>NW_019268525.1:1516324-1706101 GCF_002738365.1 Cucurbita moschata | reverse complement strand
TTTTTTTTTTTTTTTTTTTTTTTTTTTTTTTTTTTTTTTTTTTTTTTTTTAATGTTGATTATACTTCTACATTTTGTTTCGTAGTACATAATTGTAATTTCTCTCTATTTGATTCTCCATTTATTGGATGGACAATGATGCTGAAGTCCACCGTTAGCAAATATTGTACTCTTTAGGTTTTTCCTTCCAAACTCTTTCTCAAGGTTTTTCCTTCCAAACTCTTTCTCAAGGTTTTAAAGTTTTTTTCTTCCGAAATTTTTCTCAAAGTTTTAAAACGGGTCTACTAGGGAGAGGTTTCCACACCATTATAAAATTGTTTTGTTCTTCTCCTCAACTGATGTGGGATCTCACAATCCACTCCTTCAGGGTCCAGCATCTTTGCTGACACTCATTCCCTTCTCCAATCGATGTGGGACCTCCCAATCCCTTTGGGATTCAGCGTTCTTGCTGGCACACTGTCTTGTGTTCACCCTCCTTTGGGGCTTAGCCTCTTTACTGGTACATCTTCTGATGTTTGACTCTGATATCATTTGTAATGATAAATATTGTCTTTTTTGGATTTTTTCTTTTTAACTTTCCTTTAAGGTTTAGGGTTTAGAATGAATGAAAAAAGGAGGAGGAGGAGAGATACACCAGACTAATCACAACACTTCATTAAGTACAAACAGAGAATTAAAAATTTAGGCATAAAACTCTTCCTTCGGACTAATTTTCATACTTGCCCTTACATCTTTCAAATCCCACACAGTATTATTTAGTACACATTCCAAACAATCTAATGCAGCTCAGCAATCCGGTTGATCAAAGAAAGAGCATTACTAGTCAACTGAGCAATGTTCACAATCTTCGACCTCACCACCGCCTTAACGCCGCTGTTCACCGCCTTCCCTTGAAACCCCTCGCTACAAGTGGTCTCATCGGTGAGGGCAGCGCTGACCCACGTCTGGATATTGCTCATAACGACATCAAAATCATTGCCTCGAAGCTTTGGCATCTCAGAAATGGAGCTGATGAGGGAGTCGACAGAGTCACCGAGCTCTTCCAAACAATCATTAAGAGCAGAGACATCTCGGGGAGAGAGGCCGTGAGCGTGTGAGAGCTTGAGAATTTGGGTGGTGGCGGACTTGACGGAGGAGATGGAGACAGAGAGGGCGGCGGTGGCCAAAAGGCGAGGGCTTGTTTGAATGGAAGCGGCGTGAAGTGAGAGGGATGAGAAACAGAGACGAGGGTAAGTGGTGGAGCTGCAGGAGGTTTTGATGAACTCAGTGCTGCTGCTTTGTGGAGTGATGGCTGGAGGTTTTGATGAACTCAGTGCTGCTGCTTTGTGGAGTGATGGCTGAATGGATGAAGATTGGGTTTAGTGTTAATTGGAAGATTGCTACCAAAAGAATCAAGCTTTGCTTGCAAATCGAGAAACCCATCTTTTTTTTGCCTTCTTTTTGATTGGTTTATCTCTTGGTAATGGTGAAGAATGGGTTTTGATTTAAATAGGCCAATGGAAAAGGTAATGGGTCCCTTGCATTCATACCAAGAAAAGCGTTTTAACCTTACTCTATTATGAACACATATTAATGATACGAATGTTTAAGGCTAGATTTCGATGACATTTTAGTTATTAAAGTGGTGCGGATAAATATGATTTTTTAATAATTAAAATATGAACAACTTATTGATCCAACCCAACTCAATCTGATGAAGTATGAACTTTATTTGAGTCATTCAGATCTCTAATTAAATCAACTTGAAATTTTGAGTTGGTAAAAAAAAAAAAAAAATCAGTCTCTCATAAATTTGAGTCAATCCCTGTAACAAATTCTTTTTTGCCCTTGGCAACTCTATGGTGGGAAGAGTTATTTTTTCGGAAAGACGTTGATTTAGTAGAGAGGTAGGGGCTTTTTGTGCATAGAATTCCATCAAATATTCGTTGTTCAATATCTTGGCGGCTCAAAAAGTTGGACCAGCCGCTTCTCGGGCGCTACCCATGTATTATTATAAGGATTTACAAGCTACTATTATTATTTCTTTTCAAAAAAAAAAAAAAAAAAAGAGGAGATCTTTTTTTGGTGGGGCCATCAATGTTTGCGACTTGATCACATGAATTTGGGCCCAAAAATGGACCATATTGTATGAAATTATTTTGAAAGTGGGCCCCCAGAACGACGCCGTTTGGTTCTTCTCCAACTTTAGCTAAAATTTTAAATTAAAATAGATTTAGAAAGATTCTTTTAACAATTAACAAAATAATAATAATAATAATAATAAATAAACAAAAATAAAGAAATGGGTTAAAGATTGTAGCAAATCAATTCATAAATCAATACTACTCCGCTCTAAGGTATCTTAACCCTCGAGCCACGTCTATTCTAAAAGACATTACTTTGATGTGAAGCTTATCCTCTTACTTTATATCAAGATTTCACTCAACATGTGCATAAGCAAATCGCATACGATATTACTCTTATTGATTTCTACAACACGTCACAGTCATCAGTCTTAAACTCATATGGACATGAAAATATCGAAAATATGTACACATCGATTGAAATTTAATATCATATTTGAAAATAAAAGGGTCTAGAATATTGGTGTGACACGTTACGTTATCTTAGATGGACAAAAGCACTTAAGCTTATGATATGTTGCAATTTGCAGTTAAATGGTTCATATATCTCATTCGAACCCCATGTGCCGTCCTCAGCCCTAACCCTAGCAATATCACCATTTATAAATATCTCTATAAATTTTTTATATTTTCATTTTAATTATTTAATTTTCCTTTAATTCATTCTTAAAATATCTAATTTTCTTTTTCTTCCAAATATTTTAAATTTTGTTATATTGACCAAACTGCCCTTGATTGAAGTGGGCCATTAACGGAACGGGCCGTACCTCAACAGTTGACGTACAACAGCGTGGGATCAGCCGAGTTTCACGTGCTGTAAAGTGCACGTGACATGTGCGTGATACGTTGGATTGTTTGACTTTTTAAGTGCCTGATCTTGACTTTTTGGCTCGGGCACATGCCTCTCCCGTAGACCTGCACGTCTCAGATTCCTTCAGCTTTACCTTTCTTAATTGGGTCAACCCCATTTGATTAAAATAATAATTTAATTAATCCCAATTTGTATTTATGGCTTTAAGCATAATAAAAGTTTTAGAAAGCTGTGAAATTTAGAATAATAATAATAATAAATTTATTTTAAAAGGCTTAGTAATTTAAAATAGTCAACCTTAAAACTTACAAACCGTTAAATGTATTTGTTTTTGTTTTGCATGTCTTAATTTCTAAGTTAATATCTTTATAAATATAGTAATAATCTCCATCATTTCATGATCATCTACCACATCGATATGGAATTTCAAATCCTAAAATCGTTACTAACCCTTTTCTTTTTCGTTTCAATTACGATCACCACCTCCGTCGTGGCTTCTTCTTCTTCCATTACCCGTCCGGTGAAACCATACATCATAAAGGCTTGCAAAACGACGCCGTATCCACGCCTTTGCGAGATCTCTCTCACTTTACATGCGTCACAAACCAAAAGAACACAACAAGAGTTCTGCAGAGCGACCATGACTTCTTCTCTCAAGACGACACGAGATGCCACTTCTATAATCTCCAAACTATCTCGCCAAAAGATATCTACCTATGAAGCTAAGGTCATTAGAGATTGTGTTGATAATCTTAAAGACTCTACCGACGAGCTCCGTAGAGCTATTGCCGCAATCAAAAGCTTGAGTCGTGCTAAAGATGCAAACTTTCAGGTTATTTAAACTTCTACATAACCCCAAAAGCTTTAAATTTATATGTTTTCTTAAATTTTATCTCAAATTCATATTTTAAACGTCATTCTACATCATGCATTTGATACAAAAATTTTAAACCTAAAATCATCTCAAAAAAATTGAAATATCTTTAGACATGATCTTCGCACATTTATGGTTTGACCTTTAAATACGAAAATCAACATAGAATCAACATAGAGACCTAAAAAATATATATTTAATCAAATAAGTTAACATTTTTTATAAATGAAAGTGGGTTGATTATCAATTTTAATTAAACCCTTTAAATAAGTTAAGGTAGATTGGGTTAAATTTAATATTTGTATTCATATTGTGAACACAGTTGCATAGTATCAAAACATGGATGAGTGCTGCAGAGACCGACGCTATGACTTGCAGCGATGGGTTGAGCGGCGGCGCTGGTCGGAAGGTGAGGTCGAAGGTGAAGCAAGAGGTGAAGAAGAGTGTTGCGGTTGTGGTGAGACATATCAGTAATGCCTTGTCCCTCCTCAACACCTTCAAATACAAATCCTGAGCTCACCTCAGCTTTTCAAACAACATAAACATCCAAACAACTGAGCTGCATCAAACTTGTTTTAATGTCATTTCAAAGTATAAAATATGTTTCTTTTGTGCATTTTTATGTAAATCACGTACTATATAAACACGGTTTAGCTCAATTGTGATTGATGTACATGATATGCATCGATTTTATACGCACCAATTCTATGTATATCACTTTTATGAACTTAAAATATGTGGATATGCAGTGCTAGTTGGATTAGAACACATTCGAACTTGCAAATCTTACGCTAAAATAGAGTGGGTATCTTGAAAAGAGGTCAAAATTCTCATGGGTTACACTCACAATGCAAGAACAATAACATGAAACTTTGTATTGAAAATTTGCTGCCAACATCGAAGCTTGAAGAAGGGAGCACTATTGTCGGCCATTGGATGTCAAAATACGAGGGGATGAAGACACATGTGGATGAAAAGCTCGAGGGTTACGAGATATTTGAATAGAAACATATCCTTTTCAATAAAAGATTTGATAGCGAAAAATTTTATATATATATACAAATTTAAACATAAATTTGTGTATATATATATATATATATTTTGCCCATTTCCTTCAATCAAGGAAGGGGGAGGGCCCCCATTCCGTTGGAGTTTTAATTTTCCCTCTCATTTTTCAATGATAAAATCCAAAGCAATAACTGTCTTTAAATAAAAAAATTTAAAATCTAATATTGTATGAAACAAATTGTCAAATTGCGCTTTTATTATCTATTAAATACTGTTATGGTGCATGGGAAAATAAAAATAAAAATAATATATATATATCATTAAAATATTAATCCATATTTGGTTCATTTTTCTATGATATAATAAGTGTTTATTCATATTTGATGTTGATATGACTTTACAAAGATATAAAAGCATAATAAAAATGGGAACATATAGTAAAAAATGCAAATATTCTTAATAAAACAATAGTATAAAGTTTGTTAAACAACAAAAGTGTAAAAGCTAAACCTTTATTACGTGAAATTGATATGAAGCCACGTTACAATTTTGAGATTATCAAGAGGAAAGATACTGAGATGGTAATGAATCTGGTTGAAATTGTGAGTTGGTTGGATTAGTGACCCGAGTGACCAAAGTTTATAACCCAACCTAATTCTTTATTTTCGAGTTGACTTAAGTTGGGTTATCGGGTTGTAATATTTTTATTATTAAAAAATTCTACTTATCTGTTGTACATGTTACGTTAATAGCTAAAATCCCATTAAATTTAAATATTAAAACATTTACAAGTTACAAAGCATTACTAATATCAATATCAGTTACAAAGGTTAGTATTCTTAATTTTTAAAAAGTAAAGTTGAGTTGTAACCCTATGTTCGGGTTGACCCACAAAAAAAGTCAACTCGCAAACCAAGCTGAACCCCATCCACCTTTTAAATGATCTGAATTAATTGGACTATGAGATCATATAAACACCCATAAAAAAAGATGTAGATACAAAGATTAGAGATATAAATTTTGTGGATGTGGTCTTAAAAAAATTAAAATTAACGATAAAACTTTGGTAAGTAATTCGAATAAATTTTAATTTTGGGTAAGTGATTTATTAAAAAAAAAGTGAAAAGAATTCAGAATTATAATTTAACCACACTTTTATTTATTTTGTAGTCCTAATAATAATAATAATAATAATATATATATATATATATATTTTAAAGACTAAACGAAAATAGGAAAATACAGATACAGAGAAGAGCATAAAACCGTTTAGGGTTGCAATTCTCAAATTCAAAACACTCAAAACTCTCATAATATACATTACATTTTTCAGATTTTGAAACAGACTTACATCTCTAGCTTTGATTTTGAGCATAGTTGTTAATCAGAGCCAAGGCATTACTTATGAATCGAGTTAAATCCACAATGCGACGCCTAATCGATGATTTAATTCTTCCATTCAGCACTGCCCCTGCAAATCCATCGGAGCAAGTGTTACCGTCCGTCATCGCCGCACTCACCCAGGTCTCCACGTTGCTAATGTGCCACTCGAAATCCTTCCTCTTCGATCTTCTAACCAGCTTCAGTTCTTCCACCGATTTGCTCAGCCGTTCCACCGTGTCGCCGACCTCCTCTAGACAGTCTCTCAACGCCGCGTACTCTCGCGGCTTCAATCCGGTGAACTTCGTCAGTTTCCAGACGAAGGATCGGGCGGATCGAGCGTGAGAGAGGCTCACCGTTAGAGCTGTTTGGACTAATTGGCGAGGGTTTTGTTGGATTCTTGAGGCGAAATTTGTGAGGGATTGAACGCATAGGTCAGGATATGTTGTGAAATTGCATCTCGATTTGATGAAATTGGAAGCTCCGCCGTAGCCGGCAGCGCTGGTGGTGGCGAATAGGACGGAGATAGAGAGGAGTGGGAGAAGGAAGGCGGATTTCGCCATTGGGAAACCTCGCGGATTTGCAGAAACAGAGAGCGGAAGAAGAAGAAGAAGAAGAGAGGAGGCGATTTGTTTGTGGACTGAGAAGTGGGGGATCCGACTTTTATAGTGGAATTTTAACCCAAGGGCAATCCGTGTAAATATATTTTTATTTATTATTATTATTTTTTTTTATGTTCACACGAAATTTATTATTATTATTATTATTATTATTGGTTAAAGGAAAAGTTTAGTGGAAAGCTTTTATAAGTATTATCTAATAATTCTCTTTTGATAGATTTCTAATAAATTATTAAATTATTAAATTTATTTTATAATAATTATGAATTATAAGGGTATTGTTGGTATTATAAAAATACTTTTAATTTTTTAATAATTTAATATAAATAAAGATAATGTCTCTCGTTTAATATTTATTTATTATATTAATTTTAAAATTAAATAATTTTATACTTGATACAATGTCACATTCCTACTTCATTCATTTAAATATTTCATCACCGCTTAGTTTGTTAACGGTCGCTTTTCTTGTTTTTTTCTATGCATCAACATTAGTAATTATTGATTTTTTTTATTAAAAAAAAAACTAGCAATTATTCTCTGCTTTTATGTACCATGAGCATTATACATATCATTGCTTCTAGAAGATATCAATGATTGAGTTAGTATAACTATAATCAAGCCAGTTCAAGATTTATAAAAATAAATAAATTCGTTTAAAAAATGAAAGATAACTTATAATAAGATGTTTTAAGATCAAATGGTATAAAATAAGATGAGGACATTATTTCAATTCACACGGCAACAAAATTGTCAAAATTTATGGTTTTAGGCCTAAATAAAACATCATTAAAAGGGATCTTTTGACTTGTTGAGCTAATTTCAACGTTATTTCTAACGAAAATTTAATTTTTGTATATCATATGTATACTTATATAAGACGTAACTCAGTAAAACATTGTACAATAATTAATTAAAGAAGTGAAAATGAAATGAAAATAAATTTGAATTAAAAAGTTAATGAAATAAATAAATAAGGTGATGAGAGAAGAAAGTCAAAGTAAAGTAAATGGGCAGATGAGAGTGTGATTTTCCTATTAATTTCTTTTTTTTATAAGTCAAAAGTATAAATAATATTTTAAAAGAAAATAGGGTAAGGACCAATTTTTGCTACCGACATTACTCAGACCACTCAGTCCACGTAGAATCTTCTGTACCAATCAAATTCTTTTAATAATTGAGGGCCACCACCTTATCTTTTGTCGGCTTTCACATTGTTTTTTTTTTTTTTTTTTTTAAACTTTTAATTTTATTTTTATATATTATTGAGAAATTTGAATTCTACGTAATAACTTGAAAAAAAAAACTGTATAAAATTTTGTTAAAAAAAATAAAAATATGTCTTTAAGAAATATTCCCCATATTAAGCCCTTTTTTTGCATGGAAAAAAAAAATAAATTTTAGTACATTGGAAAAAAAAGTATATAATTAAATATTGAAATAGAAGCATTTGACTTCCCCATTTAGTTGGAGGTTTGAAAATGTAGAAGCAAAGACTCAAATTGAGCAGTGGGGCAATGCCAAGAAAATGTGTAACACGACACCGCCTAATTAAAGTTACATACTTTCTTTAAAACATTATTTAACACATTTTAGATATATATACACCAAATTAACTTTTAAAACTTTGAAACATCTTTCAATGCTATGGATACTTTTTAGGGATAAGTGTAATTTGTCGCAATCACGTTCTTGTGGAGGCAGCAGCGGATAGCGATTGTGCGACACTTGTTCTAACCCAATAAACAAGTTGGTCATGAGAGATTCAGATTTTGCGGACAACGTTGGCGTATGCTTGAGCCTCGAATCACGTTTGTGAGAAATATTTTAAAAAAGCGTAAAGAAATACATTTGAAACTAATTTAAAAGAATAGAAGAAAACAAGTTATATGGGTAAAATAATAATAATAATAATAATAAAATCACGGGTTAAATAGCATGTAACTCAAGGTAAGAAGAATTGACATTTATTTGCATCCCATACAGTCCATTTAAAGGGATTTGAAACGGACATGTAGCTACGGACAATACGTTTTGAACAAGCATGATCGAGCCATATACAACGTATATTCAATATGCATGACTTTCATTCTTTTTTTATTTTATTTTTTTTTAAAGTAACCTACTTTTGTGGTGTCGGCAGCCGTTAACCCTACAGTCAACGTTCTTAAGCTGTGTTGTTCTAATTATTACTTTATTATAATAAATGATAACTAAAGTAAATTTGGGATTAAATTTTGGTTTCTAAGAAATTCATACACTAAATAAAAATATTTATAATTATCAATCTTCATTACAAATCTAATCCTCGTTCCGCCATCATTAATCTCACCCTCTTCTCGTCTTCAATTCTCCCAGCATTGCCATAAATCTTCATCAGAAGCTTGAAATTGAGCTCATTATCGGGCTCCGATTCAAAAAGCTTTTCAGCAGCAACCTCGGCGATATCGACATTGCCATGAAGATAGCACGCATACAACAGTGCACCCCATACGGTCGGGCCTGCCTCGACCTCCATCCCGTTCGTTATGATTCTATAAGCTTCTTCAATCAGCCCTGCCCTCCCATAAAGATTCACCATACAAGCATAATGTTCTATGGTTGGTCTTATTCCATATTTCCCTTTCATCTCAGTATATAACTTTCCCCCTTCCTTCACTAAGCTCAGATGAGCACAAGTTGACAGTAATGACACAAATGTTACACTGTCTGGCAAAACACCAAGGCTCTCCATCACCTCAAAATATGTCAATGCTTTTGAGGTGTTGGAATGAGCAGAGATTATGGTGTTCCATGACACTATATCTCGTTCAGGCATCTGCTCGAACAGCCATCTTGCTCTGTTGATCTTACCAGAGTTGGCATACATGGCAATCAAAGAGTTGGCAATCGACAAATTCCATTCGATTCCGTGTCGAATTGCCCATCCGTGGATGTGTAACTTGAATTTCGACGACGAGATGTTAGAGATCATGGTGGATAAAGCAACCGAATCTGGCTCGTAACCTTCTTGAATCATTTGATCAAAGGTGTTCAATGCCTCCAATAGCAGCCCATGGCGTGTGTAGCCAGTGAGCATTGAGTTCCAGGAAACTGTATCCTTGGAAACAATCTGATCAAAAACTTTCCTAGCCCTCATAATGTCACCACATTTGGCATACATGTCAACTAGAGCATTGAGGACAAAGATGTCGCCAGCAAATCCCGAACGAACGATATGCCGGTGCACTGCCTCGCCGACTCGAATCGACCCAATGCCGCCACAGGCCTTGAGTACACGAGGAAAAGTGAAATGGTCAGGCTCAACACCCTCTTCCTCCATTTGGAAGTAGAGAGCCAGAGCATCTTCATAAAGACCAAGTTCAGCATAGCCAGAAATAAGAGAATTCCAAGAAAATGCAGAGAGATTTCGTTGACACATTTCATCGAACACCTGGTGTGCATCCTCCATGTACCCAAAAGAAGCATACAGACGAAGAAGCTTAGAAGAAACACCCACATTTCTTCGTAAAAAATTGGTGGGTATTAGGCGATGAATCCGAATACCATGATCAAGGGCTCGCAATTGGTAACAAGTTTCCAAAAGGGAAGAGAAAATTTCAGCATCGATTGGGACGCCATTGTGGAGGGAAGCTTCAAGGTCATTGAGAACAGCATCAAGGGCTTGAATCTTGGATTGGGAGAAGGGTTTGTGGTGGATTAAGAGTGGGGTTGATGAGGATTTAGGGAAAGGGAGACGAGTGGCCTCTTTGGCTTTGCTTATGCGAATCAGTTTTTCCTGAAGAAGTTTCCTTCTTTCTTTCTTGGATTTCTTGGGTCCGGAAGAACATAAGAGACGAAGCGAAGTAATGGGTGAAATTGAGAATCGCAAAGAGATCAGCATCTGGCAATGAGAATCGCACCGAAAATGGCGGTTTCAAACACTGCTATCCTAATTTTATGCGCCTTGTTTCACATCCAAAAACAAAATAATTTAATAACTTTATTTTTACACTTCCTAAATAATTTAATTTCATTACAACAATAATTTAATTTTTTTTTTTGAAGAAATACAATATATAAATATAATACTGAATCACAAGCTTAAAAAAGAAATTTGCTTATTGAAAATATAGATTATATTATCTTTTTTATTATTATTATTATTTAAACAAATATTGTTTTCTTTTACAATTTTCCCTAAGGCTTTAAAACACATCTGCTTTTAACTCTTTTTGGCTTCCCCTCAAGGCTTTAAAACATGTCTGCTATGGTTTCCACATCGTGTTTTATTCTCCTCCCTAACCAATGTAGGACATCACAATCCACCCCCTTTCGGGGCCTAGATATCCATGTTGGATAAAGTTTAAGGTCTAAATTAAAGGAGATAACAAACCAACGGAACCAACCATGTCACCCCCAAAGCTTATTATACTATTTGCCAGCAATACCATTCATTTTCATATCAACATTTTTATCAATTTTGGAATGTGAACATCAATATCAACCATAGATGTGCATATTCCTAAACATATTTATAAGTTCTGCGTGCTTAAGTTGGGGAACATAATATGTAGCCAACAGGTTTTTGTTTCTATGGACCTATAAGAAATTCCCTGGGCTGTACTTGCCGTTCACTTATATTACACTCTTGAAAAAACCAGTAATCAGGGTAATGAACTCACAATGCTCTTCTACTCAAATGAAGAGTCGCTCCGAGCAGTCGAGCATGTAGCACGAACCAGGGTCTTTCCGTGCTCCATGTTTGTTATCCATGAGAAGATTGCCCAACACTTCCTTGCTCATACCTGCTGCTGAACAAAAATGATTAAACAATGATCAGCAATGGACTACAGCACTGAGTCGATATCAGAACTGAAAGCATGAATGATGGGAGAAAACGGCATACGCTAAGATTCAAGTTTAAAAAGTTTTTACCAATCGTATAGGAAAGACTTGAAGGTGGAAACAGAAACCAAATACCTCAAAATTAAATTGTGCAAAAAGTGGATAAACTTGTTTGTATATTTCATCCACCGTTCCAACTGCATTTATCTGCAACATTTTTTGGGTCAAAAAACCAAGTTTACATAGAAAGAAACAAGAATTTAGAAACGTGGTGTAACGGCCCAAGCCCACCGCTAACAAATATTGTCTTCTTTGGGCTTTCCCTTTCGGGCTTCCCCTCAAGACTTTAAAATGCATCAGCTAAGGAGAGGTTTCCACACCCTTATAAATGGTGTTTCGTTCTCCTTCCTAACCGATGTGGGATCTCACACGTGGTCTAGCAAGTGATGAGCATCTATTCAATAGAAGCAAGGCACCAACAATAGAAGGATTTGAGTTGAAAAATCAACCAATAACATACCTTGTAAAGCTTTCCCCTCTCCAGATAATATTTGACTACAGGGAGATTCAATGCCGAAAAAACTTTCAGCCTTTTCTTGATTGTGTCAATGTTGTCATCAACTCTTCCCTGCAAATTTGTCATTTTGAGATATACTATGATGATGACGATTTGGAAGCAGGAAAGATTGAACACTTGTCAGCCACCTGATTACGATTGAGCACACGCTTCATCATTTCGTCTTCTGGACAGTCAAAGAAGAGTACAATATCTGGTTCTGCTCCGATCTACATTTGAACAGTTTGTCATTTTCCCTTGTTGATCTCAGTGTTGATTTTGTTTCTTAAAGTTCTTAAAAGAATTTTTTTTCACCGAAGTAAATAAAGAAAGAACTGAATGGAATAAGAGTACAGAAGAAACTCACAATTTGTTCAAATGCAATCCTGTTATCCTCACTGCGTGGGAACCCATCAATGAGAAATTTATAATTGTCACTTGATTCCATTTCCTTTTGAATAAGTTTCACTGTCAATTCTGAAGGAACTATTTTTCCTTCCTTAATTGTGTCAAGAATCATGGTACTGAAAATAGAAACTCACAATCAAGAGACATCATCAAAGGCTAGATGGATTTGTAAGTTTTTTCAATAGATGCAAACGAGACATAATTACCCATCAGCACTATTCGAAGCTATTTCCCTCCTTAATATATCTCCAGCACTCAAATGTGTAAATCCAAAGTTCTCAACTATCTTCATACATTGTGTACCTTTACCACTTCCAGGACCACCTGAAAACATCGCCACTTTTAGTATATGCAGGCTTTATATAAGCATCTATGTCATATCATTGAAAATTGAAGACTTCTTTTTTTTTTTTTTTACTTTTCCTTGCTAGAATCATAAGTTCAAGGAAATCCATACAACCTCAAGCTAGAGTAGGTGAAAAAACATATGAAACCAGGAAGGATTGTTGTTGCATTACTAATGACACTAATTTACATTCACATACAAGTCACCTGACATTCCCATTTTTTTTTTTTAATCATACAACATAGACAGGATTAAGAGTATGAGAATTTGATATTTACAGTATGTTTGAATATGATAATTTTTCAAATATAATAAGAAAATATTTACAGTATGTTTGAATATGTTTGAAATCGACTAGCAAGGCTCATATGTCACTAATAGAACCATTAACCTTTTAATTTTAGATACTTTGAGCCATAAACCTTTGAGGCAAAGAACTTCAAAATAGATGAATTCATGTTCTTCTTTGGCTTCATAGTCACCTTCTAAATTATGAATAAACAATGTATAATTGACTACAAAGATAAATACGGATTTCTTCATTGTCACCAAAGAAGAAAAGAAAAGGCAGAGAACATTACCTAATACAAAAGTTATGAATGGTGTTTTATCTCTTTGAAAAGTACCTTTTTCCTGCACTCAAATTAAAAACAGTCTGAACATTCACTCCAAATATATTAGACAGAATGACATAAATAAACAACACGCGCGCATATGAATATTGCATATGGGAGCAGATGCTTCAACGTGTGAGCACTAATTTTCAGTTCTCCACAGTGTTAAGAGAGACATTTGGGCATGATATAAAGATTCCAAAGACAATAATGAGGCTAAGAAAAACTCATATTGTACCTTGCTTGTCTACTCATCTAAGAACTCAGGTAACTGATAGGTTTGAATACAGAAAATAAAAAATACAGAAGTTGATGGTCTATGCTTTAGAGTTGATACGAAATTAGAACAATCATAAAGAAACTCAAATACATGAGCAGTGAAACATCTACAAGGTTCAGTCAACAAGAAGATATAAAATGCGTATACTACCTTTCTGGGTATTTCAGTGCTAAATGCTTCCCAAAACTTGAACTTACACACATCCTGCATTGGTATCAGCAATAAAAGTGATGAAATTTGTTATGATTTTAAGAAATGGAAAAACAAACACAGTTTCTATACAAAACAATTTAACAAAGGTTTTTATGACAAAGGTTTCAAGGTTGCTAATGCCCTGTTTGAATCCAAGCCAGTCAGACAGGCCTTAATTCAAGAAAATGATATCAAGAGATTTCGCTTCTGCAACATGCCGAGTCTTATTGACATGATTTCTAGTGCACCGCCCACACCTTCTCTAAGAATTCCCTATTTCATCTAAATTAACATTTTACTCTATGAACAATCCTAATCCAGTCATTTATGAATCTGATCATTCTCAACTATGCAATGTCAAGTCCTGCACAAACATGACCTGCCATAATTTGTTCAACCAGTCTCCTCACATAAATATCCATTCTCCTGTTATGGCAGAAATCCATCTCATATCCTTGTCTTTCTTTATTGTCAAATATTTGGGCCCACAGGTAGTTATGACCTCGAGAGAAGTCAATAATTTCTAGGCTTCACCCCCAGAATAAAAGGAAAGATTTTCGATATCCTAGTGTAACCATGACAAGATAAGCTAGTCCTTTTTGGGTGTCAATTGCAACTCCATGTAGAGAGGTTTCTTTAGCTATAAGCCAATGAAATTTATGTCATGAAAGAACAGGAAAGAACGAGAGGTTATAACATCCAGAGGTCACAAAAAAGCTTCCCAGTTAGCCCCAGGACGGAGATAGAATGATTTCAAAAGCTCTTAACAAGAAAGAAGAATGCGTATGATCGTATGAGAGAACCATTTTCAACGTACGGACTATGCATCATCGTTTTAATCAAAACCCAAAACTGAAAAATCAAAACAATAAAAAAGTAGTAGTTCCCGGAAGAAAGTCATACGGTTGTTACAACGTCTATAGCCTCGCAAATCATAAAGAGCAATCAACAAATTAGCAGCATCCGCCTATTGCTAGTGGAACAAAAATCGAACAAAGCAGCTGGGTCGTAATCATTTGAAAAGATCAGAATGGCTGCAATTACCTTATTGACAATGGACTTCTGGGCGAACGTCAAATGCGAAACAGAAGCCACTCGCCTCCACATCCTCTCGCTTTCTTCCAGAAGCTGTATTCTAGCTTATACGATTCTGATCGTTCATGGGATTCAATGTTTTGACATTAGACATTTCGTCGAACACCTACCGTGCGTTGTTGAGTTGGGCTCGAAACCCATGGCCCACGTAGATGCAGCCTGCTGTCAAGGTCTCCTTTGGAGGTTTGTCATAAATGAACCTGAGAGGGATGCCATGAAACATGCATACGATGGGATCCACGTTGAGATCTCGTTCAAGGGACGGATCAGATTCAGAAGGCCTGAGATATTATATGAAATGGATAGATTTTATAGATCATCGACGAAGATGGCAGCAAAATTAAATGGAGTTTGTTTCATTTCTCGAGGATCTTTTCCAAAAGGGGAATTTCCCATTTTTTACTCTTAATCTTCAATTAATTCAATCATTAATTTTAACATATTAATCATTTAATAACTACAAAAATTCACACATTTTAATTAAAAAATGTTTAACTCTAATGGCAAATTTATCGAATTAAATGAGTATTAAAAATCTTTTAAAATAATAATAATAATAATAACAAACGCGTAAAAATGGTAACATTTTTTTAATTAAGATTAAGATCGCAATATTCTAAGCCATTGATAAAATTAAAATTTCAAGGTAAATTTTGACTTATTTTTTTTATTATTCGATAATTTTCTCAAAATTTAAAAATATACTTTCACTGACATATTATATATATAATTGATTAAAAATTATTGAAAGTAAAAATGATCATAACTCAACTAATTACGGCAAGTGACACATTTTTTTACTGCACATTTTTACATAGTTAATATAACGATATTTTATAAAGGGAAAAGAGAATGGTTATGGTAAAATATAGGTAAAAGAATTAAAATAGAAAATTTTAAAATTTAAAGGTTAAAGAAAATAGAAAAGAGGGTTTATTATTTTATAATTTTTAACTATTTTTCACTTTTTCCTCTTCTTTTTGGCTCTGCAGAGTCTCGTGACTGACGTGGGCTGCAACTGTCGTTAGGCAATGGTTGTCATTGCCTACCGCACTAGCTGAAAATGGAGGATCTCCGCCGCTTTGTTGTCGCTATTCCGATCGTTTTCCATTATAGTTGAGAAATTGGTGGGAAAGAAAGCGGTGTTTCGCGTTCAGATTAATCGTCACAACATTATGGAAGTTCGGGCTAGAGCTCCCGGAAAAATCATACTCTCCGGTGAACATGCCGTCGTACATGGATCGATGGCCGTCGCTGCTTCCATCAGTCTCTATACTTCCGTTTCCCTTGCATTCCACAGTCATTCCGGTATTGTCTCGCTCTCTCTTTCCCGCGGCTTCTAACTTTGTGGAAGAATTGTATGATCTGAAGGAGTTGAATATCTGTGACGATCCGATTGCTTGACATCCTCTTAATGCTTTCACGACAATTCTTTTGGTTAATTTTGTTATTGATTTTACTACATGCCGTTGGACAGAAAATTTGTTGAACATTTGCCGGTATACAAATTTAAAATATACATATGCCATTTGTTGATTGCAAGTGTTTGACAAGATTAGGGCGGGAACAATCATAATTTACTCTTCGTAATTAGATTTAAATTCTACGTTATGATAATCTCGGTAGTTTAATCTGTCGTTGCATTGATGTGGAGTTCTGAAATTGCTGATAATAACAAAGAAAATCAAGGAGATTATTCATATTCTAATGAGATAGGAAACACTGAGGAAAACATCCACACCTTATTTTTCCTCTGAAGTTTTCTTGTCATTGCGCGTTATGCATTGGTAGCTTGGTGTAGAATTTTCCCGTTGCCTAATATCTTGTTGCTTTGTCAATCAAATTAGTTCACTTGAAATTTCTGGGTTAATTTTATTTCTTATGAGATCAAATGCATTTGTTACTAGACAATGATGATACCCTAAAGCTTCAGCTGAAGGATATGGCACTGGAGTTTTCCTGGCCAGTTGGTAGAATTAAGGAAGCAGTGGCTGGATTTAATACCGCCATCTCTTCATCATCACCAACATCATGCCCAGCTGAGTGCTTGAAATCAATTGGTGCTCTTGTTGAAGAACAAAATATTCCTGAAGCAAAGATTGGCCTTGCATCTGGAGTATCGGCATTCCTCTGGCTATACTCCTGCATCCAAGGGTTTGTATGGTACAATTGACTCGTGTTCTGTGAAACTTTTGTCTGTGTTGTTTAGCCATTTTTCATTCTACATGTTTCAGATTTAAGCCTGCTACAGTGGTTGTCACATCTGAGCTTCCTCTTGGATCTGGCCTGGGATCATCGGCTGCTTTTTGTGTGGCGCTTTCAGCTGCACTACTTGCTTTGTCTGATTCTGTAGTCGTGGACATGGTGCACCAAGGATGGTCAAGTTTTGGGGAAAAAGAACTTGATTTGTTGAACAAATGGGCCTTTCAGGGAGAAAAGATAATTCATGGAAAGCCATCCGGAATTGACAACACAGTAAGCACGTATGGTATGTTATCAATTTACCAATCAAATACTGCTAGTCTGTTAGAATTTTATGATTATTTAGTACTTGAGATGAAAGTGGAACATCAGTCAGACTGAATCAATTTGGATCTAATTATCTTAACGATGCCAAGGCCTAAAACGTATGAAGAGAACTCTAGACTGATCGAGAGAGAAATTTTACTCTGAATTTGTTTAGACATCACGTGTAATAGCCATTTGTAACATCCTAATCCAAACCCATTGCTAATAGATATTGTTTTCTTTGAGCTTTTCCTTTCGAGCTTTCTCTCAAGTTTGTTAAAACGCATCCACTAGTAACAGGTTTCCACATCCTTACAAACAATGTTTCGTTCTCCTCCTGAACCAATATGGGATCTCACGGCATATATATGTTTGTTAAAATTCATCATGCATGAAAATTCGTATCTCTTCCTAAATAGAGAATCTTGTATCAGGCAACACGATCAAATTCAAGTCGGGTAGTTTAACACTCATGAAATCCAACTTGCCATTGAGAATGCTTATAACCAACACAAAAGAGGGAAGAAACACAAAGGCTTTAGTTGCTAGTGTATCAGAAAGAACGATAAGACATCATGATGCGTTGAACTTCATATTCAACGCCGTTGATTCCATTAGCAAGGAGTTATCAGGCATTATTGAGTCCCCTGTTTCTGGTGAGCTATCCATATCCGAGAAGGAAGAGAACATAGCAGAGCTGATGGAAATGAATCAAGGGTTGCTCCAGAGCATGGGGGTAAGCCATGCTTCAATAGAAACGGTTCAAAGGACAACATTGAAATACAAGTTAGCATCCAAATTGACAGGAGCTGGAGGCGGTGGCTGCGTTCTGACGCTCTTGCCAACATGTATCCTTTCTTATTTTACTCTCTTTTGTATACATTTTACAGTAGGTCCTGGAATCAATGAGTCTATTTTTCTCTCCTTAACTATATTAAAAAAACAGCGCTTTCAGGAACAATCGTTGATATGGTGATTTCAGAGCTGGAGTCGTGCGGTTTCCAGTGTCTAATTGCGGGCATCGGAGGAGGCGGTGTGGAGATATCTTTTGATGCTTCACCATGAGTTCAAATTTGTAAGCTTTCCTGCTTCGAAGAATATATAAAATAAAACTTTCGCTCTTATCAAAATTTGTGCACCTATAGACTGAACTATTACCATTAAACATGAACACTTCAATAAAAAATTATAATTTATGTTGGCGTCAATAATAATTTATTTAATTTATTTTGCTAAAAAAAAAAAAAGTCAAATAAATGAAGTACTTGTTACTAAAATTAGTAATTGATTAATTAATTAACCATATTTGAGTATAATTAACTAGTTAATTATGATTAGTTATCTTATAAAAATTTAATTTTCAGTAATTATAATTAATTACTTAGTGATGGTCTATAATCAATTAATTATTTATTGAAACTAATTTTGCTGAACTCATTTGTTCATTTATCGTAATTTTGAGGTATAGTTAATTGATTCATAATATAACTATAATTAATAATGATCGATGCCTAATTTTTTAAATTTTTATTATTTTATTAATAAATTATTATAATGGTAATAAGTATATCTCATTTAATATAATTTATATACAATATTTGATTTGATTTTCCAAATTATTAAAATTGATTACAAACCAAAAATTTAAAGTACATAAATAAAAATTTAATTAGTTAAATTTATTTTAATAGTTTTGATTATCTAAAATTAAATTATATAAAATTTGGATAATATTTCTTATTCTAATCTTAATATTTCCGTACATTCTATACGTATTATTCCCATACACCATAAACTAACTAATCCTAATTATTATTATTTAATATAAAAATGTTTTTTAAGCAAAAAAGAAAATGGAAGGTTTTTTTTTTTTTTTTTTTTAATATAATTTAGCCTTAAAACATTTAAATAAAATTCGAATATTTTAATTTCATCCCGGGGCTTGAATAGCTTCGTGGACCAACCCAAACGCCCGCGTCCCACCACCGCTCGGACCCCGAAGCTGGAAAATCAAGGTTCACTACTGCGTCGCCTTCTCTCCGCCGCCGCGGTATGTTGAGCCTGATCAGAAAAACCACCCGGAAGGTCAGTTCGGGAGCCGTTCTAAAATCATGCTACTTGAATTGCCTTAGCTCCCGTTCGATCCACGCCGCTGCCTCGGCTCCGCACGAAGGTGCTGCTACCGGTCTCTATGGCTTTGAGCAGCTGAAGTCGCCTAAAGGCTTCCGGCGTTTCGTCGATGAAGCCATTGAGAGGTAACGAGATCATTGCTCTAAGTTGAATGTCTTTAATGCTTGAGAGACGAGACTCAATTTGGAAGCCTATGTGAAGAAACTGAAAGTATTCTGATATTGCATACAATAACAACGTTAATTCCGCCAGCGTTGCTTGGTGAACAAGATAATGTGTGGACTAAGTTACTACGATTTTTCTTACAATTTTAATTGTTTTGTTCCTCGTTATCATCAGCTAGCTTAACACTAAAAACAATTGAGCTTAATTTTGTATCTGACTAATTAGAGGCGTTCCACCTCGTTTCCATGTTAATGATTATGAGCTGAACTTAAATACCTCTTTGTTCTCATAGAAAAAAAGAAGCTTGGTTGATGCTATAATTGCTATGGCCAATGGTAATGCGTAATGGTATGTAAGAAAATGAAACAGTTCTTATTGTCTTAATTCTAGGAGGATCTTTTGCAATACACATTGGCCTTTTTGATAAACGAGATCAAAAGCTATGTGCTTTGCCTTCTTTAAAATTAAGGCAGTTCGGAAACTGGGCTTTCATCTATGGGTTTCTTTCTTTGAATTGCAAGAGTGCAGAAAAGTGCAAGATACGAAGGATTTTGAAATAAAAATCATCTAGTCTAGTATTATATGCACTATCATTTGGAAATTCGAACATCGTTCTTACGATTTTTTTTAGTTCAACAATATTTGAGGAAGGATTCAAACGGCTGACTTGTTGGTCGAGGGTACATGTCAATTACTCATTCATTTTCTAGAATGTCAGCTGACTTGAATACATGGATGCTCTAAAAAAAACTCATCAATATTTTACGAAAAATCTCTAAATTCATTGATAGCAAGGAGCCTTGAAACCTTTATCTAATTCTAACTGCAAGAAAAAAAAATTGCATTCTTCTTTTAAAAACTAATTTCTCTGATTAGGTCTGGCGAGCTTGTTACTTTCATTTCTAGCATGCCTTCTTCAGCAGAAGTTATCCGAGCAATGGATGAAATTTCCAACAGGGTAGGTTTAGAATTTAGGATTTACTTTAAGTTCTTATTTTGAACTATCTAGCAAATATATTTCCACTTCTATATAAAAGTTCTTTGTTTAATTGTGGAATTTATTGATTAGGTATGCTCTGTTTTTGATTCTGCAGAACTCTGTAGGCAAACTCATCCAGACAGGTTTGTACTTTTCTGATGTTTTTTTGACACCTTTGTTATAGTTACTGTCTTTCATATTGCTTTGCCAGTCTGTTTGGCTTCAATTTTTTTTTTTTCATGTAATAGGGAATTCGTGGAGGAGGCAAACAAGGCAGCCATGAGAATGAGTGAATATTTTCATGTGAGGAGCCCAGCACACCATATCTTGATTTTTTTTTTCTTTGTGAGTTGTCATTATTACTGATTTACTAACTAATTGAGTGTCACCATCATGTCTGACTTTACCTTCAGTGAAAAGCAAACATGTTTTCCGGAATTGTCTATTCTTCTCTAGTTCTGGACTCTAGTGCTAAAATATATAAAAAAACTTAAGAAATAATAATCTGCTTAAGTGATAAAATGTGCTGTATTCGCAGAACTGAATTGCCTCTTTTATTATATAAACCTTCTTTAGGTAGTAACTTGGAAACCTTTGTGAAGGAGGAAAAATAACTCTTGTGGACAGTGGGACTTGACAGACTCAACAAACAACCTAGTTTTTAGGCTTCTCCATAAATGTTCTCTCTCATAATTCAATAGAATATGGAAAATTTTATAAGTTAATACTTGATTAGTTATTAATAATCTCTGTCTCTCTCTTCAACATCACTTTGAACCTGCTCAACTTTTGTGATAGTTATTATGAGATAGCAAGTTTTAAATTTTCTACTTGATTTTCATCTGTTATTTTATAAATAGCTTGAACCTACTGAAACTGAAAAGTACTTAGCATAAGTAACATGATCCTACTGAATTGAAAAGTATTTAACATTTTAATTTGAACAAAAAAGGATGAGAACTTTTAGGTGTAATTATATTGAAAAAAAATATGGAAAGAACTTTGTATTTGTTTCTAAACAAAAAGATATTGTTATTGGTAATTTTCTTGCTGTTTGAAAACTGTGTCCAAAAATTGATTCATGTTATCTTTCTGTTTATAGTTTCTCAATACAAATCATACTTTGTATAATGCTGTTAAAAAAGCTGAGCGTGAGGCTCATCTACTTACACGTGAAGCGCATATGGCTGCTCATTTCCTCCGTGTTGACTTTGAAAGGGCTGGAATTCATCTTTCTGCTGGTACTTTTTGTGTATAATTCACTCCGCTGCTTCCTACTCATGCTTCTGCATTTAAAAATTATCACCTTAATTATGCTTATGCAGAGAGATTGGATCGAGTAAATCAGCTGAGTATTGAAATTTCTCAGCTCTGTCAGGAGTAAGTTGCATGTAATATTCACTTAATTGTGTTTGCTTGCTATTCACATCATTTTCATGCTTCTTCCAATAATATTTTCTGCATATCAATAAACAAAACGGAGTCACTTTCTGTCACTCTAAACTGTACGTAAACGGAGTCACTTTGATAATGCTCTTAACATTCAGAGCGATTGTAAGTGTTTGATGAATTCTCTTCTTTATCACTATTTGAGAAACCTCACTATATTAATACTGATATATGCAAGTATTTCATGACAACCCAGACCAGTATTTCTTACATATAGGAAGAAGGAAGAGAAAAAGAAAAATGTTCCATGTTTGTTAATTTTGTTGAATATGCTTCATTTGGTCAGGTACAAAGAAAATATCGTCATTGATCCAGGCTCTGTGGATATATTTCCACCAATGCGTGTGCCAAACAACTTGCACCATCTTGTTAAGCCCATCTATCGTTCTAGTAAATCATTTGGATCGATAAGTAGCATGAAAGAAAAGGGATTTCGATTAATGACTGATGCAGATTCCCTATCGTCTATTCTGCAATATACATCAGATGATGAGGTGAATAACTCTGTTGTGCATGATGATAGATAGGATGTGTTTTCATTGGCTTGGGATAATTTTAAAGGATGTGGAGGCTTCCATAAATTCTTGTAGGATAAAGTTCTATGATGCATCTTTTTTAGGTCAGATGGATTTAGATATCTGAGGAAGGAAATCTTATAAGATGATGACACTTTTCGTAAATTATGGTTTGCTAAGGCCAAATGTTTCATCGTTGGTCTTGATCCTTTTTCTGATCAACAATTACTTTTTTCTTTGCACTTGAATATATTCTCAGGTTAGGAAAATGGCTTATGTCAAGGGAAATTCAAGTCCTTGTGCTAACCTCGATGTTCTTGATAAGATTATTGCCACTCGTCATGAGCTAGCTCAGGTTATTCATTTTTATTTTCACTCTCCTGAAATTTGTAAAGAATAATGAATTATCTAATATTTCTTCCTTAAGTTGCCATTTGTTTAATACTGAGTTCTTAAAAAAAATTCTCTCCTTGAAATGAGTCAATCTAATCTTGTGGTGCAAAAAAATTCATTCTTTTATGAGGCCATGTGAACTTCCGTCTCACTTAATCTGAGGTCTTATTTTAGAATTGTTTCCTGCTGAAGATTTATATTTCATCGTTCATGGCAACGATTTGTACAATTTTCTAATGGGCTAGGGAATAAAAGTAGACTTGAATCAAATTAATGAGGAAGGGCTTACAACACTCCCAGACTTTCAAGAGGTCTATTTCTCTCAAAAATAAAGCTCGAGCTCTCTAGCTCCTGAATTTACAAAATTTATATGAAAAGACTTGTACGGCCTTCTCTTACGATGACTTTTCAGCTCAATTATTTCCTCTTGGCTTTGAGCCTTCTTAACCTTCCTCAGTCATGTGTTAACCAAATAAGCTTCTTCTATTTCAATCAATACCAGTCGCTTGATATTTTTTTCATCTACACAATTGCTGTGGAACTTTGAGAAAATAAATTTAGAAACATATTCGATTAATAGAACAGAATTGTATTATAAATCTACCAGATTCCTTGAGATGAAATTTCTGTTTATTCCAATTTGTGAAAAAGGTTCTGACAAATTGTTTCCTACATATGGAAAAATAATCATGTTACGGTGAATTACCACAATGTTTTAGTCTTTTGCTTAATGTTGGCTATGCAGATATTAGGGTATAGATCTTATGCAGAATTTGCAGTAACGCCTAACATGGCTTCATCTCCAGCTGTAGTAGTGTCATTTTTGCAAGAGTTGAGCAATTTGGTCCGTCCCAGTGCTGATGAGGTACTACAATTTTTGTTTCAAGATGTTGCAGTTTGCAAGGCATGGAAGAGTTGTTTCTGTTTCGTCATAACTTGTTGAAATTGTGGTTTCATGATTTAATGAGAAGTTTTAACCACCACCAGGAGTTCAATCAAATCAAGGAATTCAAGTTAAAGAAGCGTTTTAATAAGTTTGAAGATTTAGAACCATGGGATGAGGCTTACTATACATCAATGATGAAATCTACTGCGTATAATCTCAATTCATCGGCAAGTTACATCTTCTATTTCTTTCTTATTTCTCTCTCTCTCTCTCTCTCTCTCTCTCTCTCTCTCTCTCTTTTTCAAATGAAAAACGTGTCGAGGTTGTTCCGTATTCACATTGTTAAGTGGCAATCTTCTACACTTTTCTTTTTTAATTTTTCCTTTTGCCTACTACGTTTCTCTCATGGTATCCATTTTCTCCTAACTGCTAGTATTCAGTTTTCTTATGGTTCCCTTTTCTTTTTATAGGTCATATCATCATACTTTCCTTTATCACAATGTATTGAAGGTTTGAAAACTCTCGTGAACTCATTGTTTGGCGCATCATTTAATAGTATTCCCCTAGCACCAGGTGAATCATGGCATCCCGACGTGCTTAAATTGTCTCTTCATCATCCTGAAGAGGTACATACTAGATAAGTTAACTACAGATTTTTCTTCATTAGTTATAGCTTGTAATTGAATTAGACTGTTTGTGCACTGAACCTTTGACTAATAAGTTTTCTGACACACTAGTTCCCCTGATACGTAGTGGAGACTGGGGTGATGAGCTTTTGTTATTCATATATTCATGTATAAATTGTTATGGTTGAGATCAAAGATTTAACCACACGTCTGTAGTCTTGGAATGAGAAACTATTATATCAAACCTTAAAAAGATGTACATGACCAAGTGTCTCTTGAATCAAATCCTTGGGGGCTCCGTTTATATATTGTGTGAGTTATGGTGCTCGGTTCCGCCCCCCCCCCCAAACATTATAAGTACTCCCCTAAACTCATAGTGCCACCATATTTCTGTTTCAGGGTGACTTGGGATACTTATACCTAGATTTGTACTCGAGAAAAGGAAAGTATCCTGGTTGTGCTCATTTTGCAATTCAGGGAGGCTGCAAGGTTTCAGAAATGGAATACCAACTTCCTGTAAGTATTAGATAGCACTTTGTACGTGTTAGCACCTTTGATTTCTATAATACTTCCTACTACAGCTATTCGGCTGTAACTGTATCTGATCAAACATTTTTGTGATGCTTCAATTCTTGTTTTTGCAAAATTGGATAGATACGTAGTCCTCTTTTAGCTATCATATACCATGTTGTAATCAAGAATGTGAAAAATCTACTTATGCTTATAGGCTAAGATAGAGAATGGATTGCATGGTGATGGGTTTGATATTCTTATTATTACGATGGGGTATGCCTTGGTTGAAAATGTACACGTGATTTTTGTTTGCTAATGTCAGGCTATGTAGATGATCTTGCATATTCTCTTTCATCTTGTAACCAAAAGTTGATTATTCAATGCTAATAATATATCCATTCGAGAAGGATCCTAAGGAAAAGTTTTTTAGAAATGTAAAGGAGTAGACTAATTTGGTGACCTCTCAAATCAGAAGTTTGTATTGGTTATGTGCAGGTTGTAGCTCTTGTTTGTAATTTTTCTGGATCACGTGAACGATCAAATGTGCGGCTCAATCATTCGGAAGTTGAAACTCTTTTCCACGAGTTTGGGCATGCCCTTCATTCCCTGCTTTCAAGAACAGTATGTGCTGATTCTGTACTCTTGAACAGACGATCCTTTTGTTACTTTTAAATATATAATTCATCAATCCTCATCTACTGCAGGAATATCAACATTTTTCAGGTACAAGAGTGGTTCTTGATCTGGCAGAGACACCTTCAAACCTATTTGAGTGAGTAAAAATGCAGTTTATTTGCTTGCCTTTTGGTTTACGAAGATCATACAACGGTTTTGAACCACGTCTATGCTTAAATTATTCTTCTAGCTAAGTTGTGCAGTGTTTGTACTACGGCCTTTATAAGAAAGACGTCCATTAATCTATATCAAATATGAACATTAAATATGGGATAAAAAATGTCCAAAATATCCTTGTCTAAATTTTTATTAGGAGATAATAAATCAACAAATTTTTATAATTCTTCTCTTATAAATATGTAATCTTGTACGTATAACTTGACAAAACCCTTTTCTCAGAGTCTTGTTTCCATATCAGCTGTGTTTGTTGTTGTTTAATAATAGCCGTCACCACTATTGGATGACTAGGTACTACGCGTCAGATTATCGTGTTTTGAGAACATTTGCTAAGCACTATTCAACTGGTGAAGTAATTCCTGAAAAGCTTGTAAAGTCGATGCAGGGTGCCAAAAAGATGTTTGCAGCCACTGAACTGCAGCGTCAGGTGACATGTGATGGTGTTGTTAACTGGTATATCTTATAATTTTATCTGATCCAACCAACCAATGTTTACTTGGTTTTTTGATTTCCAGATTCTTTATGCTTTAATTGATCAAACACTGTTTGGTGAAAGATTAACTTCAGAGAGAGACACTAGTTCTGTTGTTGCTGAGCTAAAAAGACAATGTACCAGTTGGAAGCATGTGGATGGCACTCATTGGCAGACCCGATTTTTTCACCTCCTGACTTATGGTGCAGGTTGCAAAAGTTGATCTATTCTTGTGTTTGAGTGATATATTTTTGCTTCTCAATTTGATATGAGATCTTTAAGCTTATGTGACTGATCTTGTAATAGCTCAAGCCCACCGCTAGCAGATATTATCTTTTTTGGATTTTTCTCTTAAGGTTTTTAAAACTTGTCTGCTAGGGAGAGGTTTCCACACCCTTATAAAAAATGTTTTGTTCTCCTCTCCAACCGATGTGAGATCTCACAATCCACCCATCTTCGGGACAGCGTCCTCTCTAGTACTCGTTCTTTTCTCCAATCAATGTGGGACTCCCCAATCCATCTCCAAGTCAATGAAGCAGATGCTAATACTTGCATAGTTTGTAATTCAAAATAACCAAAACACCTGTCTCCTCACCCACACCCCGAATAGCAGTTTATATATACTATAACGTTTTTACTTAATTTTCCCTCGTTTCTTTCTGGTGCGAGACATTCACAGGTATGCTTTTTACAGGTTACTACAGCTACCTGTACGCCAAATGTTTTGCCGCAACCATATGGGAGAAGCTTTGTCAGGAAGATCCTCTTTCAAGAAGCACAGGAACTGCCTTGAGAACAAAGTTCTTACAACATGGAGGCTCCAAAGAACCAGTTGATTTACTAAAGGATCTTGTGGGAGATGGGATCATACGGTATTGTGATGGAGGAGTTATTCCTGATATAACCAGTCTTTGCAAGGAAATGGATATCAGTGGAAAACTTGTAGTGTAGCCACAAGCAAGCCCTTTCGCCATCCTTTTTCCCCCTTAATTATTCTTCTTCCATTTTTTAGAAACATTCGAGTTTAACTTAATGAAAATTTGGTTTTTTCCATTAAAAATTGTGAACATTTCTGGATTATTCTGATATGAATACGTTTGGATCCCTTCAAATTTTTAGGCATAAATGAGCAATTTTTTTGTTCGAGAGGATGATTTAATTACAATTTTAGTCTCTATATTATGCGTTTATATTTTCATAGGGTTTTTTTGACATTACAATATTATTTAATAAATTTGTGAATTTTAAAAAATATTTAATAAGTTATGGGAACAAACCCTTCCTTTTGTAGTTGGGGGCGTGGGGGGAATTTAGGAACTTGAAGGGGTCAAAATGCAATTATCGGAACTTTCTACGGGAGAGAAATAGATTTCATAATTCTAATCTGAAACAACCTTAACCAAATAAACTGAAAATGGCGCTACAAATAATCCACCATTCTCCTTCTTCTTTCACCAGGAAACCCTATCATCTTCCCAAAATACCTCTCCATTTCCCCTCTAAGCTAAAATTCATCATCAAATCGCAGAACCCATCGGAATCGGAGAAGCCCATTTCGAAAACTGTCGACGATGCTCCAGTTGGGACCTCGTCTGCTCAAGGGTTCGGCTCGTTATCGTCTCAATCGACGACTTCAAGCAAATCAAGTCCAAAGGCTACAACCTCTAAGGGAAAGCAGAAGGGTAAGCGGCAAAGGGCATCGATTATTCGGCGCTCACCGGTGGAGAAACCGGTGTTTGTTGGAGAAGTAGATGAAGAAGCAATTAAGGAGCAGGGCAAGAATGAGAGCTATTTTCTTCTTACTTGGTTGGGTCTTGGTGCTGTAATACTCGTCGAGGGGATTGTGCTTGCGGCATCTGGTACGAATTCTTTTCCATAATTATGTAAATTGGAACTTGAACTTCGGAATTGTACTGTTTCCATTTGCGATGGTGGGATTTTCTTTTTCTTGTTGGGGTTTCCTGTGATTGAGTTGTTGATCTGAAACGTGATAGTAGTTAAAATCAGATCCGAATAGGACTTTTCTTTGAGTCGTGGATTAGAAGTTTGAAACCACATTCCTAACATTAGACGAACTGTGATGATGGGTTGAATTTTTGTCAGTTTCTGTTGAAAAGGATTGAAATTATGAAATGAATGATATTATGATCTATGCCCCCTCCATTTCGTGTTGTGAATAGCAGTGGCGGTTGTTCAATCACCATTATCAGTGTCATTGCGCATATTTGGAGTGTTAATATAAGGCAACATTTCATAACAATTCATGACTAAGCTAATGTTATGCATTGAATTTAAGGGTTTCCAATCAAAATAAGATGCTAATATCATCCTGGCATTAACTTCCATTTGAAATCCGTAACCTAGTGTAGCTGGATTAGATTGGGCAATCAAAAGTTCTGTTGTTCAGAGCCTGTGTTTCTAGCACCTTTCATAGTTTCATGTGAACAATATGTTGTGAACTTTTTCTATTTTATACCATCGAATTGTTTAATGGTTCTAATATGGGAAATATATTCTTTGCTTTTTCAGCCTTTTTTCAGTTAGAAAATTTGATGCCTAATTGATTTGATGAATACAATATCCACAGTTAGGTATTTTCATTTCACTTTTACCACCACAATTAATTGGTTGATGTGCACTTTTGCAGGTTTCTTACCAGAGAAGTGGGATAAGTTCTTCGTCAAATATTTGTATCCATCCTTTACCCCAACCGTCTCGCTGTTTGTGGCTGGAACTGTTGCATACGGAGTTTCGAAGTATCTTCAGAATGAGAAGCTTAAAGGTGATAAATCATAATTTAATCTTTTGATTGATGTTCTGCATTTGGTATGGTGACCTGAAATGTGTCAAGTGCCTATTGATTGTGTTTATACTAAGTATGTCATTTGAGTGAAAAACCGAGGATGAATTTTCTTTTAGCTCAAAGGTAAATGAGATGCTGTTGTTGGATCCTCAGAAACACCTTGCCATCAATTTATTAGTTTCTCTGGGCTTTAACTAATTATGTTCGATGCTCGAAGATCCTTCTGTTTGTGTATATGGCATTCCCTTGTGTTCTGATTTTTCATCTCCTTTCTTCTTCCAAACAATCAGAGAGGGGAAGTCACAAAAGCAGGAGGCCCCATCTAAATTGATATAAAAAAGTAGAAAAATCAGTAAGAACATGTATAATTCTGAATAGAGAGAAACCAGTACATCCTTTCCTTTCCTTTCCTTTCCTTTCCTTTCAGCCACCATCTTGAAATAACTTTAGAAAACAAGAGTAATAAGGAAGCAGCAGTAACAATGGTCAGAGAGGTCTGTAAATAAGTGTGCAAACTGATACACAGAAACTGAAATTTTGAAAGCACTTTTTTGTCCCAAAAAGAAGTGATAAAGAAGGTTGTTTGGTGCTGAGGACACTGAAAAGCAGTGTTGTTTGGTTTGTTGTTGTTGCCCTCTTGATCCTTCTCTGATTATTGTTTGTTTGGTAGCTCCCATTCCATTTATTAGGTAATATAAAAGGGCCTCAGAATGAGATGAAGAGTTGTTGAATGGAAAGGGTGGATTTGAGGTTAAAATTGGAGGCAAAAATGACTCACTCTAGGACAGGACGACAAATTACGTTTTGTCTTTACGTCTCGTCCTCTATAAGTACTCTCTCTAATACATCCTTAAACTTCTTCTTACAGTCGTATAGAATCATATCATGTTTAGTCTATCAGACCCTTCGGGTGTAGACTGGTTTTAAATAACTGAAAGATTTAAGAGTTATTTTTATTGTTTGAATAGAAAAGAAAGAAATAGCTTTTTTTATTTATTTATTTATAATTTGTTTTTTGTTTTGTGTTTCTTTGGTTGCTTCTCAGAATTTCAAACTTATTATTATTTATTTACTTTTTAATTATAAATAAATAAATAAATAAATAAATAAATAATGCACAAATCCCAAAAATAAATAATTCAAACACAATGACTTTGAAATGTGTACAAAAGTAAAAGATTTATTTATTTATTTATTTATTTGATATAAAGAAAATAGTTTAATAATTTTTGTGTTTTTACCGACATGTTCAGTCCCTGCCTTCTTTCCCTACTTTTAACCCCACCCTCCTTCCCTCCGATATTTTACTTTTTTTTTTTCTTTTTCTTTTTCTTTTTCTTTTTTATTTTAAATTATATTTAGGGTAAATATGTAGTGAAGAAGCAAAAGGAAGTTGCCCTTTCTTACCTTGTCTTAGGTTTAAGGTCTATATTTCACACCCAAAAATATATTTTTTATTTGGAAAATATATATATATTTTTTTTTTGAAAATTCCAAAATGAATTATTATATATACACCTAAAACGTATATATAATATTTTCTAATGGGTTTTGGGTATTCAAAATCTCACATTTTTCTTCATACTTTTATTATTATTTCTTTAAAATATTCTCCCCATCTCCTATATATACCTTTTTTTTTTCTCCCATAACCCTTTTCGTTACTCTCAATAAAGCTTTTATTTCCATTTCTATTTTCTTCTTTAATTTTTAATATACTTCCTCCTTATCTACGTACCAACATTTTTCATCTATCCACAGTTTTTTTTTTTTTTTAATAATATAACGTTTAATTCAATTTGAATATAAAATCATGTACTAAATATTTATTTTGATGATATGTTTTTATCATTTTTAATCATAATTTTATCATCATATCTACTTATTCAATTTATTAGTATAATAATAAACTCGCATCCAAGGATTTATAATGACACCAAAATAAACTATTTAAAATTAAATGAACAAAACAAAATAATATCTAAGCATGGAATGGTCCGTACGAGGAGCGTGTAGTACACGTTCGAATTCCGGCGCGTGGTGGAAGAATAGAAAATTAGTATAGGGAAATCTTTTTATTAACACGTGATTAACCAAGCGTTTAAGTAGTAAGATACTAATTAACCGCCAGCCCTCACAAAGGCCCAAAAGCCCACTCCAAAAATATAGCTCCCTCCTCCCAAATTAAAAACACAGAAATTTAAAAATTCAAAAAAAAAAAAAAAAAGGAATAACAAGAGATATATTCCTCTACTACTGGTCCAGTGCATTAGGGCCAGTACAGTAATTTACCACATGATTCCAAACCCACTGGACCAAATACCTACGTCTGATCCCATTCATGTTGTACGTGGCCCCATCGTGTCCGTCCATCAACTGCCCCGTGTAGGACCCACCTCCTCCGGTTCCGTAAATCCCTTCACAGAGATCGGCGATCTCCACCGGCGCAATCGGGTCCGGCCCAGCGTACCACGCGTTCACCAGCGGGTTCGACGCCAACTCCGCCACTTCATGAGCTATCACACTGATCATTCCGTCCACTCCAACATCGCCGTTTGGCGATTTCATGGCCTTCACCCCTGGCATGTAACTCGGCACCGCGAACGGATAAGCACAAATGCCCGGACAAAGCTTCTCCGAGTTCCCAACCCAAGCGTACGGCAGCGTATACCCTACAATCGAAGGGAACGTGAAGTAATGAAACCCACACACCTGCCCACAGAAATTCTCTACATAAACATCATCGGCGGTCAGTAAAAGGTACAGTCCGTTCCGAGCATTAACCGGCAACGGTCGGGATTTCGCCGTCACCGCGCTTTTAATCACCGACTGAATCGACAACCGAGTCAGCGATTTTCCGTGCGAGTAAAACCGGTCGTTCTTCTCTTCGCCGAGCCGGACCGTGCTGGAAATGTTGTTACCGGTCTGGTCCGTGTAGAGCTGAACGGTTTTCCACCAGCCGGAGACGGACGGTGATTTGGAACCGCCGGCGGAGATTGAGTTGATGAACTCACGGATGATCTTCTTCTGATTCCGCTGCCACGAGCCGTACCAGATAATGTGGACCGATATATTAGTGGTGAGAACAGGGCCCATGTGGTACTTCAAGTGGACGAACTCCGACGATCCCTCGAACTTTTTGGAGTCGCCGACGAGCGGGTCAATGGAGGCGTTGGACTCGACGAGGCGAGGCCATGGACGCCAGGCGGCGGCCGGAGTGAGGAAGAGAAGGAGGAGAGAAAGTGCTAGGGCGGAGAAGACGGTGGGCGGAAGTACTAGAGGTTCCATTTGGGGGTCGAGGAAGGCTACAAAATGCCATTACTGTGAGCTCCACATGTATTTATAAGACAAACATAGAAAAATTAAAAAAAAAATTAAAAAATTAAAAAAGTAGTGTTGTTTACGTCAAGGGAATATAATTTCAAATTTTTGAAAATTTATGGGTTTTATTATTATTGCTTTTTTTTTTCAAAAAAAAAAAAAAGAAGAAAGCATTGATCGGCGGGTTAATGGAGGACAGTCAGATTCTTTAAAGTGACGATGAGAAGGGAAGAGGGGGAAAAGAGTGGGGCCTACTCCTCTGGACTTGGAATCATCATCACCATCATCACCATCATCGCCATCATCGCCATCATCACCATCATCGCCATCATGGTCATTGTCGCATACTAATTTTATCTCATTACATCACACGGCTCCCATTGCTCCTTTCCATTGCGCGGGAAAATGGATCCTTTCAGCCCTTTACGTATGTGTATAAATTCAAACCTCCACCCAACTCAAACCGACTTTAATCCTTTATAAAATTTAAATTTTATAAGATTAATCTTTTGACGATCCGTAAAAATCAATTAAAATTACACTTCTTTAAATTTTGTTATACGATTGTGCAGTAATTATTCTCATTCTCGAGTAAGTAAATCAACGACATAATGACATATAATTCAATTAGAAAAATTGATTACTAAATAATGTTCCATATTAAATGATAATAATTACCGATCCAATTCAATCTACACAAACTACTCAGTATTTGTAATGTTTTTTTTTTTACATCATTTGTGAAACTTGTTTTCTTAAACTGTCCTTTTTTTTTTATTTTCACTTTATTTTAACTAATTAAAAAGTTGTTTTTTGCAATTGAAAATTAATTGGAATTTCAGTGCTGCCATTTTACAGTAAATTTGTATTAATGATTGAATAATGACATGTAAATAATATTGTTATCCACGCATGCATGATGTGTCTGTAATAATGATTGGATCGGACATATAATTTCTCAAATATAAAATTTACAGTGCATAATAAATGAGGGTTAAAACATGTTTTTTTTTTTTTGGGCTAAATTAAAAAAACATTCTTAATTTTGGGGTTTAGGGTTGTTAATATTAAATTAATATAAAATATATTTATAATGTCTCATTATTTTATATAGCTAAGTATGAGGTTTAATTATTTTGGAGAAAGAAGCATTGAATATTACTACTGGACATGGCTGAATATTTTATTGAAGAGAAATGAATGGTTATTAAATATAATTTAATGATTAATAAATGTTATAGAAAAATACGATAAAATAAATGGGAAACAATGGGAGCGCTCAGGACACGAAGTGGGTGACAAGGGCTGTGGGACCGCCTCGGTGTCCTAAATTCCGGTGGCTGTCCTTAAAACGAGGGCAATCTTGAGCCTCCAATTTTCAAACTACTTTTTTTTAGGAAATTAAAAAAAAAAAAGCTGACGTGGAAAATGGGGCCCACGGGTTTCTCCCCAAATGAACCATCGAAGTTGAACCCTGTTTAATCTTATCCAAATTACGAATTTCACTATTGGTCAATCAACTTTGATTGTGCTGACATGTCACGATCGTCTCTCGGTGTAACTTGTAGCTGCATGCTCGTGTCATGTCAAAAAAGTTTCTGTTCTGTATGTAACATTTCGACAAAATTATGTCTACTTCGATCTGTTATGAAATGTCTTTAAATGTAATATAGAGAAGATGTGACTAGTGGTGAATTATTAATATTTAAAATTGAAAAATAATTAAAAATGAGAAATAAAATGACTTTTTTGTTTGTTTTTTTTTTGGTAAAAAAATAAAATAAAATGATGGGTAAATAAAGAGGAGAGAGTGGAATAATCAAAGGAGTGAATTGCGCGGCTTAGAATGATGAATAAAATATGAAATTAAAATATTGGGACACTGGGGCCCACATGTAATGACCCTAACACACGAACATACTGTGAACACCAAGTGGGCCCTCTACTTCAATCTTTGGGCTTACGTGGGCCTCGTCCGTTTAATGGGCTACAGCTTTCAGAACCCACGGTGTACTCTACTTCCATCTACGCGCGTGTAATACAATCGCTTCCTATTATATTTTTTACAAGTTTTTTTTTTTTTTAAATAATTTATTTTTTACAGGATTATATCCAAAACATGATTTTTAAGGACAATAATGATTCCATTTTCCACCATCTTTTTAGAAACTAAAAAAAAATAAAAATACTTTAGTGTGTTTTTTGAGATGAAAAATGATGATTATTACTTTTACTCCAAAGTAAGAAATGTATATATAATAAAGATACCCAACCAAATCATGAATTACCAAAAAGCTTGTATTATTGAGGGAGAGCCCTTTTTGAGGCATAAATTTTGGCTTTGGGATTGTGACCCACAAATAATATATATTTATATATATATATATATATATATATATATATATATATATAGTTGTATACATAGAATGTCTCAAGTAAAAATTGATTTATTATTAATAAACATGTAAAGTAAAGTATATGTAGGGTTAAAATTATTTGATTGGACTTATTACATAATTTATGTATTTTTATGTAGTGAATTATTGTTTCACAAGCGAGTAATTGTTACAAATAATTCAATCTATGTTCCCTCACTCGTCGTTCTCTTTTAATCATTAATTATATATATATATATATATAATTTTTATTGTGGACGTGAATTCTTATTTTTTTTATCTAAAAAAAATGTGAAAAAAAAAACAAAAGAAGAAGGTAAATATGCTTTTTTGAGTAAGAGATAAAAGGAAAGAAGAAAATGATTAGGATTTAGGAGTAAGAGAAAGGAGACGAGATTGGATTGAGCGTTTGGTGAATTGGAAAAGGCACCGAAAGATCTCTATCAAATATATAATTAAAACATGAAATTGTTGAAATAATTATAGATATATAATTAAAAATATATATTTTATTAGAATGAGATTTTGTTAAAAAAAAAATAATAAATTGAGCGAAAAAAAGTGATATGACTTTTAATTATTTTAAGTTTTTTTAGTCATTTTATCTTCATGATCGTTTATGTGTTCTTCTTTTATTCGGGTATCACATTAATTTTAATTAAAATATTTGGGCCCACAATTGACGGTTTTTAATTTTAAAAAAGAAAACATTTATTTTAAAATTTGGAGTTGGGGAATTGAGGTTGAATTAGGTATGGTTTTATGTAAAATAGGTAGAGGTAGGATTTGAATGTTATGGTGACCCACAACAACATATGTTTTCTAATTTCTAAATCAATTTATTGCACTTTTTAACCAATATTTTTACCAATTCTCCTTTTTCTCCCCATTCTTTTTTTTTTTTTTTCTTCACCTCTTTTTAGTTTTTACCTTTGCAATTCACCTTTTCATATCAAATACTTACCACAGGTGAAAACTACAATGAAAAATATACAAAAAGATTTGGGTAATGTTGTGAATTATTACAAATTGCAACCCCACAAAAAGAGTAGTGGGCCAGTGGCCCAAGTTCTGAGTTGGGCCGTGTAGGGCCGATATTCAAGCCCAATAAGAGGCCCACCCATTGTGTAATATTAATTTTTTATTTAAAAAAAAAAAGTTAATTTGATTTGAAATTGAATATTGTTCCATTTTAGTTAGATACCGTCAAATATTCAAACTGAATTATTGTAATTTTAAAAAAAGTCAAAGCTTTCATAAACAGTTAAATTAAAACTAAAAAATACTAATTTTAAAATAGAAAATAAAAAAATAAAAAAATAAAAAAATCCAAGTCTTATTACATAAAATATATGGGGTTTTTTTATCTTTTTTTTTTTTTAATTTTTAATTTAAAAAAAGATTATAAAAATAAATAAATAAATAAATAGAAAATTGGAAATGGGTTCTTTTTGGTTGGAAAGGGAAGATCACAAGGCTACAATGGGCAAACCTCCATGTCTTCACCGTTCCCGTTTCCCCACCACAACTAAACTCCTCGCTCTCTGGACTTTCATTTTTCTCGCTCTCTTCCTCTTCCTCTTCCCTCGATCCTCCTCCGATCCCACCCGCCGCCTTCTCCAGGCGGGTCCCGTCTGGGAGAATCGGATCCGTCTATCAGCCCGCTCCCACTCCCATTCTCGCCGAGTTTTGGTCACCGGTGCTGCCGGCTTCGTTGGCCTTCATGTCTCACTGGCACTCAAGCGCCGCGGCGATGGAGTTCTCGGCATTGATAATTTCAATTCCTATTATGAATCTTCTCTCAAACGCTCACGCGCCGCCTTACTCGACCGTGCCGAAGTGTTTGTCGTCGAGGGTGATGTCAATGACGGTACTCTGCTGAAGAAGCTTTTCGAATTGGTTAAATTCACTCACGTAATGCACCTCGCGGCTCAAGCGGGCGTTCGTTATGCGATGCAAAACCCCAGTTCGTATGTGCAAAGTAATATTGCGGGATTGGTGAGTGTTCTCGAGGTTTGTAAATCGGCTAATCCGCAGCCGGCCATTGTTTGGGCGTCTTCTAGTTCGGTGTACGGTCTTAATTCTCAAGTGCCCTTTTCGGAGAAGGATCGTACGGATCAACCCGCGAGTTTATATGCTGCAACTAAGAAGGCTGGTGAGGAAATTGCACATACTTATAATCACATTTATGGGCTTTCGATTACTGGATTGAGATTCTTTACAGTTTATGGACCTTGGGGACGACCGGATATGGCGTATTTCTTTTTCACTCAGGATATTCTGAAGGGGAAAACGATTAAGGTTTTTGAAGGGGCGGATCAGAAATCTGTGGCTAGGGATTTTACTTACATTGAAGATATTGTGAAGGGTTGTTTGGGTGCGTTAGATACGGCGGAGAGGAGCACTGGGAGCGGCGGAAAGAAGAGGAGGAAGGCTCAATTGCGGGTGTTCAATCTTGGGAATACTTCTCCGGTGGGTGTGAATGAACTTGTGAACATTTTGGAGAAGTTGCTGGACAAGAAGGCTAGGAGGAAGGTGTTTCCAATGCCAAGAAATGGTGACGTTCCTTTCACTCATGCTAATATCACTCTGGCACAGAAGGAGCTCGGTTACAAGCCCACCACCAATTTGGAGACAGGTTTGAAGGAGTTTGTGAATTGGTATCGTCTTTATTATTCCAAATCTGGTATGAACATTGTTTTGTAGGCTGAGTTATTTTGAGATTTGTTCTTCAGTTCTAACTAAATTGTTGCTTTCTCACATTTGTTCTTCAGTTGTAGAACAATTGTGTATTGATTTGGTTTCTGGTTTGAGTTTTTGGGGAACAACAATTTTCACTAGAAAAAACTTAGAATTTTAACATTTCATCTTGGGGTTCTTTTCAATCATTTCTCTGTTGATTAGTCTAAGAGCTGTAAATTCTTCTCAGGATCAAGACATTTTGATCAATTATTTATTTATTTGACAACATCTATGATGCAGCTTCATGAATTCTTATCATGAGAAGAGCCATCTCTGTTTGATTACTGCAAAATGGACTTGTTCTTGTAAGGGATCTTAATAATCCTTGAAGTGGGTGCATTTTCTAAGACGATGCAAAGATTGATAGCATGTTTAAGTAATTTAATGACATTAAGAGGAAATGTGGTTTTGGTAAATGAAATCAAGGCCTGTGATCAGAGCTTGTAGAGAAGGATGATTGTAACACATTTATGAGGTCGTTTTTGGGACTGTTCTGGTTGAATATTGAAGAGCATTTGCTAGAGGAGAGAATATTGAAGATCTATAGAATGACACTATTGAAAAGCATATGGCAAACCCTAATTCGAGAGCATGCATTGTAAGCGACCTCGAATAGATACAAACATTTCTATGTTTCAACTAGTTGAATTGATTGAATTGACTTATATTATGTGTTTAGTGTTGCATAGATTGATACTCTCGAGAAGGTTCAATGGGGTTGATTTAAAATGTCTAGTGGTATCATAACTTTAATAAACATGTTTTTTCGTTATGTTTGACTGTAAAACAATTGAATGAGCTTTAGAAGTTTAGATACAAAAACTGCAAAACATACTGAAATTAGCATAATTATAACGCAAGAAAATAGGCAGGAATAGAAAAGTCATTAATTGCAACAAGTAATGGGAAGAACTATGGCATTTAAGCCCCACACACTGGACAGGTATGCTCCAAACCCAAAAAGTAAACGACTGTCTAATGAGACTATAAATAAGCAAAACATGAAAAGAATTCATTGATCGGCAATGGTGACCTCAACCTCCACACCAGGTTCGATGGTGATGGAGGTAATCTGCTTCACTACATCAGCAGAGCTGAATAGGTCGATAACTCGCTTGTGGACACGAAGCTCGAATCTGTCCCATGTGTTGGTACCTGCAATTACAAAACAAATGAATGAATGAATTCGATAACAACGGGATGCATTCAAAGTTGTAATCTTACAAGTTTTATAAGGATGAAATCAAGTTTAGAAACTTATAGATAAATGGTTACGTACCTTCACCACATGGAGATTTTCTGGTTGTGATGTGAAGAACCTTAGTGGGCATTCTTACTGGCCCTTTGACCCTCAACCTCTTGTCCTTGGCACCACGAACCAAGTCGGCACAAACTATGGATTTAAACAGATATCAAACTCATCGCCAAAAACGCATTTCAATGAAACACCTCCGAAAAATAAAATTCCACTAGTGGAAAAGCCAATAATGAACTCGAAGCCTAAAAAGTGAGGATTAAACAACACCATAACAAACATCAAGCGAAAAAGACCACAATCCTAAGAAGTTATTTGATAATTCCTGAACTAAAACTCATCCGTCAATACACTCAATACATAATGGAGATTCCCCGTTCCTTTTATCCAACAATAATGTCACTCTACAATTGTTCACGTCTTAATAAGCTTAGAACTTATTAATAATCAGAGCATTGAAAGAATTACGAAGTAATCATCCAACTCAAATGCCTATAAAAGTTAAATCATAACAAGTGATATGATGATGCAATATCGTTCGAGGAGACACATTCACTAAATTATAAAAGAAGAAAACAGTAACAAGAATAACAACGCAGCATATTGAAAATTAAAAAAAGGAGAAGATACCCTTCTCAAGGTTCTTGACATTTTTTGAGGAGAGAGTAATCCTGATCTTATGGATTTGCTCTTGCGTATCTTCTAAGCCTGGCTTAGTTGGTTTCATTGCTGCGTACGCCATTCTTCCTGTTATCCGAAGAGGAATCTGTCGAACGAACCCAACAATGTTTTCTCAACCACATAAATCGAATAATCAGACATGGAAATAGATTCAATAACTCAATTACACATTCAGAAATCTCATCAAAACGAAGCACAAATTATGTTTAAAAACTCTCCAATACAAGATGATGAAGATAAGAATAAAAACTGCAAAGTTCAAAAGCGAAACCTGGGATGGCGGGAAAGAAGTTGAACTCTACGATTCAGTATCCAGTTTCAGCTGCCTCTCTCTGAAAGAAGGAAAACTGAAGCGACAATGCTACAATTTATATCATTCTGTAGCGATTATTAGGGTTTACGGTAGATCTCAAAGTGGGCTGGGCGGGTCGGGTTCATCATTCGGAATTCCAGGCCCACTAAAGTTGGACCCAATTGTTTTTTCTTTTTTGAGATGAAGCCCATTGGGTCAATGTAAGTCCAGTTCCCCCCAGAATATTTCACATAAGCCCTTTCATTAAATGTAATTTACAACGTGGTCCTCAAACAATTGATTCTCTTTCAGTTTGGCTGAGACAACATTGGAGAACTCCAGAAGCTTTGCAGTGTCGGGCAACAGATCTTTCACAGCGTGATGTGCAGAGAATCTCTGAGACCATCCGTCGAGCCCTGGCGTCTTCCCTGCGTCCATCAATTTCATCCCATTTGATATCTCCGCCACTCTAATCCACCCCAGAAACGACCCAAAAGCGATATCAACAAACCCAATATGGTCTCCGCCGAAGAACGCCTTCCCTCTGCTCAGCGTCCCGAAAGCTTCCTCCAATAACCCTATCGCTTCCACCCCTTGATTTATAAGCCCCTTCTTCACTTCCCCTTCTGCACCCATACTCGCTTTCATTGGCTCGTAGAACTGGGTCCATTTAAAAAAACCCAAATTAACAAACCCAGCAATTAAACTTAAATTTGAACAAAATGAGTGATTAATTAAGGGGATTTTGTTACCTTTTCGTCGACGACGGAGCCCCAGAATCGAGCGAGGGCGCGATCGTAAGGAGCGGAGGGCCAGAAATCATCGATATACTCAACGATGATGGAGGATTCGGCGATGGGTTTGCCGGCATGAATGAGAACAGGGATCTTCTTGAGAGCAGGGTTGGATTGGAGAAGAAGCGGGCTTTTGGATCCGAATGTTTCTTGAATGAACTCGTAGTGTACGGATTTGATGTTGAGGGCGATTCTGGGCCTCATCACGAATGGACTAGTCCAGAAACCCACAAGCTGCACGTCCTGATCTCTTGCCATTGTTAGAGAGGACAGAGGAATTAGATGTGGTTTTGTTTTGGATGATGGGAGTTCAAATTTATAGGTGGCCGTCGAGAGGGGAGTTAATTCTTCGTTTAAAAAAAAAATCTGAAATTGCAAAAATAGTATGCACCAGCCGGGAATCGAACCCGGGTCTGTACCGTGGCAGGGTACTATTCTACCACTAGACCACTGGTGCTTGATGGTATTTAAATATTTTTAAAATAATTAATATTTTAACAAGTATTTCATCGTGTAGTCAAACATTGTAACTTTGTAAGCAAAGATAAAGTTGAAATAAATGTATAGGAGCATATAAATGAGATGGGGTTGGAATAAGTTAATAAAGAGGTGGGATCGACAAAATGCTACCAACATTGCCACCCAAAATAAAGAGCTTGAAGCAACTACGAAAGTACATATCAAATCAATGTCTTTTAGGGATGTACATTCAACTCGATAATCCAGACTAACTCAGCCTGAACTATAAGGATTGGGTTCATTTTTCTGAAAAACCTGAACTGAATGAGTTCGGTTTCAAGTTCGTAGTACTTTGGCCTGTCTATACTTTCACTCCCGAGTGGACTGGGCCAGGTCGGGTTCATCATTCGGAATTCCAGCCCACAAAATTCGGCCCCAATTGATTTTTCTTTTCTTTCTTGAGATGAGGCCTATTGGCTCTGTGTTAAGTCCAGTTTTCTTCCCCAAGAATATTTCACATGAGCCCTTTTATTAAATATAATTTATATAGCTCGTCTAAGCACCCTATTGCTAACAGATATTATTATCTGCTTTAGTATGTTACGTTTACTAGGTATCGTTGTAAGCCTTACGGTTTTAAAATGCGTCTAAGAGAAAGAGGTTTACAACCGATGTAGGATCTCACAATCCACGCAATTAGGGACCCAACATCCTCGCTTGCACACCCGTTATGTATCTCTGTCAGTCTCATAGTTTTAAAAACGCGTGTACTAGAGAGAGATTTCTAACCAATGTGGTATCTCACAATCCACCCCTTTGGAGGCCCAATGTCCTCGTTGGCACACTCGTTACGAATCTCCGTTAGTCTCATAGTTTTAAAAACACGTGTACTAGAGAAAGGTTTCCAACCGATGTGGATTCTCACAATCCACCCCTCTTAGGGCCCAGTGTCTATAATGGAGAGGTTTCAAATAGATGTGGGATCTCACAATCTACTCCCTTGGTGGCCCAATGTCTATTATGGAGAGTTTTCCAATCGATTGAGATCTCACAATTCACCCTCTTGTGTCCAATGTCTGCTTTGGAGAGGTTTTTCATCGATGTGAGATCTCACTATCCACCCTCTTCGAGCCAGTGTCTACTATGGAGAGGTTTTCAACCGATGTGAGATCTCACAATCCACCCGCTTGGGGACTAGCGTTCTCAATAGCACACCGCTCCGTGTCTGACTCTATACTATTTGTAACACCCAAGTCCACCGCTAGCACATATAATCGGCTTTAGTCCACTAACCAAATCTCAAAGCGTTTTTACTATTATTATTATTATTATTATTTTAAAATCCACTTAATAGTCTACCATTTTTGCAATAATATTAAACAAAATAAACATTTTTCAAGAATGAATATATAAAACAAACTTTTAAGTCGATTTCTCTTAATTTACTATTTAAATTTGATGGATGTTACCACACATCTCAATCAGATTCTAAAACATTACTTTAAAAAAAAAAAAAAAAAAAAAAACATGTTCTTCTCCAATTCCATGGTTATGGAAGAAGGTCAACAGAGAGAGAGAAAGTCAAGCTTGAATGACTTTTCGATGTGGGAGACTAACCCTAAAAACATGTTCTTCTCCAGTGCATTTATCCACCTTCACAACCCACTGCCTCCTCCTCCCATCGCCGGAGGATTTTGATATCTCCGCCGCCAATTTCATCACCATCACCCCTTTTCCAATCGGCAAAAGCTGCGTTCTCCATCCACCGGACCACCCTCCACATCTTTTCCTCATCGCGTTAAACCCCACCACCACGGTGGCGCGTTCGAACTTCCTTCTCGATCCAATGCCCTCGATGACAGCCACGTGGCTGTCCAGGTTACAGTCGATCAGAACAAAATCCGCCTCTCTGTAATGGGTTTGGAGAAGCTTCTCAGCTTCTCCGACCACGAACTCGATCGGGTAATGGGGTTCGAGCCCGAGAATTGCTCGCGATGGATGAAGGTCTTCCTGGCGTGGAATTATGCAGACCACTCGGCCGCCGGTCAGACCGCCCGCAGCGGCCAGGGCTAGAATCTTGTGGTCTGCCGATCTTTCGTATGCCACTACCATTAGCTGCGCGTTGTTTCCAGCAGCCATGGCCGATATGAACTCCGCGATGTCGGGTTCATTAGCTTTTTGGCACTGAAACATATCAAGATTGTTAAACCACTACTAAATTCAAAAACTGGTTCCTAATTTTGTTTGTTCTTACCAATTTGAAGGCGTTGAGGAAGGCTTCAGTGGCATTCTCAGCAGACCAGCTACCCATTGATTTACTTTGTGGAAATATTCTGTTTTGAGGAGTTGCATGAAGGTTGGTTTATATAGACGCGAATTATTACCAAACATGTTAAAATAACTCGTATTGATTTACAGGTAATCTTTAAGAATATTTACTGGTTTTAGTAAATATTCACACTATTGATTTACCGAATAATCTTTACCTTCAAAATTACTTCAAGATAATGTCTTGTCTTTTAGGGACAAAATTAGTCCCACCCCATGTTAGCTGAGGCAGCAAGGGAACACAAATTGTCATTTTTCACGATGTAAAACACTCGCGGATAAGAGGATTTTAAGGTTAAATAATGTAAAGCTTTGTCCTAATGTTTATGGATTTGATGTCCTCTTTTTGTACGGGTTGTGACGACATTAGTATAAATTTGGAGATGATTTGGATAATTGAATAATGTTAGTATGATGAGCGTTTATATTAACAAGATTGACACAGTTGATTTGTTCATAATGATAAACAGTTTGGAGTGGTATCTCTTTTAAGTTTTTTGTGGGCATTGAATGAAGAAGGGATGCCCCATGTTTGATATTATGGGCAGTGGGTGGTTGGAAGATGGTGCATATGCAGCAGCCATGAAGGAATGGATAAGCATTGTTGGATCAAATTTTGTTGGGATTCCTTGAATTTGTGTAAGAAAATGAGAGTGGAAAGCGATGGGAAATGGGAGATGAACATGAACATGAACATGAACATGAACAAGAACAAGGTGTGGGTCTTTCCGGATTTTTCTGTTTTTGGATAATAATTTCACTTGAAGACATGCCTCTATCTAATTGTAACACTACACATTTGGAATTCAATGCAACTTTCCTTCTTAACCCCAAACAGATAGGTTTGTTGTTCCATTAATTCACTAGTTGAAATGTACTCAGATAATGAGATTAAACTTTCTAACTCCTTTACTTCTTTCTATTTATTTGATTGAATTTATGATGAAGATTATCTCAAGAAAAAATATCTATTTGAAATTTGAATCACTCCACAAATAAGATAGATCATGTCAAGCTTAAATGATTCTAAACATGCAATCTAAACTACAGGAACCAAAGGAAAGACATTTGGCATTAATGGTAAGAAATTACTATTAGAAGTTAAAGTAAAATTTGAATTGTTTTGTTGACAAAATATCTCAAAACAAAGACATTTGTTTGAGATTCGAATGACTCCATAAATAAGATTAATCATGTCAAGCTTGAACGATTCTTAATATGGAATCTAAACTAGATATAATTGCAAATAAGAAAGTAAAAATGCTCTCTTTACTACCTTTTCCCATCTCATTTACAAATACTCAATATATGACTTTAAATCTATTAAACATTTCAAAAGTTGTAATATTCATATTTTATTATCATAATTAAGGATAATTAAGGATGATGTAAATGTAGTAAATGAAAGTAAAAAAAAACATCATAACTTTAGATTATCATTCATCCAGAATTTGTCACCATTCAAGAATAAATAAAGCTTGATTATTTTTTAACGTGACATGAATTGTAACATCTTATAATATATTTTTACATCTTCCTCAAATTTTATCTTACTTTTTTTTTTTTACGAGCTTGGGTGAAAAATAAATATATCACAGATGAAATTAAAAATTGAAAAATGCTAATAAAAAAATACTTGACCTAAAATTATATATTTGAACAAAGAAAAAAGAAAAAGAAAAAGGAAAATAGGTCGGTGCTTATGTCATCTTTTCACATGTATCATGCATGACCATAGGATGATTTGGCTTTAGACCAAACCGATGATTGTTGAGACATGCAAGAAATACCACATTTGCAACGGACCATTGCTTTTTAAAAAATATAGGTGTTTGGGGACACGTGGCATCCATTCAAACCCCAACCTGCCCTTCCTTATCTTCATTTATGGAAAACTGTTAGAAAATGATGTGTTCTAAATCATCAATTCTTGCAGCTACCCTCTAAGACCCCACCGTCCATAACTTTTAATCTTTCAAGCCTCAAATTTTAGCAATTAAAAGGGCTAAACTAAGCTATAATCATGTAATTGCACTCCATAATTCATAATTTAACCTTAATTTTCATTATTATTATTATTCATCATAATCTCTAGCTTAAGAAACGCTACAGATGAAAGAAGCTCAATGCTTTTCTTTAAGTTTGGCTGCCAGAAGCTTGGAGAACTCCAGAAGCTTTGCAGTGTCGGGCAACACATCTTTCACAGCGTCGTGGGCAGAGAATCTCTGAGCCCATCCGTCCAGCCCTGGCGTCTTCGCTGCGTCTATCAATTTCATCCCATTTGATATCTCCGCCACTCTAATCCACCCCAGAAACGACCCGAAAGCGATATCAACAAACCCAATATGGTCTCCGCCGAAGAACGCCTTCCCTCTGCTCAGAGTCCCGAAAGCTTCCTCCAATAACCCTATGGCTTCCACCGCTTGATTCATAAGCCCCTTCTTCGCCTCCCCTTCTGCACCCATACTGGCTTTCATTGGTGTGAAAAACTGAGTCCAATTAACAAACCCATCAATCGAACTTAAATTTGAACCAAAATCAGTGATTGTGATTAATTTAAGGGGATTTTGTTACCTTTTGGTCAACGACGGAAGCCCAGAATCGAGCAAGGGCGCGATCGTAAGGGTCGGAGGGAAGGATGGAGGGAGCGGAGGACCAGAATTCATCGATATACTCAACGATGATGGAGGATTCGGCGATGGGTTTGCCGGCGTGAATGAGAACAGGGATCTTCTTGTGAACAGGGTTGGATTGGAGAAGAAGCGGGCTTTTGGATCCGAATGTTTCTTGAATGAAGTCGTAGTGTACGGATTTGATGTTGAGGGCGATTCTTGGCCTCATCACGAATGGACTAGTCCAGGAACCCACAAGCTTCACGTCTTCATCTTTCGCCATTGTTAGAGCGGACAGAGGAATTAGATGTGGTTTTGTTTTGGGTGATGGGCGTTCAAATTTATAGGTGGGCGTGGAGGGGGAGGCGCTACTCTTTACCCACTTTGGTAACCTTTTTTTTCACTTTTCTTTTTGTTCTTTTTTCTTTTTGTTCTTTTTTCTTTTTGTTCTTTTTTGAAGCTGAAATTGCGTGACACAACCAAAATAATATGTACTATTTTACCAACCACAATAATATGGTACTATTCTACCAACCACTAGAGCAACTACAAAAAACATACCAAATAGTGTTAGTTTCCCAAGTAAAGAGCAACGACAAAAAACATACCAAATAGTGTTAGTTTCCCAAGTAAAGAGCAACTACAAAAAACATACCAAATAAATTTCTTTTACCTCTTTGTTTTTTGTTTTTTACCTCGATTGTTATAATGGAAGGAAATCTTGGTAAGTGACAACCAGCGGGTCACCTTTCCAAGACTGAAAAAGAGGAATACCTCAATAAGGGAAAACATAACATAATGCAAATAGCCTTCATTACTCTAAAATCACTACTAAGTGGAGCCCAACAACGAGATTGATAATTGAGATGATAAATCCATTTATAGCATAAATGGGATATAACATAAACCGGAAGTAAAACCAAAAGGAAGAAAGCCAAAAAATGAAAGAATTTATAGAAAAGGAAGCTTCCAGATTAGATTTATCCCTCCCACTTGTATTATATACTATTTACAGATTTGAACCAAAACTTGAAGATCTTCTTCTTCTTCTTCTTCTTCTTCTTCTTCTTCTTCTTCTTCTTGTGCTCAAATTTGGATAAATATGAATCATCTCATGTTGCAGCACTGTGGCCTTCTTTGATGCACCAACTTCTCCCACAAGCACACCATCTGTCTAGGAGACTGGTAATGAGAAGTTAAGTAATCTTCAATGCACCCGAACTGGCAAAACCTTAGACTGTGATGATATACAACTGGTTTCGTACTGTTGAACTGCTCCACCCACATTCCCATGCTCACATCTTCCATCTTGAACAACTGTGTTATTGTGCATTTCATAATATTAATTACCTCTTCTTTAATCATATGGAAGGGAAGGGAAGGGAAGGGAAGGGAAGGGAAGGGAAGGGAAGGGGAGGAGTTTGAATCAAACTTACCCTTAATCTGTGCTTCTCAAACTCGGATACGATATACTCTGCAATGTCCGATGACAGAATGTAACCCGGCCCATTTGCGTACGTTGGGTAATCTTCTTCTGGCCATTCCTGAACAGATCGAAACAAACATACCTAAATATGCAATTATGAACCAATTTATAGGCCCCCCATATGGTTGAGATGATGGTATTTAGAGAATGATGCGAAAGTGAACGACGAACAGGCTAATGAAATGATGGGACAAGGAAATTTTATCTCCAGATTTGATCAAGCATCACCACAGGAGGATTTATATAGATTATAAACATCCATTCACCAAGCAACTTTTGGTTGTTCGGGATGGAAAGCCCTTAACCTACCCGTGAACTTATCGTAAACAAATGCATACACAAACATGTTATGAAACGCAGCGAAAAAGGATTAACATAAACAGTCAAAGCCATAAGACATTAATTATCGTCATAGAAGCTCGATGAAAAACAGTATGCATTCTTACGGTCATACCTCGTAAGTCACTGCCCATTTTCCATGTCGAAGAGGTTTATGGTGAAAGTTCATGTTTCCAACATAAAGGCTCCCACCATCAGATTGGACTTCGTGAGCTTCATCAATCACTGCATCCACTCTAACAAATGTATCATCGTCACACTTCATGATATAGTTTGCAGCCACCGTGCGAACCTGCAAGATCAACGTGGAATCATATTTCCAACAACAAAGACTACTCAACTCGAAAGGTTTGTGTCATTTTCTCACAACTCACCCCATATTCACAGATTGCAATCGTCTTCAGCACAACGAGGTCATAGTTATCCATGTAAGGAACTATGACAATATCTCCAAAATACTCGGCCTCTTTCTTCAACTCGATATTTACTTCCTTTCTTCCGTGCTGTAAGAATGTAACATAGAATTTGTTGTCACTATTATGATACAAATGATGGAACGTTTCTGACAAGCACGTCGTTCCTTACCATTGCCACGAAGAACCTAGCAACAACTAGTGAAGATCTGATTAATCTATGTTGCATCCAAGACTTCCTAACAGCCATTCGCTCCGCAAAATGATTGCCAGCAGAAAGAACACCAATGAAAAGCTCCACGTTTTTCTTGGGAAGTGAAGGGGCTTTCCATTGTGTCGACATCTCAACATGCTTCTGTGGTGCAAAGCTAGGATGTGTAGCAGGTAAGGAAGCAGCAAATATGGAGTGCACGTCAATATCGCCATTTACAGACAACCCAGTGGCATCCTCCAGAACAAACCCCTGCCATCGCCATAAATCTAAGCTATCGACGCAGAGTACCAATTTAGATTTATAGAAGAACGAGTACTTACAGTGCGATATGGAAAAGAAGTGACATGCCTTCCATCAACATTGATATGGTAACCTTCCAACCCAGCACTCACAGTTAGGACAAATAGCCTGCCCTCCGCGAAAGGATATGGCCAATCGATCGCCACCTTTTTCGTGCGTCCTATTAGTCTATTTAACCACCATATTACCTTCGATTCTTCGGAATGGCTGTCGTCGTCACGAATCCATTTCTCACATTTTACCTGCCCGTCGACTTCATAACATCACAATGGTAAGTTAGGTAACATCTCTCATGAAGAAATTCAGGATTTACGCAAAACAAAGTAAGAACATGGAGAACTTGCTGGTAAAAGATTCAATGCATTCTATCAAAACAAAGCTAGTTCAGTTCAATACAGAATTCTAATCAATGGACAATACAAACACCATGAACAAGAGTTACCTGTTTCTTCATCCGCCCTGGCTTTCCATCCCTCACATCTCAGCGCTGTGCCCCATTGCATCCTATAACAAGTGTTCTGTTCGATAACAGGCTTGCCACTCCAATCTCCCTTCAACCTTGGATTGAAATGAAGAATTCTTGGTGGGTCTTCACCATCCACCGTCTTCAGCCCTTGCAACTCCATCATAAACTGTGAAACCATCACTGAATCATCCCCTTCCCTCAAGATTGAAATCTTGGGATCATCTTCCAAGTGAGCCCAACGAGGCGTCCCCACCACAGTGATATGCGACCAGAGCGTCAAGCCGCAGGGGAGCTCCAGAATCCGACTCTGTGCCTCAAATTCGGATCCAGAAAGCGTAATCGAATGTGGACAAGACTCCGACTGATTCTCTGTCTTCGTTTTGGGTTGGAGAACAATTTTGCCGGACTCTAAGTCCCCCCAAAGCTTTTTCCCCACTACCCAAGCATGTTTAACCGCTTTATGAAGCTCCGAGAACTCCCCCTTACTAGCATTACGATCAAATGTGCTTTCGTCGAAGACTAAACCCGAAACTTTCTTGAACTCACGCATTCGCCTCTCGGGTGTCCGATGCGGCGAGCCATGAGAAACCAGAAAGGTATCATCAGAGGGTCGACGAGGGGCGTCTTTATCAGCCATTTCCTCTTCACTTTCAAGCAGAAACGGCCTCGGCAAAGTGTCGCTGGTGAATCCAAATGTTCCATCATCAGGCACCGACCCATATCCGGTTCGATACACCAGCGGTATTTCAAAACTCATGAAAAGCAGATAGAAAAACACCAACCCCATAAGAAATTGAAGCAACCTAATTCGGTTTCGTGATACCATTGTATCCAATTTCCCCCTTTTCATCCTCCCCTTCTCGCCCCCAACGCAATGTAGAACAAAACCAGCACCACCCACCAAAAAACAGGTCAAGTACAGGGAAAAAAACAAGAAATCAGACGAGAGAAGAACAAAAAAAACGTAGGGGATTTTATGCAAACAGATTCCCCTCCAAACTAGAACACCTCGTTTCTACAATCAAGAATTCCGACGAACCCTAACCCTAGTACCAGTAAATGGAAATGAATTGAAGCTCTCTGGAAAACTGAGCTCGAAAACAACACAGAGACAGAAAAAGAGAGAACAAAAAGGAAAGAAGATGAAAACGACAGCGTGTTAGAGCTCACATGGCTTGATTTTCTGCGTGCTTTGCATTATCAACCTGTCACAAACGTGGTTTAATCCATTCATTACCTTCGTTGTTATTGCATCCGATTACGGGAACGAATTAAAACTAGATTCGAAAATTTTAAAAAGAAAAAAGAAAAAGAAAAAGAAAAAGAAAAGAGGCTTAAGTGGTGGTGGGAATGAACACCTCATCCCAGCACTGCACTCGGCCCTGGTGTTGGTGGTGCCCAACTTTGTTGCTCCTCTCTCTTAGGACGTGTTTGGTTATCCCCATTTTCATTTCTTATATTATTAGATTCTCTAACCCTTCAACTTCCCATTAATCTTTTATTCTTTTTATTTTATATTCATACTATCTTAACGATATGGTCTCTATGTCACGACGTCATTCCAAATTAAGGGTGTCGTCCATTATCACAGCTCACTCGGTCATGCCATCGAGAATAGACCCATGTATCGTTTATAACATTGAGACATCGAGACATTTTAAACATTCTTCCCTCCAAGTTCAATCGAGTCATTAATCCTCTCGTGTCCATACCATGTTATTTACAAATATCATACTGAATAGTGGGTTGAATTCAAACGACTCAAAATTTGTTGAATACAAGTTATTAAATATTTTTTATAGTTGAAATTTAAAAGTGGTTGGGCTTAAAAGGTAAAATTATGGATATAATTATTATACTATATAGTCGGTTGATGATTAATGGTTTATATTAAGGATTAAATGCTATGGACGGTGGTCTGAGAATTTAGAGGATATGTGGAAGAATTTATAACATCTGACCACGTCATATTCTGACAGGTTTCCATAAAGGAAGAAAAGGATGGGGCTGTTGGAGCTTGGATGAGTGACACGTGTCACCAACATGCAACCAATTTAAAGAATGGACGATCCAAAAATTGTCATAAAAGCACCCACAAAATCGAGGAACAAAATATATGCAGCTCCGTTTCTATATATAGAATTAGTTTTAGTTAAATTTATTTTCGAGATACTTTCGAATAAATTTATTATTTTTCAATTTTATTGATTATTTATTAAATTTTATTTATTTTTTATATGAAATAGAGAGGTATATGGGAGATTCAAAAACTTTCTATTCTCATTCCAATCGCCTATTTCATTTTCATCCTTCTAAATTTTTTTATCTTTTTTATGAGTTTAAAGCGGGTATTACTCATGAAAAATTTGCTGATATCATATTCGAGTGAGTAATTTTTACCGGTTTTTTTTTTAATTTTTTTATATAATCTTTATTTAAAAATCGTAAAAACAGTCCTAATAAATTGATAATCGACCTATATATAATATTCTACCAAAATCATTTCTAGAAATTCAAATTTTAATATTAAAACATAGTCTTTTAACTAATTTATTTTTTTAATATAACAAAAAAAAACATATATAAATGGACGCGAACGAGGATAAAGATGGGAGAATATAATCTTGTCCCTAACTCCATTTTATTTAACGCATAAAAAAATGTTTCATGGTCCCTCCTCATTCCCATCTAAACGAAGATCCTAGTTAGACGAGATTTTGTACTTCACTTGAGGTGGGACTGTACAAGACCCCGATCCTACAAGGTCTCGATAATAACGAAAGAGATTAGGAGAGCGAGAGAAGCAAGTAGTAGTTGAGTAGTAGTTGTGAAGTGAGCCATAATAAAAAAACAAAATGAAAGTTGAGGTGCAACAAAACAAACGGGGGAGCGACACGAACTAGAAACATTTGGTATCCAAATTCCATTGCTACTCTTAAAACAAGAAACCTTAATCCTTGGATACACCATTATTATTATTATTATTATTATTGTTTTGGCTTCACCCATTATCCCTTCTCTCTACATAATCACTTACTTCCTCTAATTCCACAATCAATGTTGAGAATTTGTTGTTATTCATGGCCGATTCAACCAATTTCCCAAGCATTGCAAAGTGCGGCTCTAGAGGCCGAGAAGCCCACACCCTGGTCGCCGACATGGATGGAACATTGCTTATAGGCCGCAGCTCCTTCCCTTATTTCGCTCTTATGGCCTTCGAACTCGGCGGCCTTTTCAGGCTTCTGGCCTTGCTTCTGGCCTCTCCCTTGGTGGGCTTGCTCTATTATTTTGTGTCCGAGTCTGCTGGCATTCAGATTATGATATTCGTGACCTTCTGTGGGGCCAAGGTTTCCGGTATTCACTCCGTGGCACGTGCGGTTCTTCCTAAGTTCTACTCCACCGACCTCCATCCTGACACGTGGCGGGTGTTCTCCGCGTGTGGGAAACGCTGCGTTTTGACTGCCAATCCGACGGTTATGGTGGAGCCGTTTCTTAAGGAGTTCTTGGGAGTTGATTTGGTGTTGGGGACAGAGATTGTTGCGACGGAAAGTGGACGGGCGACTGGGTTGGTCGGGCGGAAGGGTGTGTTGGTGGGGACCAACAAGGCCGACGCTCTTAACGTTCAATTCGGAGATGTTCCGCCGGAGATTGGACTCGGTGATCGCCTTACCGATGTTCCTTTCATGTCCTTGTGCAAGGTTTGTGTCATCGTTAACTAAGAATCGCTTTATTTTACACGAATTAAATTAAGCCTCCATTTTATTACATTTTGCAGGAGGCTTACATGGTGCCGCCGACTCCGGCGGTGGAGCCGGTGCCGAGCGACAAATTACCCAAGCCAGTCATCTTCCACGACGGCCGATTAGTTCACAAACCATCTCCCTTTTTAGCCCTTCTCACAATTCTCTGGTTTCCAATCGGCTTTCTTCTCGCTTGCCTGAGAATCGCCGCCGGCTCTCTCCTCCCAATGCCACTCGTCTACTACGCCTTCTTAGTACTCGGCGTACGCGTCACCGTCAAAGGCAACCCACCGCCGTCCCCCAATTCATCCGGCCGAAACTCCGGCGTCCTATTCGTCTGCTCCCACCGCACCCTCCTCGACCCAATTTTCCTTTCCACGGCCCTCCGTCGTCCCATTGCCGCTGTCACCTACTCTGTTTCCCGGCTGTCGGAGTTCATCTCTCCGATAAAAACCGTGAGGCTAACTCGAGACAGAGCCACAGACGCGGCCACCATCAAGAAGCTTCTAAAAGAGGGGGATTTGGCCATTTGTCCAGAGGGGACCACGTGCAGAGAGGCGTATCTACTGCGATTTTCGGCTCTGTTTGCAGAGTTGACGGACGAGGTAGTACCGGTGGCTATGGTGAACAAAATGAGCATGTTTCATGGGACTACGGCAAGGGGTTGGAAAGGAATGGACCCATTTTACTTTTTCATGAACCCAAGACCGGCGTATGAGGTCACATTTTTGGAGAAATTGCCGGTGGAATTGAGTCGGAGTTCGGGTAAATCGAGCCATGAGGTTGCTAATTACATTCAGCGGCGGATTGCGGCGGCGCTCTCTTATGAATGCACTGGTTTTACTAGAAAGGATAAGTATCGAGCTCTTGCTGGGAACGATGGGATGGTTGAAGAAAATAAAAAGACTTCCCTTAAAGCTAATAAGATCATGGGATGCTAAGAAGCACAACTTCAATCGTTTATATAAGCATAGTAATATTAATTTTCATACATGAATCAAACTCAGGTTAACATTATACATGAATCAACACGATTCATAAGCATAGTAATATTAATTTTCATACATGAATCAAACTCAGGTTAACATTATACATGATTCATATACCAATATAAGATAATACACCGATATCGAAGATGAACTAAATGAAAATATATTAATTTCAACAAAAATTTAATAAAATTGAAAGTGGAAGTTTAAAATTTGCATATATTTTAAGTTTCTGACAGATAAGGCAAAGTAATTTAATCCAATGAAACTCAGAAAACAAGATGGAAGCCTTATAATATTCGACACACCAAATTTAAGAAAGAAATAAATAAAAAATTCTGTAACGTTCAGATTTTCAAACACATGGGTTCTTTTGTTGACCGAGTAGAAACAGCTTTTTCGAGGTTGGTGGGTTGAAGTGGGGCAAATCAAAATCATGTCTTTTGCAGCTCACTGACACATTCTTCCATCAACATTTACTCCAAAAGAATACAAACTTCACCACTTTGATTTGAAACTGTTCGTTCTTGAAACACTAAAAAGACAAACTGTTCTGTTAATCACACAGCAATGGCTATCAAATCTTGGGATGGAAGGAACAAAAACAGAGCTACCTAGGAGTTTCAGAATTGCTCTGTTTCAGAAAGAGCAAGAAATTAAGTATTTGGACGTTTATTGGATTAGTCAAACCATTGAATTATTACTTTAATCATCATGAACGAGAAATCTGTGGGTTAATTAATATAAAGAGAATTGATGAGAGACAAAAAAGATGAAAAGCCAAAAGCGAAACGTTTACGGAGATACCATTTTTGTTCGTGCCCTTTGGCCATATTATAATGAGCCATAGAACTTCTGTGTACTACGAAATCAAAATGGATCGGCTTCTGCTACAATGGGTTGTTCTTATGATCTCCATTACCACACTCTGTCAAGCTTGCCACCCTGCAGATTTCAAGGGTCTAACCAGTTTCAAGTCTGCGATTTCCCACGACACTTCCGGCAGGCTTGCCAAGTGGGTCGGCCGGAACTGTTGCGGTTGGGACGGCATCTCTTGCCACAACGCCACTGGCAGAGTCAAGGAGATCAATTTGCCAGGCTTCATATCCACTGGCGATATCCCCTTTCAATCTGAGATGATGGGCTATCTTTCTTCTTCAATAACTCTGCTTCATGCTGTTGAGGTCATTGATCTTGGAGGGTTGATTGGCCTTGGTGGAACCATTCCTAAATTCATTGGCTTACGCCTCCGCAACCTGAGGAAGCTTTATCTTTATGGCAACAAGCTGAGAGGTCCACTTCCTGAGAGCATAGGTAAGCTTATGAAACTTGAAGAACTTGCTGTCCATGATAATAGGCTGTCTGGTTCGCTCCCTGCAAGCCTTGGCAGCCTCATGTCTCTGCATTTTCTGCATCTTGATGGAAATCGGTTTTCGGGTTTGATACCGGATTCGATTACGAACCTTACGAAGTTGGTTCGGATGGATTTACATAGCAACTCCTTCGTTGGTTGGATTCCTGAGAGAATTGGTGAGTTGCAGATGTTGAATGAGCTTGATCTTTCGAACAATTTCTTGAGCGGGAAAATTCCCATTTCCTTAACAAAATTGACGGCTCTCTCTGTTTTGTATTTGGATAACAACAATCTGGAGGGGCCATTGTTGTTCCCGCCGGCTCTTGCTTTTCTTAGACTGAATGGTAACCGGCTTAGTGGAACCATCCCTCCAAGTTTCGGGGAGCTTGTCTCTCTCAAACGAGCTTCACTTTCAAACAACAAACTTGAGGGGACAATCCCTTCTTCTTTGGGTCGGTTATCAGCTCTGTCGGAGTTGTATCTGGATCGCAACAGATTCTCCGGCGAATTACCGGAATCATTTGGGCAGCTTTCGCAGCTCATTCTCCTGGATCTCTCTCACAATTTCATTAAAGGGCCGTTGCCGGAGATGTCGTCGCTTCAAAACATACAAACCATTGATCTATCTTTCAACCGTTTGAGCCTGACCGCGATCCCCCAATGGCTTGGGAAACTGCCATCTCTTTCTAAAATGTATCTTGCAGGGTGCGGAATCCATGGCGAAATTCCAGAGTTCTTGCGAAGAACTCCAAGTCCAATTCAGGAACTGGATCTTTCCCTGAACTATCTTACTGGGAAAATTCCAGAATGGATTGGAAGCCTCACTGCGCTCTATTCACTAAAGCTATCACAGAACTCACTGGTTTACGAGATTCCAGATTCCATTACGAAATTACAGGACTTACGCGTGCTGGATTTGCATTCGAACAAGTTAACAGGCAACATACGACAGATCTTCAATATAGAACACGGATTCCCAGATGATTCTTTAACGTACATTGATCTTTCCGACAATAACTTCTCCGGGGAATTTGATCAAGTCGATGTCGGACAACAACCAGGGATTCAGTTTTTGAATTTGTCGCATAACAATCTGAAAGGAAGATTACCCATTTCGATTGGAGGGTTGAAATCAATACAAAGCCTGGATTTAAGCTCCAACAATCTGGGGTTCGACTTGCCAGAGGCTATGGTGAATGCCAACCAATTAGAAACGTTGAAGCTGCAAAGAAACCATTTTACTGGAAAAATTCCACAAGGGTTTCTGAAATTACGGAAGTTGAAGGAATTGGATCTGTCGAACAATCTGTTAGTGGGAGAAATTCCAGCGGGGAAGCCGCTGAGCGATTTTCCTCGAAGCGCTTACATAGGAAACAGAGGATTGTGTGGAAAGCCATTAAACCCATGTAAGGTTTGATGGAGAAGAAGATGAATTCAAACATCTTAGCTATAAGCAGTGTTAAATTACTGATCTTTTCAAAGAAAAAAACTTCATATCTCATTAAAAATTTGCTTTTTTAGTGAACTTTTTTGTATGAATACAATGGCGATGCACTTTACAGAATCTCTTGACTCATCCCCAACTGCTGGTAATTTACGTAATCAATTCCATTTAGTCTAATACAACATAAGATCTCCTCTGGCAATTCTTCAGGTTTGTTCCCCTGTTTCAGAACCCAAAACAGAGTAAGAAAAACAGGACAGTCAGCTAAAACAAGACACAAAAACATCGTTACAAGAAACATGCCTGAATTGTGAGGCCGACATCCAAAATGCAGCACTTGAGTCTATCAAGGAATGCTTCAAAGCCTTTCCTTGAAATGTAACTAAATCTGTGCATGTCCAAGTCAATTTCCAAGTAGTTTTCTCCCTGTAATAATCCATGAATCATTCAGTAATTAATATGCAAAATCTCATTCAAAAGCAGTCTGTAATGCAATGGAAGGCTTTACTTACCATGTAAAATTCATGTTGAGGACGCGAGAGGACAGGCTTTTCGTTGTAAGCCTGCATGAGCTTCCGCTCCGCAGCGCTCATCGGAAGCTCCTCGACGTTCGCAACTCGACCCAAAATTTTCAACCTCTCTCTAAATGGAACTACTGTGTCTACTGGAAAACCCTTCACCCTTTCAACTTCATCATCAATCAGCTTCTGTTTTTGGAGCCAGTAAACACAGTTATTAAAAGATTTTAAATGAATGAAAATTTTCAAATGCTGAATCTTACCCTGATGCTTTCTTGAAAATGAGATGTAAGTTCTTTAGCAAATCCATCAGATAGCTTGAAGTACAAGACTATACTCATCCCTTCTCCATCGGTTTCGCCTTGAAAAATCGCGGCAGGATACAATGGAATCTGCAGAATTCAATAACATGAAGCAGCTGTGACAGAGCAGATACGTTTATCATAGGACCAGCATGGGATGAGTTTACCTGAACATTAACAACAAGGATAGGTGGGAGTTTTCCAGTGTAATTAGCTGCAGGCAGCTCGACGAATCGAGCGATATGATCCACTTTTCGATGCGACAAGAATACGTCGACTCCAAAGGGTTGGTAAGCAGCATGACTAGGAGCAAATTCCTTCTTCTTGTCCCTGCAAATTTATAGGATTAGCATCATTGATGCAATGATGGATGAACTTGTAGAAAGAGTTGTTTGCTCGCTTACTTTGCATAGTTTAGTCCCCGAACTTTGAAACTATCTGGCTCGATATGTGACCAACAATCTAGCATTTTCTTGTCAGCTGGGACAAAAGGCACTTGAGAACCTGCTATAGGTCTTTGTAGAAGCGATTTCGACGAAACTGAAAGAAACGAAATCGATCAAAATCGATCAAGATCAGTAAAACAGACCATAAAAGATGAACACTCACATAGAGCAGCATTGGGATTTCCTTCTTTCCATTTGAAAGACAATTTCAAGGCGGCCTTTTTTAGTCCACTTGGAGGACTAGAACTTAGAGATTTTCTCTTGTCAACAGAGTTAATTGTTGATGCAAGACAAGGCAAGCAATTGCTAGGCAAAATTCCACAGTTATCCAATATTCCATCCCCTTTGGCAGAACTTTCGCCAGCAGTTGACGAGATATCGTCGACGAACACCGGTTCGTTTGCCTCGCTCGAGTGTCCTCCATGACCCTTCAGTTGATGTTCTGCATCATCTGGATTCATTACAACTTCACTTCCAGAGCTCCTCACAGAATGAACTCTTGCTGAATTTCCTGGCCTGTGAATCTGATTCACATTATGATCTCCATGATTAGCATCCCCAGAAGATGAAATACTCGACGTCGACACGCCTTCGAAGCTATGAATCGACTGTATGTCTGCAGGAAGTCACAAGATTGACAATTACATATTGAATAACAGACAGTTGGAGAGTAAAAGAAAAGGAGTTATACCATCAGGAATGCTCTGGTAGTCTTCATCACAATCGGATTCAAATCTTGGAAATGTATCAAACCAGGCCTCATCAGAACTTCCTGTTCATGCCACAATTATACAGAACCCAAGTCAACCCCAGTCTACTTATAATTCTTTCTCTTAAATAAATAAAGAAGTGGGGAATCTTCTAGGCTCGTTCTGGAAGAATTAAGATCTGGGTATCTGCAGATGACTTGCAGGAACTTTGAACATGACGCAGCATCAAAGAATACGTACATTTCACACCAACACATCAAAAAATCATTCAAAATCAAACATTTCTGATATTAAAAGAAACTCAACCCAACACCCAAAAACAAACAAATAAACCCAGACCCCATTTTTCCTTCTTCCCTAAGGAAAAAAAGAACACGGAAAGAGAGAAAAAAAAAGGAACCTTGAAAAGTGGGATTGGAAAATGAGCAGCGGTCAATCGGGTCGGAGAGGTGCGATCCATCGGAAAGGCCAGAAAACGCGGTGGTTTTGGAAGATTTCCTCCTCCTCCGGCGGTTCTTCCTCTTAAAAGGCTTCTTAAATTTGCCTCCGGTGCAGCCCTCCGGCTTGGACACGCAGGCACCCATGTCGGCAAACAAGAAGAAGAATCACGTAGCAGAAAACAACATCCCAGACACCAGACACCTCCTCTTGACAGAGAAGCAGCAGCAGCAGCAACAACAACAACAACACTGAATTTTCTTGGTTGCAGAGGGAGAGAAGTTAAAGCTACCGTTTGTTTGTTAAAATCCCAATTCCCTTCTCTCTCTACCTCTCTCTCTCTCTCTCTAGACTAATGAAAAATTGGATCTTTTTATTTTAATTTAATGTGTTTATATATAAGGAATGTGGAACAGAGGATTGGAGAGAAACAGAGCAGAAAGAGGGAAAAAAGAGATGACAGCGTGAGAACGCATCTATCTAATCTAAACTAATCTATTATTAATTTATTAATCTATTAATCTAATGGAACACGGACCCACACACATTACACGTGGCATTAATTGATTTACGCAAACGTGTGGGAGTGGACATCTTCAAACCCTAAATGCGGCTGCCTGCCACAACTAACCCCACATATTGTATCTCATAAAGTCTTCCCTTTTACACCCATATTATTGACTTTTACTGTTTTCTTCTTTCAAAAATTTAATACAAATCTTCTCCCTACCTATTTGAATCTTCTAGAGTTTCGATAAATGCGCTCGTTCATATATCAAATACATATCGATTATTTTAAATTTTTTTTGAATGGTCTCGTGAATTTGTTCATATGAAGCATCCACGTGACAGTTCGTTCTATTTTGATATTCACAACTAGAAAATACTGAATTTTCTTACGAGTGCCGGATAGGTCACCTGCTTTGAACTATGTGCTACTAATAATTTTTTTTTATCAAATTTAATTATTGACCGTCTAATTATTTCTATATTTTTTTAAATTATTTTGTTTATAACAATAATTTATAAATACGCGTCTAAATCAGAATCTTTTAAAATTGAAGTACCAACTATTTAACATTTTAAAGGGGGTTTAAACTATGTTTTTATATTCTTAAAAATGAGTAATTATTCTGTCGAAATAAAAATAATTTATTATTAAAAAGGGCAAGATTGTGATTTTGAAAGAAATGACATTTTCTATTTTTTTTTTAATTATTTAAAATATTAGCATAATTTTGTGTAGAAGAAAAAGGCAGAAAAATGAGAAAAAAACAAAATGATGTTCCTTTTGACATTTTATGGGCATTTTTATCCATGTATTTTTTTGAATATGTGATTCTTTTTAATATTTCTTTTATGTTATAATTATTCCCCTTTCACGTGATTTGACTTTTGAAATTTCAACAAAAATAAAAATTACTTTTTTTAATTAACACCAAATATTAGTGAAAACCCTTGCTTACAAACTAATAACCCAACCCACGAATATAAATATTTTTCAAATTTTAACCTAAGGTAGATTTAAATATTTACTCCCACCTAAAGTAAAATAAAATATCTGAAGAAAAATAAAAAAATAAAATAAAGAATTTAGAAAATGTGGAAGAATTATTTGTCACTGAAAGAGAGGGAAAGTGGGGCATTACATTTCCTTTTTTTTCAGACTCTTTAATTATTATTATTATTATTATTATTATTACTCTTTACTCTTACCATCACGCCCCCTCACGCGCTTATTTCATTTTAAATTTTTTAATGCAAATATTACTGTAAACTAAAAATATTATTAACCAAAATTTTATAAGTTTAAATTATTTATTAAGTAATTAATATCGGTCAAACCATTTTAAGAATAAAATTTCTATTTTTACTTTTCCTCATCGAACATTTTGACACAAAAATAATATATATATATATATATTACTAAACTAAATTTTCACTCGTAAATTCAAAACTCAATTCTATAATGTACAAACTATTAAAGTTCAACGACAAACAATCATTCAAATTTTTAACACGATAACTAAAATCTATAAGGGTGGACCTCTATGGTCACTTCAACTTAACTTCGTAATAAATGACAAAAATTACCTATATTCCAAAATATATAAATATTATATATATATATATATATATATATATATATATATATAAAACTATACTAAAACTCATATTAATGCAAGATTCAGGGATCTTTGTTTCCTTCTAACCCAAAAGGTGGCAACAAAAAATAAAAACAGTATATATAAATAATAATAATAATTTCAACTATATAAATACACCAAATAAAATAAAGTGATGTTTCAAGAATAAGGGTCGTCACGAAATTGTAATAAACAATTATTGAAAAATTATTATAATTAAAACATCATTCTAAACCAGCTTTTAAGTCAATTATACGGTAGGTAGGTATAGTAGGTTGGGATTCGCTAATTTGTGACCTACCTTGCTACAAATCAACCATAATCACTTTATATATAATTAAAAATTATTTTTTAATTAATATATATATATATATATATATATATATATATATATATATATATATATATATATATATATATTTAAAAGTAAAATTGAGTATACATATAATAATTTTGAGATGCACGTAGGCTAACAGCTACTAGACGGCAATAGAATGAATAAATGGGAAAACTCAGGCATCCATGGGCCAACTTCCTTTGCCCTTTAAATGTAGCCACGTTTTTTTTCTTCAATAATTGAACCCATGTACTGTATTTTATACTCTACAATAAATTTATTTATTTATTTATTTGTTAAAATATAAATTTAGTTTTTCATTTTTATATTTATGCCTATTTTGTCTTTAAATTTTAAATTTCATATAATAAATCTTTTAAAAAAATTATCTGTGTCTAATAGTTAATTTATTATTATTTTTATTTTAAATCGGTTAATATAATATTTTAGTGAATTTTATAAAATTGTGAGTTTGTTAATAATTTATTAAACACAAATTCAAAATTCAAAAAATTATTAAACGGGTTTGCAAAGTTTAGAGACTTTTTTAACCAAAAAAAATTTAATAGACTATGGATATATTTAAATGAATAACCTAAATACCGGAACTTAGATATAATAATAACACTAAATTAATAAAAATATCCTTAAACTTTGTGAGATATCTAAAAACTACCAAGTTTTAATAATACAATTAAATTTATACTCTTGCTATTAGTTTTAGATGGAGAGCGTTAATATTTTGTTTCAAAAATATCTCTTGAACTTTAAAATTTGTTTATTTTTTATTTTTATTTTTAAACAAAATACTTATAGTTTCCATTCAAAACTAAATATAAAAGTATTTTTAATTTTTTTTTAAATTTAAGAATATTTTTATTAAGTTAGCACGGGATGGGAAGGTTTTAAATGAACAATAATGGCATGAAAAGGGTAGTAGTAGTAGGGAATTGATGTGGTAGTTGGGTTTGACACAGATGGCCCTACTCTCCTAATAAAAACAATGCCTTAAAATGATTTACTTCCTTTTGTTTCCCTTTGTCTCTTTAAGATCACAAAAGGGCAATTAAAAAAACCATGATTTTAGGGTTTATAAAGATTAAATTTTCTAAACAAAATTAAGGGTGTTGATTATTTGATGAGCCCAAATGTCCAAAGGTCAACATCCAATTTTGATGATGCCAACAAGTTAAAAGTGTTCCTAAACAATTTACCAATGGTTGGTGAAGGGATTGTTCATCATTTTTGTATAAGTCAAAAAGGGAGAAACAAAATTGTGGTACTCAATCAACCTTGTCTTTTGGCCGTGCCTTTTTTCTACAAAGTATTTTTTTATATTTGTTTCCTTTTTCCTACCTACAAATAAATGAAGGTTCCGAAATTAATATCATTCAACTCAACCGGTTACAAAAAAAAATTTTAAAATAAAATTGAAGAATCAAAATAGAACATTTGGAAGAGGACGAAAATATAAGCTTTAAACTCAATAGAATCACCCAACTAAATTGTGATGAAGTTAATGAAGATGCATAGAATGACATTACAACAGCTCAAGCTCACTGTTACTAGATATTGTATTTTTTGAGTTTTCCCTTTTCGGGTTTCCCTCAAGGTTTTTAAAACACATCTATTATGAAGAGGGTCTAACCTTACTCCGATCAACGCCTACACCGTCCGGTGACTGGCTCCAATACCAATTAGTTTAAAGAGGACAATATTTGTTACTGGTAAACTTGAGTTGTTACAAATGACATTAGAGTTAGACACTGGGCGGTGTACCAACGAGGACATTGAGCCTTCAAGGGGGTGGATTGTGAGATTCCACATCGGCTAAATAGGAGAACAAAGTATTCAACTCTTCTTGGTAGACGCATTTTAAAATCTTGAGAGGAAATCTAAATATGACAATATTTGGTAGTGGTGAAACCTCATCGACAAATTATAGTAGAGATAGAGTTGAATACGAAAACGTAGAAGGTAGGAGCTTTAAATGTTCATCAATAATTTGATGCAACTTGTTGTAAGTTGGGTCCAGGAGAAGCCTTAAGGTGACCAATAAATGCAGGGTTGTAAGATGGGAAAGAAAATGTCACGTGTGGTTGAAGCAAGGGTTGGCACAAGTACAACAACCCATATAGACGAGAAATAACGCTACCAATGTCTTTAATAACACAGGAGGATAATTGAAGGCGCATTTGGGTCAGAAAGAGCACAGCAAAAGAAGCAAGAAAAAGGAAAGTTAATAGTACAAAGCTAGAAATAGGAACAGTAGTTTCAATGGTGTTAGTTTCTGTGTCAACATCCTGATATAATAATTCAGTAACGTTCTCTAAGGAAAGAAATGCAAACCTGAGAGCCAAGAAAGGAATCCGTGTCTGCTGCAACCATCCTCATAGACTCACTTGCTTTTGCCTTGTTCGTTGGATGACAGCCAGGCGGCTGAACCACCGCTCCACTTCTAAATCAACTTTGTCCCCATCTCCTGACGTCTAAATCAACTGCTTAGAATATACAAAAGTTGCCCATCTCAGACAAAAAATGAAAAAGAAATGTTCAACTTTTCACCTCTGTATCCAAGGCCGACCTGTTCTTGATGAGTGGTTGACGGCCAGCCCAAAGAATTGAAGGATGGGCTCTTGTGGTTGTTCACAACATGGACCCCAACTTGCCAGTCGTGTGAAATTGGCTTCTAGCGGGCTGCATCTTGACAATGACAACGAGATCCAGAATATACAAAAGCTACCAAACAAAATTCTGTTCAGGAGGTACGGTTTAGAGTGCCTAAATAAGCCAATGATTGGATATAACCATAGAAAAGAAAATGGACACAACAAAGATAACTCACAATCTCTGTAGGATATATTAGTTACTTCTTTTATGGCTAAGTGGTTTGAAGATAGAACCCATATTCATCTAATATGATATTACAACTCATGAAACATCAAAAAGTATTCCGTCCAAAAATTGGGATCTGACCAATGAATGATGAACACAGAGAGACCATCTTGAGGGATATGTTACGGATCCTACACTGGAAAGATTGAGTTACTTTTCTTGTTAGTATTGATTGGTTTTAAGATCAAACTCCCTGTATATGTATCTAATAAATAAATGGCCATTTAAGCATCAAAAGGCAGCTATTAACATCAAAAGCTTATTCAGCTTGTTCTTCCTCTTTGAATCTTAATTTTAGAAAATCTTTCATCTGATTAACATAAACTGTGAAGCAACAATCACACCAACCTAAACAACTGTGAGTTCACGTTTTGGTTGGAGCAAACATCAATGTTTTGCGTGTTAAGTCCTATTGTGTCAATATTATATTATTGGAGAGATCTAAGGGACACTAATGGGTGGCAATAGAATCATGTCCCAACCTTGGCCATGTTCATAGAACCCTCAAATGTCGAACAAAAAAATAAGCTCTAGAGGCATAGCTACGTGAAAGAACACATCCTAAAATGCATGCTAAACAAAAATGGTGAGTTCCTAATTATCTAGAAAATATGGTTTGCACAGTAGAATCCTTCCGAATAAATGACACACTAGGATAAAAAAAATGTAGAAAGGGAATGCCTTATTAGATCTTTGCTTAATAAAACAAAAAATACTAAAAAATATTTAGGAAGTAATAAAGAGTGGTCGGCATCAATTATGTCACACTGGAAATTATGGTTTAAGCAATCTGTTAGGAATCACGGATCTCCGTAATGATACGATAGTGTCCACTTTGAACATTAGCTCTAATGACTTTGTTTTGGGCTCCTCAAAAGAGCCTCCTATCAATGAAAATAAAATAAAAGTGCAAGCTCTTGATGTGGCAGAGAAAATTGATGGCTGAGTGGCAATATAAGACAGAGATTTTAGTAGCCTTTCATTTGTGGAGAAGATTGCAGCAGATATGAATATAGTTCTACATCAGTTTAGAAGTATATAACTAAAGGAAACATGTCCAATAGTATCAAACATATTAACCAGAGTCTATAAACAAAGAATATCATATGGATATATGAAGAAATTCATTATCCTAACAATGTAGTTCTTTAACTTGTGAAAATTGTTCAAATTATCAGATTTCCAATGAGCAATTCATCTCAGAAGTGCATTTCTGGATTTAAACGCACAAATAACAAAGCTCTTGCTATGGGATTCATAAACTAAATGACACTGCTTCTGTTTTAAGTTCATGATTCTCCACGACATACCATGAACTGCATAAATAGATATCTGATAGAATAAATTAGAAGAAACGCATAAAAATAGAGCATCCCCATCCCCTGGCATGACGTTTTCAAATTCCTCCACTCACTTACCTTCAAAACAAAATAATTGTTCTACCCTTTCCCTTGCCCTGTTTCCCAAACACCAGGTCTGTGCATTTGCCCGACGTATATGGATAAGCGTCGTGGATTTACAGAAAAGGGATTATGATGTATCGAATCTGGACATATCTTTCCCCTATGAACTTTCGCACCAAATAAATGGGGAGATTGAGTGAAATAGACTAAGTGGAAGGATTAACGAATACAAACCTCGTAAGAATATATGAATCCTTCTCTGGATTGAACTCATCTCTACTGATTCGGAACTGTTTACGGTTCCCTTCAACCTTTGGCGCAACAATCTTCCCTCGAATAAAGTACCCTATAAGCCTCTCTTGAGGTTTATGAAGCTATTGAATAGCCTCCCCTTAATTCAAAGATAGTATTCCTTATTTATAAACATAATTTTCTAAATTAGCCCATAGAATTTACTCCAACAATCTAACCCCTTCTTCCTCTTGTTTGATAGAGTTAAAATATATTTAATGAATATCGATTGAAGTATATCATATACTATTAATATGTATTCCAAATTATCTCTGTCTTTAACTCGAATGAATATAAATGACACACCTGTTTAATATCCATTTAATCCCTAGATTTGGACCCTATCCATAAAAAAAAATATCTATTTTGACCGAGGAAACTGAGAGAGACTATTCTTCTAAAAAAAAGAGGGATTACATTCTCCTTTTATATACAAATATATTATAAATTATATCATGTGAAATATTACGGTATGTTCACATTTTTTTAATAAAAATTATGTCCCTATAAAACTAAATATATATATATATTTGAAAACTTGATATCCATAGATTTACGATAGAGAATAATTTATGTTTTCCCACAAAAGTAATCGAAAATTTCGCAAGAATAAAAAGTAAAATAGAAGGTGGGAACGAGGATGGTAAAGGTTTTCTAACGTCGGGTGTATTTTATTTATATACATCTCTATCTTTTGACTCGAATCTAAAATCATATTTAATTCATTTGCTATATTTATAAATTAAAAAAAAAACACAGCTATATTTGAAATATATTATATAGGACACAATGATATTCGAATAATATTCCTAACGTGGGTGGCAATGGGTGGTAATTAGAATTTGTTACAACTAACAAAATATTGTAATTGGGAAAAAAAAAAAAAAGGCAGAAAATTAGTTGGTTATTAAATAGACGGCTGGCGCTTACCACGTCAACGCAAGTAACGTGCTTAATCACGAATTAGGTAATAGTTAAGACCGCCAACTGCTCCCGTTTATCTGTAATACAGAAACTTCTTTGCCTACAAGCGAAGGAGAAGGATTTAGCCTCACGCGCGCCGTCGCGAAGACCGTTAATTAATCGTAACCTCCCTTGGTTTGCAGATTCTTCTTATGGAAAAACCGTTGAAAAGCCGCCAACTCCCGTGTACACCCCCACGCGCTTTCCGAGTTCGGTACCCTACACGATGGTTCTGACGTGGCGGCCGTGACTAGGCAAGTGAAAGTTGAAAAATACAGGGCTAATATTACAAAATTACGCGTACCAAGAATGCGAAAATTCCATTTTCAAGGGCGCGCTGTTTCTCTGCGTTTTTCACCGTCGATTGAACCACCGGAGTTTTAAGGAACGCGGTTTTGATTCCGCCCGGGGGGAACCTTGCTCTTCTTCTTATCGTTGTTGTTGTTGTCGTAGTTTTAGTTGATTATTTTTCCTAGAAACGTTTCGGTTTCGCTGGATCGGGAGAGCTTGGTGCAATTGGAGCGAGGAAATGAGTGGATGGGATAGGGTTGGATCGTCGAGTTCGAGATTGGGCCGTGGCAATTCTGCCATGCCTGAGAGGACCTCCTCTTCTAACACGGTTCGACTCGGCCGAGTCCAGCCACAGGCGCCTGGATATCGCACCATCTTCTGTAATGATCGCGACGCCAATCTCCTTATCAAATTCAAGGTTTGATGTTTTCTCTAAGTATTGCGTTGATTTATTTCTTGGCATCGTGTCCTTGTTGTCATGTAGATGTAATGCGAACTTCGATTTGTTTTATTACGACTCCCGTAACTTGGCTTTGGTTCTTGAATGTTTTTAAGAAAGGAGTAACGTGAGTTGTGAGCCAATATATTGTTTCTCAATTTATCTTCAGCCAAGATTTTTTAGTTTTTATCTTTTTCCTTGAATTTAAATGGCTGTCCATTTGATATTGTTTGCAGGGGAATTCAGTTTCGACCACAAAGTACAACTTCTTCACGTTCTTTCCGAAAGGGTTGTTTGAACAGGTAATAAATTTTAAGCGTCCCGAGTCTCTACACTGTTTGTTCATTTTGTGACTTCAACACGCCTTTTCGTTTAATTGCTGTCCGGTAGATGATTTTATAAAATGAATAAGTCTCTTGCTGTTACAAATTGGAGTTGCAATTATTTATCATACCATTGGTCCAAGAATAAGGTGTATTGTAAACGGTAATCTTATAATTTGTTGTTATTAGGAACTTCAGGTTTTGCAATTGAATGGCACAGCGTGCTCTTTACTGGATTTATCTTGTAATTATCTTGAGGAATTGGAATATGTTAAAAAGATAGGCCTATATGACGTTAGTCCGGGGTATTTTTTGTTTGATGAAATGATTTGGTTTGATACTAACTTCACTGTACTACAATTTATTGTCTTTTTTCACTGTTGAGATATTGTTATTACTGTTGTATAAATGTTAACGTTGTATCTGCCACTATTGTAAATTTTTTTGATCCAGAAAGTAAAAAATTGGTTGCCCTAAAAGAACACAAGAAAAGGAAGAATATATGATCATCCTCCAAACCCAGACCAAAGGAATTTACCAAAAACCACTCCAATTGGCATTATTAAAAAATGTTAAACTGTTTCTTTCATTGTTATTGTTGTTATTTTTTGTTTTTGCTAGTATTGATTTAACCCTGCCACTACATCACTTTTTTTGAAACAGTACATGTCTGATTAGAGTTCTGTATTTTTTTTTTTTTAACTGACAGTTCAGGCGTGTGGCTAACCTATACTTTCTTACAATCTCAATCTTATCCACCACACCGATCAGGTTAGTCAATAGATGGAAAGGCGTGTTTGCATTTGGTAGCATCCCCCAACTGCGTTTTACATTGTTTCATAATTATTGTTTCACATCTAGAAGACGTCATGTTGGTTGTTTTGGCTTATTCTTACTGTTGTTAATATTTTTGTGGAGTTAACATGAAATAAGGTTATTGTAGTTTAGAACTGTTAATTTCTCAACAGTACACCATCGGGATTCATGAGATATTGATCAGATGATTTAGTACATTGGAGAGCATATTGTAAAATCCATAAAAAAAAACCCTCAGATATTTCAAATGGAATTCAGATTTGTAGAACAATCTAACAAATTTGCCAATTGGGTTGAGAGGAAAAAAGGTATTATTAGCTGCTTGTTGAAAGGTATGTGATGGTTTTTCCTTAGAACAATAAAAAACTTCTTTACCCAATGCTTGCAGTCATCATGTAAAGATGAAAGCAAAGATCTTGTTGCTAAACACTTGTAGATCCACTTTATGGTAATTGTGGCTTGTGCGGAATATGACAACTTTCCAATTTGGGGAAAGAAATTGTAACTTTCTTTGAGCTCACTGTTATTGTTACTTCCTCTTGAAGATGTCTCAATGGTCCTTTTTGTAACTTGAACTCTTTAGATTGTGCATATTAGGGAAGTTTATTTATTATTATTATTTTTCGTAACTCCTTCAGTTTTTGTAGGCTTCAAGCCTTGTTCATTTTATTTATTTTTCAATGCAGTATGTTACTTATACAAGGAAAAAGAAGAAAAAGAAATTCTTGATCTAGCCTTTGTGCTTGTTTTCTACTCTTTTCAAGCCTTGTTTTTTTGCACATTTTAAAATAATTCAGGGCTTGTTAATTGTGAAAAAAAATTGAAATGTTGCTTTAAATTTTTATGTTGTATTCTTGCTTAATCTATCGATGTATTTGATTTGAGACTTATGGTGTTAAATCGGGGTCCAAGCCATTGAATACCGGTTTAGTGTTTACTGATTGCCTTTTAATTATTACTCATTGTGCAGTCCTGTGCATCCAATCACAAATGTGGTCCCTTTAAGTCTGGTTCTACTTGTTTCTCTCATTAAAGAAGCATTTGAGGACTGGGTGAGTGCCTTTCTGTATAGTAGCCTTGCAATTTTTTTGATTCTGACGTTGAAATTTTTTATCAGACAATTTCTATATAGCAAAAAAAAAATATATATATATATATAAGGTCCTTCGAATGCATAACTTATTTGTTTATATCATAACATTTTAATCTTGCCATGCAGAAACGATTCCAGAATGATATGGCAATTAATAATAATCTTGTAGATGTGCTGCAAGATCAAAAGTGGGAGAGCGTTCCTTGGAAAAAGTTGCAGGTTGGGGACATTGTTAGGGTAAGTGTTTTATTTTATGGCTAACATCAGCGTTTATTTTTTCTGTTCTCTATCTCAGTTTTGAATGTTTGAAAAAGAAAAGAAAAAAAAAGAAAAGAAGAGAAAACCTATTATTTGAAGAACAAGGTTGTCATTAGATAGGGGTTGTTTCCTTCTATGATTTGGATTGGACAATGATACTTTAATTTATATTTACGTGATTCCTTTGTTTTTAATCAAACACAAAAATTAAGTTGATTTGTTATGATACGTTTAATTTCATATCATCAATACTTGAACCTTCCCTTTCACACTTGTGACCTTGGAAATTAAGCATAAGACCTAACAAGTAGTTATCAAAAACTTAAGTTGATGGGTTATGATAAATTTAATATTTTATCAATACTTAATACTATATTATGACTAGGTTTTAAAATGTTGCGTTTCCAAAGTTTAGAATATTTTTAATCATGATCTCTCTATGTTTCTGTTACCTCCCTCTGTCACTTTTTCACCCTTCAAATGTTGTATGGCCTTGAGGTTTGAGGTAGAGAGGGATATGAAGAGCTTTGGTTGTCAATGAATGAAGGAGATATTAGATTAAGGTGGACGGTGGGTATGAGTGGGGGGGCTATAGTGTTTTTTCACTCTACTGATGTTGATGAAATTCTTATAAAATAGAAAATTATAATTTGATGAAAGCTTTAATAAAAGTTCTCTACGAAATGATCCTTTTTTTTAATTTTCTAATTTTTATAATTAACCGTTAGGCTTTATTCTTTTGAATTATTTTTTCTATAATTAGTTTAGGTCTACTTGGCTCCGTCTGTTGGATAGTCGTTTTGTATACCCTTTTGTATTCTTTTTTTTTCTCGATCTCAATGAAAACTCGATTTTCATCCTAAAAAAAAACAAAAACAAAATAGAAGTCCACTATAAAAGGAGGTTCTGCAAAGGAAACAACGTACGGGTCAGTGGTTGAGAAAGGGAGATAAAGTATTTGCGCTCTCTATAGATTGAGTCCTAGAAGGGAACCTGTAACTTTACTTCCATTGAGATGATGTCATTGATGCAGATTCGGCAAGATGGATTCTTTCCTGCAGATCTTCTTTTCCTTGCTAGTACAAATCCAGATGGTGTCTGCTACATTGAGGTTCTTCTTTTATTCATCTCAATACAAATTTAAGTCCTTTTAGTTTTAACTAGCGTAGGTTTTCCCCCTTTTGTTCATTTTAAATAAGCACTGATCTAATAATGGTGATGAATCCAGCTTCCAGAAAGTTCAAAATGTTTGAATTTTATTTATTTATTTTTGGTTCGTAGACTGCTAACCTGGATGGGGAGACAAATTTGAAGATTAGAAAGGCCCTGGAAAAGACATGGGATTACTTGACGCCAGAGAAGGCATCTGAATTTAAAGGTTCACATTCTATATTGATCTTTTGTAATCTTGTGGGTTTTGTGACTATTGACGTCATGATTATATTTCCTTGGTTACTTTTATGGTTCCATGCACGATTTCATTTCTTTAGCTTTATTTTTCATTTTATATTCATAAATTATATTAATTATTTTTTACCACTTCAAAATGCAGGTGAAGTACAATGCGAGCAACCAAACAATTCACTCTACACTTTCACTGGCAATGTTATTATTCAGAAGCAAACATTACCTCTCAGCCCAAACCAACTTTTGTTGCGAGTACGAATTGTTTTTTTTTTTTTTCCTTTCAATTCTGCAACTTGGCTTCTTACTGTTGTGTTCCTTTATCGCCCCTAAAAAAAGTTGATTCTGGTCCAATTAACTAGGTTTCTTTTCCCAAAACCTTTGTGATAAACATATTTTCCATTGTGAGGGCAACTTTTGTTTTCATTGATGTTTTTTTTCCTGATTTAATTAGTTATGCTTGGTAAGTGCGATAGTGTTTGCTATATTTGTTTAACTATATAGCTCATTAACTTTTATGCTTTCTCAATATGATGGTAAACAGGGATGCAGTCTCAGGAACACGGAATATATTGTTGGGGCAGTTATTTTTACAGGCCATGAAACAAAGGTCTGCCATCCTGTATCAATTAATGGATTTTTTTAATAATGTCATCTTGGTTTAGGTGCCAAAAGTTATCTTGATTTCCTTGTTTATTTTGTGAGTTTTAAAATTTCACAGTTCAGCAAAAATTATTTAAATCAATGATTTTTATATCCTGGGATGTCTAGAAGGACATAAACATAAAAGCTCTTGAGGAAACATATGGGGATTTAGACTGTGTATGGAAAAATAAGAATTCACGTTGTCAGCTCCTTGTAAGAGATGGCTTTTGCATAGGGGTTTGAGTTCATTTTCTTCTTCAATAGGTTCAGACCAGACACTTATTCCCCTTTTCTTTGTCATTACTTAGATGGGATTTACATTGGGATATGTATAATACTCCTAACATGCTGAGGAGGAGTACCAACTAAATTAGCTTAACTGTGAAGCAAGGGGATACCATGTCTCAGCTTGGGAAGTAGTTGGTCAAATTGATTGTAGGAGAGCTTGGAACCTCTCATCTGCCCCCTCGTATGTACTTGGCCATTTTTCCTGTGAATGAAAATTTTCATTCAAAGTTTGTTTATAATGTTTAATCTGGTTTGTACCCCACCGAGGGTGGCTCTGGTGGTAAGAGATTGGATCTTTTGGAGATATCCTCTAATTTTCTGTGTTCCACCATTAGGTGGAAAAATTAATAATTTGGCACTTATTGTCTCTTGAAGTTGGTTATGGGTTCTGTGAAGCCTTCTTGAAGATTAGTCAAACTGGGTTTTTACAAGGAACATTACCTTTCAACCCATTCTGCGTGCACTTCTTTTTAACACCTCACTCTGCCTCATCTCTTTACTTTCTCTTTTTATTATTGGTTTTTGTCCTTTTCTTGGTCAAACATAGATTATGCTGATTTTATGAAATCTATTTGGAATTAATAAATATGCAGGTTATGATGAATGCTATGAATGTTCCCTCCAAAAGAAGTACACTGGAGAAAAAACTTGACAAACTTATTCTTACGCTTTTTGCTACTCTCTTTATCATGTGTTTGATTGGAGCAATTGGCAGGTATGATAAACTTGATCCATTTTGTTAAGTTATCTACGCATTCCTATATAGTTTTTGACGGTAATGGTTTACTCTATTTCTCTGGTGCTTTGGAACTTGTAGTGGCGTGTTTGTAAACAAAAAGTACTACTACTTAGCTCTTGATAAGGGAGGGGAAAACCAATTTAACCCTAGCAACCGATTCCTGGTAACTTGTTATGGTTAATCTTTGTCTCTATTCTTATTCCTCCTATATTTTGTTCTGTTGATACTGAATAGTGACTTCAACAGGTTGTCATTCTGACCATGTTTACCCTTATTACTCTGTATTCAACCATCATTCCTATTTCTCTTTATGTTTCCATTGAGGTGGGTAATAATATCTATCCTTCAATTAGCATTAGTAATGCACATATTCATCTCTCGAGGATCTAATTTTCCCCTCAATGCAATTTTCAGATGATAAAATTTATTCAATCGACGCAATATATCAATAAGGATCTAAATATGTTCCATGCTGATAGCAATACCCCTGCATTGGCTAGAACTTCCAATCTGAATGAAGAACTGGGGCAGGTAAATATTTACTCGACCAATTTTAGAAGCTATATGGAAATTGTAACCTTTTTCTCAAAGATGGTACTTCGGTCGTTTTAAAATCGTGGCTTTTGATCAGGTAGAGTACATCTTTTCAGATAAAACTGGTACTCTTACCAGGAATCTAATGGAGTTCTTTAAGTGTTCAATCGGTGGAGAGATATATGGCACTGGTGTCACTGAAATAGAGAGGGGAATTGCTGAGCAGAATGGCTTGAAAGTGGAAGAGGTTTGTGTTCTATACAACGTATGCAGTGATGAAGGATGATATCTGAACTCTGATGGACCAGTTCAACTTAGTGAGTACTTTTTTGCAGGAGCACAAATCAGCCAATGCTGTACAGGAAAAGGGATTTAATTTTGATGATGCTAGGCTTATGAGAGGAGCATGGAGAAATGAACCCAACTCTGATCTCTGTAAGGTATGTTAACCATTTTTAATCTAATTACAATAATGTACACGGTTAGTTATGAGTATGGTCCAACCAATAACCACATTTTTTTTTTAATTCTAAACTTTGCTTCTTCAACTTAACATTTGAGACACCATAGAGTGGTGTTTGTATTTAAAGCCTTTATACAAGCCATAGCGTGTTTTCAAGTGTGATGGCTTACGAAAAGTAACTAATAGTGATGTTTTGTTTATTTATTAGGAATTTTTCAGATGCCTTGCTATTTGCCATACTGTACTCCCTGAGGGCGATGAATCCCCTGAAAAGATCACATATCAAGCAGCATCACCTGATGAGGCTGCGTTGGTAACTGCGGCTAAAAACTTTGGCTTCTTCTTTTACAGGTTTGCACATTTGTCCGAATATGTTTCATGAAGTCGGGGATAATTATTAAAATAACAACAGATTCCAGTGAACTCTGTCTCCTGTCCATTATGCTAGTCTTATAATCCAGTGAACTCTGTCTCCTGTGCATTTTATATTTTGTCTACTCCCATGTGGCTTTGGCAGAGGGTTGGAAGGTTTCCTCCCTCTTCAATTACATTCATTGGAAAGGATTGTACTTGTAAAGATTTTCCATGTTGATTGTGGCCCTAAAAATGTACCCTTGGCTCAGTTGTCATGGTTAACTTCAATTATGGAATATATATTCTTCATTCTGATTCTGGAACTGATAGATTTTTTTAATTGTATGTCTCAGTAACATCAGGCAGTAATTTCTGTCCACTCTGTTTTCTCAGGCGTACACCTACTACAATATATGTTCGTGAATCTCATGTTGAAAAGATGGGTAAAATTCTAGATGTTTCTTATGAAATTCTCAATGTACTTGAGTTCAATAGGTTGGTATACAGTCCTCTATCAATATACTTCAAACCGATACAATTTTACATGCAACCATTATTAATTTGTCAATTGTATTTTCTGTTGATAACAGTGTAAGGAAGCGTCAGTCTGTGGTGTGTCGTTATTCTGATGGTAGGCTTGTCTTGTACTGCAAGGTAATCCTCTAATATTTTGTCATTTAGCTTTCTGGTCATCAGATTTATTGATATGTGGTTCATTGCACTGACCAGGGTGCTGATACCGTTATATATGAGAGATTGGCTGGTGGAAATGATGATCTGAAGAATATAACGAGGGAACACTTGGAGAAATTTGGATCGTCTGGTTTGAGAACTCTATGTCTTGCTTATAGAGACTTGCATCCCGATATGTATGAAACCTGGAATGAGAAATTCATTCAAGCTAAGTCTTCACTAAGAGATCGTGAAAAGAAATTGGATGAGGTGGGTTAAGTAATTATGCTGGTTTCTATTCCCGTAGTAAAGTAGGACTATGATTCTATTTTCTTTTTCTGGTGCCATCATGGAAAGGTTACTTGCAATAATCCTGGTCGAAGCCATTCATGTCAGGACATGTGCTTGGTCCATTGTTTGTTCCTTGTGGGAAATTGTGTGTTACCTCTATTCTTGAGATGTATGTTCAAAAGAGGAAAGAATAAATGAACAACCTAGGTGCTGGGTACAGCATCCCCACTCAAAGAGCTACAAAGAAAGGTCTTCTAATGGTTAATAATCGTCAAAAAAACCATAATTACAAAAGAATTTCATCTCTATTCTTGAATACTATATTGAGGAGTGCAATTGCTATACTAATCAGAATAATTTAATATTTTATCCCAGTCAGTATTGTAAGCTATGAATTGAATGGAAAAGAAAGCTCTTACTACTAACTTTAGTATTCATGTTTGCAAGACCTCGATCTTCCTTAGTGTTAGAACATTGATTTCAAAAGTTGATGGAATTGATTTGGGATCTCATATTTGTCTGTAGACTATTGAATTAATTCTTGTTAAATTTCTTCTAAAGGAGAACTTCCTTCTTCATCGACTTGTGGAGCCAAATTTTGTGCCATGATGATATGACATTCTCACGTAGAAATTATGAAAAAAAAAATGCAGGTTGCAGAACTTATAGAGAAAGACCTTATTTTGATTGGCTGTACTGCTATCGAAGATAAGCTTCAAGAAGGAGTACCAAACTGTATACAGACACTTTCTAGAGCCGGTATCAAGATTTGGATGCTAACGGGAGACAAGATGGAAACTGCTATAAATATAGCTTATGGTAGGTTGGCATTTTGGCAATAGCTACAACTCCATTCATCTTAGTCCCCCTTCCCTCTTAACTTTTGATATATATCTTTAGTAAATATAATAAAACACACTCAAAAGTAAATAATTCAATACTTATATTGTTCTTAACTATTTGATGTATCTTTAGTTCCTATCTTTTTCAGCTTGCAATTTAATAAACAATGAAATGAAACAATTTATTATCAGTTCAGAAACAGATGCAATCAGAGAAGTTGAAAACAGGGTAAGCAGCCAGCATTTTAGCTTCGTGATATGCTTACGTGATCAATGTTGTTATCAGCTATATTACTACTAATACATGCATCTTTTGTTAGGGTGACCAAGTAGAGCTTGCACGTTTTACTAGAGAAGAAGTAAAAAAGGAATTGAAGAAATGTCTTGAGGAAGCGCAGCAGTGTTTACAATCTCTGTCTCCACCAAAATTAGCACTTGTTATAGATGGAAAATGTTTGATGTATGCATTAGATCCAAGTCTGCGAGTTACGTTACTAAATTTGAGCTTGAATTGTAGTTCGGTTGTTTGCTGCCGGGTTTCTCCTTTGCAGAAAGCGCAGGTTAGACTTCCTTTAGAAATTAACTCGATCCATGGCATGCTCTATTTTAATTTTTATTATTTTTATGTTACTATGCCTGCTTATCTACCGAAGTATATTGCTTTTATTTAGGTTTCTTAGGCTTGCAACAAGAAAGAGGAGTGACTTTTTAATTAAAATATATGCATGTATCAGAGAGTTACCTTCTGCTTGTTACTATTTGACTGTTATAGTTAATTACTATGGGTTGGCTCAAGTCAAAGTTCATACTCCAACATTTTTAAGTCAAATCATTGTAATCATCTACAATTTTAAGTATTCTATTTTTCTAGTTTTTCAATGCTCGTTCATGTCTGGTCACACAATTCTGTAGGATTTGTGAAAACATAAAATTAAATGCCTATAAAATTAAAAAAATTTAAACAAGAGACCCACCAGTTAGTTAGAGAAACCCCATCTCTCTCTCCTTTTCTTCCTAAGTGGAAGAAAACTTTCAATGACTCTGTTTAGTCATCTCTTGCAGGTGACAAGTCTGGTGAAGAAAGGTGCAAAGAAAATAACACTTAGTATTGGTGATGGTGCTAATGATGTTAGTATGATTCAAGCAGCTCATGTGGGCATTGGAATAAGTGGGCAGGAGGGAATGCAAGCTGTGATGGCTAGTGATTTTGCTATTGCCCAGTTTCGCTTTCTCACAGATTTACTTCTTGTACATGGACGATGGTCATATCTTAGAATCTGCAAGGTTCCCTCTTTTCTTTTTTTTTTTTTGCGCTTTTTGAACTATTTCTCGCATGTATTCTCATTCACTTGCTGTTTATGACATTTATTTTACGAGAATTTCAATTAAATGTTTATGAACTTACTTATTCTCTGGCAGGTTGTCACATACTTCTTTTACAAGAATCTTACGTTCACTTTAACTCAGTTTTGGTTCACCTTTCAAACTGGATTTTCTGGTCAAAGATTCTATGATGATTGGTTCCAGTCATTGTATAATGTCATATTTACGGCCCTACCTGTAATAATGGTCGGACTATTTGATAAGGTAGTGCATTCTTTCTTACGACTTTGCTCATGGCATGTAATGCTCTGCTATTGAAGAGATTACTATAGTTCGTGGAGGATTTCTTTTGTTTCTTTGAGATGAAATCTATCCTTGTACTCTCCCTACAAATTAATATTATATTTTTTGTATTCTTTTTTTCAGGATGTTAGTGCGGCCCTATCTAAAAAGTACCCCGAGCTCTATAGAGAGGGAATAAGAAATGTGTTTTTCAAGTGGAGAGTTGTAACAACTTGGGCCATCTTTTCCGTCTACCAATCTTTAGTCTTTTATTATTTTGTAACCGCTTCCAGTTCCAGCAGTCAATCGGCATCTGGCAAGGTGTTTGGTCTATGGGATATCAGCACGATGACTTTCACATGCATTGTAGTGACTGTGAATTTGCGGCTGCTTATGATCTGCAATTCAATTACTAGGTGGCATTACATAACGGTTGGGGGAAGCATTTTAGCATGGTTCATGTTTATTTTGCTATATTCTGGTCTTATGACACCACATGATAGGCAGGTTAGTCTTGTTGCCCTTTTATTCAATTTTAATTTTAATTTTAATTTTACATTTTTCATCTAATGCTCACATTTTATTATTACTCTTTTGCTGCAGGAAAATGTATATTTCGTCATATATGTCTTAATGAGCACACTCTATTTTTACGTAGCTGTCCTCCTTGTCCCTGTCGTTGCGCTTCTTTGTGATTTTGCTTACCAAGGGTAAGCATTCTTCAAACTCTTTTGTGATATTATAGGTAGACAACATCACGTAATTTTCTTGTTTCTTGAACTTCTTTTTTTGTAAGTTTATCGTTTAGGGCTGCAACCCATTTAGCTTTATACAGAGTCGAGACTCGTAGGGCAATTGTTTTTAGACTTTAGATCTACGTATGTTGAACCTTGGTCTTTTCTCTCGGGTTCGTAAATTAAAAGCCTAAACAATTAGGCATAACCTATCTGGCAGCTTTCTTTTTCCAAGATGGGAGCGAATTCTCATTCTGGAATTCCCTCTTGTTTAACAGAAAAAACATCAAGATTAAGATAGTGACTCAATTATTTTTCATTGACAATTTTCTTTTTTTTATGTGGATACAGCATTCAGAGATGGTTTTTCCCCTATGATTATCAGATAGTTCAAGAAATTCATAGGCATGAACCTGATGGTAGAAGTGCGGTAGGATTGTTGGAGATTCCGAACCATCTTACACCGGAAGAGGCAAGAAGCTATGCCATGTCTCAACTCCCGCGGGAGTTATCGAAGCACACTGGCTTTGCTTTCGATTCACCTGGCTATGAGTCATTTTTTGCTGCACAGCTTGGTATTTATGCCCCACAGAAGGCATGGGATGTTGCCAGGAGAGCCAGTGTGAAGTCAAGACTAAAGATTAGGGAAAAGAAATGAGATAGAACTAATCATTATATTGTACAAAAGTTTTCTCATCAGAAGTGAACCTCAGAAAAATCATTAGTACTAGTTTTGCTGTGCCATATATTTTCTCCCATTAGTTGTCTTTTTTCCTCATGAGAGCCTAGTGGTTATTAGGAATGTAATGGGTGTATATCGATATCTCGATGTAATTTAATACCAAGTGAAAGTGTAATTTCTGACTAATTGGATTGTAGCTATAGCCCCATTGGAACCTTATAGCAGTACTATTAAGGGAAATTTTTCAGAACATGTCTGTTTACTGCTTCATGGAGATGGCTGCTTAAGCCATGTAGCCTGTGTGCAAGTTGTAGACGACAGCATAGAAAATGGCATCGTTGATGTGATGGTCTTTGCTACTCAACTCTGACCAAATTCTTAAATATCCAATTTCAAGAACTTGAAAGGTCTTCAAGCCTGCAAAATATCAGATTCAAATTCCCCAAAGATTTCGACCTCTGAAACGGGTCACAATTGTTGTGGATGCTTTAATCTTTTGAACTGCAACTTGTAGCATACGTTTGATCCATTTGTTGGGCTTGTTCATCAGCTTTTTTAGTGTAATTCTTGTTGTTTTAAAAATCCATTGCTTGAGTGGGAAACTTTCCATAGTCAAGAACTGATGTAGACGACAATTAAGAACTTAATTATGTGGTGCATCATTTATATGCTCTCTATTTTTGAGACATAACAAAAACTAAGAATCATTTTATTTATCATATCTTTCTTTTTTAAGAACAATCAAGTTAAATTCAAGAGTTATTAATTCTAGAAGAACCTTGCAAAACTACTTTCTTAGCCTTAGCCACTATTTTATTCCAATATCAAAACATTGAAGTGTTCTACATAGACGACACATGGACAATTCAAAAACGAAGAAACTCATCAAAATTAAAAGAGAAAAAAAATGGATTTGGGCATTTAGAATCGTTGCTTTGAGGATATGTAAACATTAAATGAAATATTGTTCCAGCAGTGATCATAATCATATCAAATTAGTGGGAACATATTACCAAAGTTGTCTTCTGGAATCCATGTGAATGAGACTTCTAACACTGTGCAGCATTCCTTTTCATCTTCCATATTAAAACTATCAAGAAGAAGAAATCCCGACGAAGCTTTGAAACTTCTTATACTAATTGATGTCTTATCCATTTGAAGTTCAGACACTCGACGAGTAATTAAATTTAAACTCGGTTCAGGTGTTTTGACAACATAATATGCAGTCTTGTACGAGAGTGATGGCTTGAAGGAGAAGGAAGATATGAAAGAAAGATGCTTTGAAAACCCAATTAAGAACATTAGATGATAATGTAAGTGTGAAGTAATTGTGTAGTGCTCCAAATGGCTTCCAGCTCTTTCCTCAATTATTGTTTCTTTTTTGTACGATGCCTACTTCAGAACCCATCAGCTCACAATCTGATTCTATTCCTCAATTATATCGTTTTCTTATTAATTAATTAATTAATTCCTCACCCATATTATAAATAAACTTTATTAATCATGTATTATAACTTTTATTTATTTAATATCTAGATACGTATTGACATTCCTCTACCCTACTATACACATCACATTTTCTCTTCTTTCTTTAATGTTCTTTTTGTTTTCCATCACAATTTTTTAATTAATTATTCGAGTTTCGTCGACCATTTGTCTCACCGACCTTATTTTGACCTTAATATTAAAACGAATTTAGAAATATGCTCTTTGAATACCTCGTATTCGAGAGATGTGCAATAGGTATATGTATCAAATATTCATCTATAATATATTCAATCTTGTTTTTGATAAAAAATTAGAAACAAAAAACTTAAGTGCTAATCGAGAAATAATTTAATTTTTTTCCCAACGTGGGATAAATTATATAGTTATAGTATAAAGTTAAGGTTAATGATATGATGGTAGAATATATATGTATGGTTGTTTGGTTGGAGAATATATATTGTAATGTAAATAAGAGTTGGGTGGTAAGGCATTTGATTCCTTTAAGCTCTTTTTTGTTCATAAGACTGTGAGATCCCATAGGGAATGGATTAGAAACATTGTGCCATATGCTCTCTCTTTCTAATATATATAACCTGCCTGCCCCCTCCTTCCCCAATTACATATACATATATACAAACAAATATAAACAAAGATTCCCCGTCCCTAAAATAAAATTCAAAACCCTAATCGCAAAAACGATGTCTAATGAAAGTTTCAAACTTTTAACTTCTCGAGTCCTATTTAAATGAATTGAGATGACTAAAAGTTATAACTTTGATAATAGACTACATAACTCATTTGAGATATTTTAAACTTTTTGAAAGTTTTATTAGACGAAAAAAATGATAGTTTTATGGTTTAACAAGGTTAATTTATGTTGTAACTTTGATAATGGACGTACCGAATTCGAGATATTTTTAAACTTTTATTAGACTAAAAAAATGATATTTTTATGTTTCTTCACACACAAGCATTGGAGTTAATGTAATAGGAATAATATTAGATGTAAATTAATATGACATGTTAGAATATAATGGTGTGTGTGTGTGTGTCAATAATAAACAAACAGGCAAGGCAGGGTTTGAGAAAAGTGCAACAGAATCCACCAACCCTATAAAGAAAAAAAAGACAACTCCCTAATTAAACATGCACTCCCCTTTTCTAAACAAACTCCTCTCCTTCTCCTTCTTCTTCTTCTTCCTCTTCCTCTTCCTCTCTTCTTCTTCTCATTGCTTGACGCTACTTAAGATAACATACTTCGACCTATCGCCGTTGTCATCTTTACCTCTCGAGTCGTAAAGTTAACTAATCTCTCTCGACGTACATAGACAGAAGTATATATATATATATATATATTTATGAGAAGTGAAGGTAGTTGTTGCTCATTTTCTTACTTCAAGGTCTTGCTTGGAGCTGTGGCTGTTGGGATGTTTGTATGGCTTTTAATCGTTGGCATGCCCGACAGCGGAGAACGGTCGATGGCGAAAACAACAAGCTGGCCGGCAGCTAGGTCTGAGTTTGAGGGAAGCCATATGAAGCAAGCCAAGGAGCTTAACTTCATGAGCAAAGTTAAAGTCCCTAAAGGACCCGACCCAATTCATAACAGGTGAATTTTTTCGAAGATCAACTTTAACATAGCAATGATATCGAGTTGTGTTCAAATTTCTTACTGGACTTTTGTGAGATCCCACGCCATTTTGAGAAGAGAATGAAACATTTTTTATGAGGGTGTGAAAATTTTTTCCTAGCATATATCTATTGATTTTAAGCGAGTTAATATTTGTTGGGTTTGGTTTGCAGGCGAATGGGAGTAAAAGGACGGCCACCCGCCTGACCTTAGGCTTAGGCTTAGGCTTCCTCCAGTTTGAGAGGAACTCATGCCTCTTGGTTCTTCTCAACGTTACCCTTCAAACAACATGCCTCTTATTTGTATTCTAATTTCAATAATCCAAAATAAAAAACATCTGGATTGTACATATCTCCCTCTCTCTATGTGTATATATATGGGCTTGGGCTATTTATTTGTATTCTAATTTTGGTATAGCTTTTAGAAAAGAGAAAAAGGAAAGGAAATAGTTGTTCAAATGAACCTAATTCTTTGAATAATTTGAATGTGTAGAATTGGTGGATAATTGTAACAAAAAATGAGTGATGTACTAGAACCTGGAATTTGACTGCACCCTGCCAGATGCAAAACCAGCCGTTGAAACACTTCGCTTCCTTCTGAAGTACACAACTGAACCGCTTATAAGCAGCAAGCCTAGCACAATGCCCTGTCCACAACAGTACACAAAATGAAATGAATCCAATCAAGATAAAAGTAGCATGCTCTATTAAACAACCAGTTGGAAAGCATCTATCTTTCTCTCCAAAGGATAATAGTTTTCACCTATTCGGCACTATTCGAATGTAACAGCCTAAGCCCACTGCTAGTAGTCCCTTTCGAGCTTCCCCTCAAGGTTTTAAAACGCGTCTGTTAGAGAGATGTTTTCACACCCTTATAAGGAATGCTTTGTTCCCTTCTTCAACCGACGTGGATCTCACAATCCACCCCATTGGGGGCCCAGCATCCTCGCTAGCACACCGCCGGTGTGCCTGGCTCTGATACCATTTATAACAGTCAAAGCTCACCGCTAACAGATATTATTTTCTTTGGGCTTTCCCTTCCGAGCTTCCCTTCAAGATTCTAAAACGCGAGGGAGAGGTTTCCACACTATCATGAGAAATGCTTCGTTCCCCTCTCCAACCGATGTGGGATCTCCCATTAAATGTTTTGAAAAATAGAAGACGGTATTTAAAGCACAGTTTCAAAGTAGCTCAAATATTTATCTATATTATCTGTTCGGTGATGAACAATGGAATTATGACTTAATTAACAATATTTTGATTTTAATACGAAGAGGAACAATTATTCTTCCATCTAACTTTACAAAATACAAGATGTGAAGAAGAAAAAAGATAGATTGACAACAAAGTAGCACAAAGAATGAACCTCCATAGTACTGCAAATCTGACTAGATATGATGTTAGCTATCATCTTAACAACAGAACCGCTGAAGAAAATCCATAGATTACACTGATTAGCCATCGAATTTTGGTTCTGTAAAAGATGAACAGGTCTCATGAGGTGCCTTAACTGTCTACCTCCCATTGATGCATTCTCTACTTAAGAAGTAAATAGGATCTTGTGGCAAGTAAAAGTTACAGACAACAATTAAAATAAATAAGAACAGCAGTAACCATAGTAGCATGACTGCATAGCTATTTAGTTGATGAATACTTTCGGATTCAAAATCAATTATACAGAGTAAAGCAAATTTGAGAGAAGATAATAAGGCATGCAACGGCCATTAAACCATTAATTGCAATAAACTAAACCCTTTGAAATAGAGCAGCTAAGATAAATGGCATACCTCAAACCCAAGTACAGACAACTTTTCATCATTAACTGATGGAATACAGCTTCTGTAAATGATGTAATCCTGGGAACCAACTGTTCCAGAGATAGAACCATCCCGTTGATGTCTGTGTGCAACTGATGAAGCATGATCGCTTGCATCACTCTGCAAATGGTTCACAAGCTTGTGCTCATAAGACATTTCAAGTGTTGAGCGACCATCATGAGATTTTTTCTCATTGGAAACTTTTGATGTGTCTTTGACTTCCACACATTTCAGGGGAATACGATACCCAGTCTCACTGCAGCCATAATTTTCATCCTTCTATGTGACCAAAAAGAAGAAGATAATGAAAAATTACTTCTACATTAAATTTTATACAAACAAGCAAAGCAAAAGCTACCATTAAACAGGAAACATTGGATTTAAAGATGGAAAATATACAACGGACTACCGTTCCCAATCCTAACACATTAAGAACTGAAAGCCTAGCACTATCCAAATATTAACTACAGAGTCAACCTTGTCTGTCCCTGTGGCTATAAAATCATAGTATCTGTAACCACCCAAACACACCGCTCGCTAATATTGTCTTCTTTGGACTTACTCTCAAGGTTTTAAAACGCGTCTACTAGGGAGATGTTTCCACACCCTTCGTTCCTCTTCCATTGGATGTAAGATCTCACAATTCACCCCCCTTGGAGGCCCATCGTCCCTGTTGGCACACCGCCCGGTATCTAGCTCAATACCATTTGTAAAATTTCAAGTCTACAGCTAGCAAATGTTGTCTTCTTTGGGCTTCCCTCAAGGTTTTAAAACGTATCTACTAGAGAGAGATTTCTACACCCTTATAAAGAATTCTTTGTTTCCCTCTTCAACCGACGTGGGATCTCACAGTATCCATGTTCAAATCCAACTAACCAAAAAGAGAATGATTTTCCAAAAAGGATATGGGAAAATAGGTTAGAGGATCCAAAGTCATGGAACTTTGGTGTCGATCTTGTCTTTTTCTGTTTTGTGAACTTGGTAAGTGCATTTGTTACAAATTAAACAATGTATACCCAGCGTGAACAAATTTCCAAAGAAAGCACAACATAAAATTTTGGCCAAAGAGAACGAGAACGCAAGGGGCCTATCATTATCAAATTCTAATGCATTGAAAACTGGAAGTTCATTGCTGCATGATGAAAAATCTGACATGCATTTGCAATAATCTCGTTGCTACTCGCTATAACAAAAATGATATTGAAAAGCTTCACTGTTTCATCACAACCAATAATCTAGAACTCCAACAAGCTAGATCATAATTTCTAGATAATTCAACCCAAAAAAACAACGCATGCCAACTGAACGGGAACGAATAAGAACACCAGTATTTAGTTTATCTCGATTTAAAGACCTAACGAACAGATACCTTTTCGGAGAGGAGGCACGCAACACAGGGCCCGGAACGAGAGCAATCAAAGGTAACGTTACTTCCATGAGGAGACTCTTTGAAACTCAACAGAGCTCTGCGCCCAAACCCTATCTCAGTTTCTTCGTTTCTCCCGATTCTGCCTCTGACATTAAGAACGAACGCAACAATTCGCCATGGAATTCCAATAGATCAGATCAATAAATAACACAATGATCAATAAGAACACATAACGTAGAAAATTAGAGCTTACAAATTCTGTTGAGCGTCAAGTGAAGCAGAGAAACAGAAGAGAAGGAGAAGAAAATGATGCAACGAAAAATTCCAACACATTATTCACCTCTGAGCGAACCTCTCTTACCAAAATCTGCAAATTAGATATCGAATTAAATGTGTATGCATACTCGATATTTTATTGAAGTTTCGGAAAGTTGTTAACCGATCAAGCCAAACCGCCCCTAAAGTTTCTAATCCAACGGCTGAGATTTAAACTTAACGCAGTGCTAGAGGCTGTGGGGCCGTCAAAATCCCGGCAAATTATCCTCAGTCCTCGGACCTTTTATTGAAGTAATTATCTTTTTACTCGGTTTCGATGGAAGCGGGAATTCTCTTCCCCGCCACTCTAATTCCATGGAGTCCCAATTTCAACTGCACTCTCTGCACTGTTCGTCGCTCTTTCCCGCGCATCGTAAGGGCTTCTTCTTCTTCTTCCTCGCTCTTGCGCACGTACGTCGGTGGAGTTTCTCTCTCAGTCGTTCTCTTTAATAATCGCGCCGTTTCTGGATTGCTCCGTCCCCGATGCCAGCAGGTTCATCGGTAAATTTTAAAATAATGTATGGAATGTTGTTTTTGTATTGCTTATTCTGGAATGTTGTAAATACATCACTACAATTAGTAGTAAATTAAGAGAAGAAATCATCCATTTGCGGAGGCGAGGATGGAAATTCTTTCTTCGATAACTATGTTTTCATATTTTGGCGGTGTGATTTTGCGACTAACAATAAAACCATTATCAATTTCGGCGGTTCGCAGTCAAGAGCTATCAGATTTTCATACTCAACCTCCCCCACTTTTGTTGAACGTGATTAGATGTTGTATTGATAACAATAAAACTAGTAACATCTGAGTTGTTGTGGTAATACACTGTATGGAACTTTCGCGATGATGTTTTAAAACTGTGAATGGGATGTATCTGACAAATTACTTTTGGTATTCAATTCTAAAGACAATTCTTAGAGGAGGAAGGAAAAATTCTGGACTAAGTGGTTAATGGTTACTTTTTGCTGCTTACTCTTAGGGTATGGAAGTATCTGTCAGAGGTGGCATGCTGCAGGTTTTTGATTGTTGGTTATGATGAGATGTGTATATTTCAAGTTGGTTTTGCTGCTGAATCAGCTGCGGGTGATGGTGAGGCCGAACATGTGGAAGCTGGTAAATTGATGCAGGGATTGCTCTATCAAGGAATTCTCAAATCTCAAGCTCGTGAGTAGTAAATGATCTGTGTACAGAGATCAGCACACAATGTACTACTTGATTGTTGTGCAATTGTAAACATCTGCAACTATTCGTTTTAAGAGACTATCTTTCCTATTATTGTAGAGAGCTAGTTGGCTAATCTCTCTTTTATACAGGGAAGTCGGAGCTGCCATTTCTTACTTCAAATACTCAGGTACATTGCTTAATACTATTCAGGTTGTTGTTAGATTTGTTCCTTTTTCATTTTTCTTTTATTCTTTTGGTATATATATAAGGCAGATAGTTTTCTACAGTGGCTTCATTCTTGGGTATTTGTCACTCTTTATAAGTGGTAGACGTATAAACTACCGAGCTCATTTTTGTGTCTCAATGTTTAACTTATCATGGTTGGCGTGCAAATGAAGCTCGAGTTTGAAGCATCATTTGGTGCACTTGATGAATTATTTGGTTGTTAGCATGTGTAATTAGCCCTCACATTCTCTTTCAGAAACTTGGGAGTTTTCTCCCTGTCTGCTGGCTTAAAAGAGTCTCTCCTTGAATAGAGTATCTACTTTTTCTCTGAAGCTAGAGTCTGCTATTCTACCTATCTGCTTGCTTAAAGCCCCGTTCGAATGGATTAGAACTGTAGCTCAACCTTTTGGTTTTCTTAAAGCCCCTCTTTTGAATGAATAGAACTGTAGTTCTACCTTTCTGTAGTTGCTTCGATTGCACATATTGTCTGTATACTGATGGTGACGACCTTTTCCTCTTTCTTTCTATGGCATAATTACTCTTTCCAGCTTCAAATTTGAAATGTTCACTGTCATGGATTTCACTCGTTGAGAGAAGCTGGATGCTACTCTATTGAAATATTTGAATAATTTTGAACCGTGGTAAAATTGAGCTTAAAGTGAACGGAACTGTTGATGGACAAACATAACTTGGTTATTTGATTGTTCATTTTATCTATTTCCAATATTTCCATTGGCGAAAAGAGATAGTATTGAAGCCCCTGTAAAAGCCAGACGAAGCAACTCAACTAAGTAGTTGATTGCTATGTATGTTCCATATGTGCAAAAGCTTCTCCTTTTCTTTCAACCATCGACTCTAGATGTATTCACTGATTGAAGGTAATGTCTGGTTCGTTCACTTTTATGCATTTTCTGTCTGTGGTAATGCTGAGTGCATTCTTACATGTGTGTCCAACCGACATAGCAGACAGCAGATGATTTATTCAAATTTGAAGTATGAATCAGAAAGAATTTCATTCCAGCATCTGAAAGTGTAAGTTAAAAACATGTGACTAAATCATAGCATGTCGATGGAGTAAAAAAATAATCAGACAAACATTCTATTTGTAGAAAAAAAAAATCTGTTGCTTGCTGTATGATTACTGTGTACAGGTCACTAAGCTGCAGGTTGCCAAGAGTTGTTAACCAGAAGCTTTTTCCCATGGTAGGAACCCTGTCAAAGGATCTGACAACGAACTCTGTATAAAATCTCTCAGTCCAGTGTCCCAAACTTCACAGAACTGTAGCCTCCAATTGGGTGGTTCGATTGCCTCTGTCCCAAGCCCAGGTGCTCTATCCTTCGACCCTTCATTCTGTGCCTCTTGCCAATCTACAACATAGGTAGCTACTCTTCTGTAAAATTTAGCTCGAAAAGTTTCCCACACTTGGTATTTGTAATGGTTTATGACAGCATTGCTTTTAGGTACATCAAAAAACCCAAATCCTTGTTTCAACTGAAAGTGATGAACAACATTGAGAAGTGTTATATCAAGCAAGTCTGGCCGGACAAACGATTTGTGTCTCTCAGGGTTCTGGAGACGACAAGTGTACCCCATTGTCACTCCCTGCGGTGGATGTGATGTTAAACCCGATGGTCCAAAACTATGACATGCCGTTCTAATCTCTGCAATGGCGGTTGAATTGGAAGTTGAAGCAGATGAGTCGGCAATGAGAGAACGAAGGGCATTGCGGCCGGCAGTATGGTATTCTTGCAGATGGCGATACTTTGAAGGGAAGTAGAAAAACTCATCAACATCAAAGAAACCAACCCACTTACATTCATCTCTAGCTCTCAAAGCACAGTGTGAGAAACCTGCTTCTTGGGTTTTAAGCCATGGCCAGGTCAGCCTACTGATATTGTAGTCTTCCAGGTTGAGCTCTCTAATGACTTCTTCAATGCCATCATCACTATTATTGTCGTAGATGAACCAGCGGCCCACTCCAAGCCAGGCATGGTACATAATCCACTCACGAAGTGCTGCCGCTTGGTTCCACACCATTGTGCACACACAAAGCTCATGTTTTTCCTGATTTCTTTGCAGGTCATTCAGCTTGGAGTTGAAGAGTCTGACCACTGAGGGGAGAGTCACTTGAAGATGGGCTTTAGTATTGACACTGCCACGACTCACTGTAACTCGAATTCCCTTTTCCTTGTCCAAAGTGCTCAGCGCACCAGCCGGCAAGGAGCACCTGATAATTTCTTGAGCTGCAGTAACTGCTTTTGTGGTAAGCACATATTCTCCGTTATTGTTTGAATTTCCCAGTCTAAAGTGGCAGCTGAATTCAGTCGGATTTGATTCCTTGTGTGGTCGGAGATTTAGTCCCTTGGCAAACACCACAACCGTATCACCGTCAATAGCTGCCTCATAAACCACCCTCTCCCACGAGGCCACTGGCTGCCTATTTCTTACCAACCAATGGTCATCAGCTCCCACGCCGCGCTTCCTCAAGTCCACGGCGGAGGCCGAATAATTCAGCGGTGGTAGTGGACATCTGGCAATCGATCGGAATTCATCGTACTTGTCCGTGGACAGAACTGACTGTTTGAGAGTCTCTTGATTCAAACCTCTAGCGACTGATTTGAAGTATAAACAGTCCAATTTCTCATCTCGGTTGAATTTTCCGGCGACCATCAAAAGCAAATGGTCAGGAAACAAGACTCGGCTTTCAACTCTCAAAGGCGAATACTTACTGCTCAAAGAACTGTCAAGGGTAGACTTGCTAGCGGAAGTAGACAAACGGGAGAGAGTCGTGGAAGAGGCATCGAGAACTGGCCGGAACGACGCCGCCGCAATCGAAAACCACCTAGTCGAAGAGAGGAACAAGAGAAAAGCAAAGAAGAAAAGGCAAAGAAACAGAGATCTCCGAGTAAAGAACTGAACTTGCGAGGTCGACCTGGCAAACCGCTTCCTCTTCCGCCGCTGTTGTTCCCAATCCATTAACCCAAAATTCACACAGAACCCAAATCAGAAGAAACCTCAACCGCAGCACAGATCCAGTCAGATGAAAGCAGGAGCAAGTTCGTCGAGTTGGGGTTTCCCAATAACCTCGTCAGTCTGCCGGAGACGACAAGAAAGAAACTCTCAAGCCTAAACCTGTAATTAATGTGGAAGCAGAGTTTATTAGTTGAAATCAGAAAAGATTCGGCTGTGATGATAATGACGAAGCTGCTGATTGATTGCTTTCCGCTAATAAGTGGAGTTTTATTAGCAAAGAGGAAGCGTAAACTTAACTCCTCTTGGGCTCTCGTCCTGCTCCTGCTCTGCAAGGCCAGACTACACCATCGACATCTTTTGAAGCTTGAAAAATACTTGTTTTTGCTCTTTTAATTGGCCCATACCGTATCAAATACTCACCTTTATGCCTTTTTTTCCTCTCTTCTAAACTCCAAGGCCGTGTTTTTTGTTCAGAAGAGTAAATGATTAGCTGGAACAATAGACTTTTGCAGCAGTTCATTTCTTTATTAGGCTTAACTCGTAATTAAACCCTTCAACTAAATTCTCATACTTTACATACACAAATGCTGAGGCTTTTATTTCGTAGACCCATTCCTAGGAACCTTCGACAGACATAAACAAACAGATGCTCTGCTTGCTTCGATCTTCCCAAACGTTAAACCAGATGAATATAAAAATGACTGTTGTTGGAATCTTAATTCAATGTTATTATTGATTGAAAAACCTCCGCCAAATTTTCGGCATTTAATGGGACGGGAAATGCACGTGGAAGGACGCGAGAAGATGGCTGCCACTCGCTGACTCACCGCTTTCATTTGTTTTTCAATCATTTGTGAATTCCATTCCAACACTTAATATTCACATGCCGTCCATTTACTATGAAACTAAATAAGTCCTGAATTTCCTTCAATTATTGTTGTTTTTTTGTTTTTATATATAATATGCCCATATGTCCTTTTAGGAATTTTGTAATCAAGTTAAATAATACCCTTTAATTCTCGTATGCCCGAGAAATGTTATTTAATTCTCGTTCAATTTTTAATTTTATTTTAGTATTAGCGAGATGTATTGTTTTAATGAATTTCGATTTCATATTCGTCAATTCATTTATAATAAAATAGACCATGATTGAAATATATGTGATTAAAACGTTAGGTAGAACAAGTCAGACGAAGGTTGATGTATTAGGCACGAAATTAATTCAAATTCTATCCAATTGTCTACTAAACATCGTTGTCTATAAACATGTTTTGTTTTAATTAGATTAGTGAATTAATTAGGCCATCCCATCGCTAATTAAACCAAAGTCATCACTAAAAAGAGTCTAAATAATTGAGCTTTCATTATAAATACACATTTAATCCCTTGGCTTTCTTTGCCTCCATAATTATAATCTTAACTTTACAATTTCATAGCCGTTTTGAACAAATTGCATCAAAATGTGAACTTCAATCTGGCAATCAAAAGAGGGAAATAAAATCAAATCAGGAAAAATTTCCCAAATCTGTATGGAACAAAGAAAATGAATTAAAGGAGAGAGAGAGAGAGAGGATGAGAGAAGATTTTCCTGGAAAGTGAATTAGAAATTTTCCGGGAAAGTTTCAAAATGGTTTCAATGTAAAAGCTTACTATTTATTATTTGAATAATTAAATGGATATCAATTATCATAGGCTTAGTTAGGCTAATCAACTTGTGGCCTTTATTAACATAATTAAATTGGGTTTATTTATTTATTTATAAAATGATATTATGGGCAAATGTGGACAAATTAAACAGCTCAGATTTTGTATTAATACCCCTTTACTTTATATTCTGTATTTATACCCTTTATATTCCAAGTTGGAATTTTCAAACAAACAAAAGCTCATCATTATACCACGTGGCATTGGTTTTATTGGCTCACACTTTTCAGGGATAAGATTGGTCAAATAAAATACGCGTTAAAGAGACTAATATGTCCCTATTCAAATATAAACAATTAGTTTAGGGAAATATTTTAATTAATGACATTTTGATTTAAACTAAGAGGTTTAGGGAATGAGAAATTATGTACCCAAACGAACGCTTAAATTACACGTGCAGGGGCAAAATGGGAAAATGAAAAAAAAAGTTGTACTGTCCTCCAATCACGTTTGACACGATCAATTTAAATTACTTAACCCGAACCATAAGGATTATATTTTTTTTTTCTTTTCGATTTGAATTAGATTAGGTTTTTGGAAAATAAAAAATTTAAATAAGTTTGCGCGTTGATATTTTTTGGTTAGGTGACTCGACCAAACGGAATTAGTGTTACAATCCAACCCAACCCTACTATACTTTTAAAAAATATTAAAAATATTTAACGTTATAATTTATGTTAATGACTCTTTTGTTCTTCAGACGTAGCATATATTATAAATAAGTATTTTTTAAAAATAATTATAAAAAATAAGAAACTCGACAGCCCAACCCAGCCCAAATTCGCTTAAAATATTTTTCAATCAAACCCAACCCAACTGATGTTTGGGCTGAATTTGAGTATCAGAGGCCCACTAGAATACTGTTTGGGTTGGGCTTTAGGGCCCATCTCTTAAGTTAGGAATATTTGGAAACGGGTTGAACGTAATAATATCTAAAATACCCCATTTATAAAATCAGTATTTATTTTATTTAACAATTGAAAGAAAAAAAAAAAGTAACATTTGTTGGGGCATTAAGGTGAAAAATATCAATGAAATTGGAAAATAAATAATAAAAATGAAGTTAAATCTCTACCCATATATTTCCAGCCCATCAATTGGACGGCGAATCAGATATCCTTAGATCCGTAACGTACCAAATATTTATTAACTAAAACCAATCGAGATATAAGAACGACAAAATTCATTTTAAGGAAGATCTATTAGTCTCGAATTATGGAAGTCATTAAATGCATAACGTTAAATTATAATAATTACAAAGTTTGTGACGTAATTTAATGAAATTGAAAACTTTATAATAAAAAATATTATTTTGTAACTTCATGAATGAAATAAAGTCTATATGATACAATATCTTAATAATTATTGACTTATATTAAAATATTAATCTTGCGAAAAGAGAGTATACCAAATCAACGGCGAATAAAATAAAATTGAATATGAAGAATAAAATTAACGGAAACCGATGTTGACGTATAGGGCTGTTTTTGCAAGCCTATCAGGAGTTGCCAATTGGAGCGCTTTAGCCCAGCATTGGTGTTTTAATTGGGCCGGTTGGTGAGGCCCATCAGCCCAATTTGGCAACCTTCCGAAAATTCCGTACGTGAGGATTTTGCCTCGTTCATTCCCATGCTAAGCCATCCAATCGCAGGGAGAGGACAATTTAGAGCCACATTTTCTACGTAACTGAATAAATTATAAATAAAATAAATAAAAAAAGGCAGAATTATTTGGAAAAAAAAAATGTTGCTAAAAAAGGATTGGAGGTAATTTTATATTATAAAGGAATTAAAATAAAAAATAATGGGTAAACCTAATTGGATGGGTGAGTGACTGTTACTTTTACATTTCACCACACACTTCCAAAATCGTAAAACCTCAACCGTTGATTGAAATCTGAAGGGAAGAGCCCACGGTTTTGCCCTAACTCGAGTTAACCCTAATTTCACATAAAAGAAATTGATTTTTCCGAAATTGAATCATGCGGGACAGAATTGCCCTTGTGTGGTGATTAGAATAACGAAAATGCCATTGAGTTTAATTTAAAACTGGGTAATCCACAATAGTGCCCTAATTTGGGATGGGTGAGGGAGGGGGAGAGGTAATCAACGGGCTGTAGCCGGTAAACCCATAGAGTGTGACCGGTTAAATGGATTATAGTGCCCCATTAACCCAAGTTTTGTCTGTGTTGGGTTGAGGAAGTGTAAACTTGTACATCCATCAAGCTTTCTCGTCGTATATATTATCAAATTCTTAAAGGCTCTCTCTTTGTGTTATTTAATTTTGAAGTTTCAATTTGGTTCAGAACCATTTTCTCGTCTGTGGGGAGTTCGGTTTCAAGAGAGGGAAAAAGGGGAAGAAAAACCTAAAAGAGAAGAGGAAGAAGAAGAAGAAGAACATTTGAAGAACTTCAATTTTGGTTTTGATTTGCGTATTCTTTCTGTCAAAGGTTGTGAGAGAACAGAATCACAGATTCCTTTTATACTTTCCTCTCTTCTTCATCTTCATTTTTATCCCTTTCTCTTCTTCTTCTCCCACTTGTTCATGCTTCACACTTTCTGCTAATTCTGCGACTTCACGATCTTTCCTTAACTCGTACCCTTTAATGTAATTTCTGTTTCTTCTTTAATGTTCTTACTTTTTCTTTCTTAATCATCTCGTCTTTTGCTTTATCCGTCAGTAACAATGTTTTCTTTGTGTGTTGTGTTTGTGTTTTCAGGATTCTGGTTATGGGGAGGTGATCTGAACAGAGGTTTGGATGGAAATTTTTGCTCTTGGTTTTTCTCTCTTTGATGTTTTACTATTTTTACGTATTTAGATCTGTCTTTCTCTTGTTGAATGAGCGACTTCTTGTGTAGGAATTTTTATTCTAATCTGAGTTCGAAGCATGGTTGTTTGTTGAAGACGGAGGACTTTTTGTCGGAGATGAAGAGGTCGAGAGACGACGTTTATATGGGCTCGCAACTCAAGCGTCCTGTGATTTCCACTCGTGCAGAAGCGTAAACCTCATCATCCTCCTGTATTTTTTTTTTTTTAATTATTATTTTCGTTCAATTCTAGTTACTGAAGTTTAATGCTATCTCCTCGTTCTTAATTACTGAAATTTCTTTTTTGAACTTGGAGATCGAACTTCTGAATCACCTTGTCGTCCGCGAAGAAAATTTCTCGATTTCTTTTGTTAATCCATTTTCAAAATCCTAATGAGTATCTAGGGTTTTCGAGGAGTACCAAGAAAAACTTCTTTTTTGTTCAACTCGCCATGAAAAAGATATCTCCTCTATTCGTATTTTCTTCTTTGTAGTCAATTGTTAAGCTCGATGCTTTTCATGAATAAAATGGGAGTGTCTTGAATAGAATCGAAGGTCCACATATTCATAAGTACGCTCAAATTTTTGTATGATGCACTGATAATTGGTGTTCTACAGTTTCTGATTTTGAGTCCCTTCATTGTAAAAGTGTACTTATTTGTGTTATCTGTGTTGCGAAATGAAGATCTACACAACCCCAAATGGCGGGAGGAGGAAGTGCCCAGAAATTGACCACTAATGACGCCCTAGTATATCTGAAGAGAGTGAAGGACATATTTCAAGACAAGAGGGAAAAGTATGAAGACTTCCTTGAAGTTATGAAAGATTTCAAGGCCCAAAGGTTTTTCATAGTCTATGCTTCATTTAACCCTTCCCCCCTTTTGGTTTCTGACTTCTTTCCAAGGAGCACAGTTTTCTCCTTGGGGGAAGGGTATTTGTTGATGGGAGCTATTTGTTGACACGTTTTTTTTATTTGATTGTAGAATTGATACTGCGGGAGTCATTGGAAGAGTAAAGGATTTGTTTAAAGGCCATCGAGATCTCATTTTGGGCTTCAATACCTTCTTGCCCAAAGGATATGAGATCACTCTTCCACTGGAGGATGATCAACCTCCACAAAAGAAACCCGTTGAGTTTGAAGAAGCTATTAATTTTGTGAACAAGATAAAGGTTGATCTTTCTTCACAATTATGTATTAAATTAGCTTTTGTGAATTACACTAATTAGTTCTTCATTTGAATGCATGCAGACAAGATTTCAAGGTGATGATCATGTTTATAAATCATTTTTAGACATTCTAAATATGTACAGAAAGGAAAACAAGTCCATCACTGAGGTCTACCAGGAGGTTTGTGTGTTGCTTTTGTCATTGGCTGTGGGAATGTTGTCTGTTTTGTACGTTTGGTTCTGTCATTGTTCTCGGGTACTTATTTTGTTAATCAAAATAGTGGTTTAGTTTTTAATGGGTTTTGCTCCTGACTTTTCACAGGTTGCTGCACTTTTCCAAGATCACCCAGACTTGCTTGTTGAGTTTACTCATTTTCTTCCAGATACTTCAGCCACTGGAGCTGGTCACTATGGCTCTGGTAGGAGTTTAATGCTCCGCGATAGGCATACTACCATGCCCATCATGCGGCAAATGCAAGTTGACCGGGTTCGAAACTTTTCCTTTTTTATATTATTTAGACATGTTCTCTAAATTTAATTCCTGTCAACTGTTGTAGTTATGGTAAGTTTGCATGTTATAACTCCAGAAAGAAAGAACTATTCTGTCCACTGCCGAACGTGACCTTAGCGTTGACCGTCCAGAACCAGACCATGATAGGTCCCTAATGAAGCTGGACAAAGATCAGAGGAGGCGGGGTGAGAAGGAAAAGGAAAGAAGAGAAGATAGAGATAGGAGAGAACATGATCGGGATCGGGTCGACAGAGATTATGAGCATGATGGAAGAAGGGACTTTAACATGCATCGGTTTCCCCCCAAGAGGAAATCTGCTCGAAGGATTGATGACTCATCTACTGAGCAAATGCACCCAGGTGGAGAAGGTGATGAAAATTTTGGCGTACATTTATCTTTTCTTATGATGATAAAAATTCTGCAAATATTGATTATTGTAATTATGTTGGTTATTTTAAACATAACGTCACTAACTATTGAAGTTTTATTCTCAATAAAATCTCGTTAGTTATTTTTAGTCAATACTTCAGTTTGTTGAGGACATTTTGTCTTAATAATCTATTGGCAATACCATTTTCCTCTGTTCCCTTCCATTTCGTTGCCTTTCATTCCACCTCTTCTCGTGTTTGTTTATTAATTTATTCTGCTTTGGTAGGTATATACAGCCATGAGTTTGCTTTCTGTGAAAGAGTGAAGGAGAAGTTACGAAATGCTGACGATTACCAGGAATTCTTGAAATGTCTCCATATCTATAGCAAGGAGATAATTACCAGAGCAGAACTTCAATCTTTGGTATGGATACTTTTATATTTGACAGAAATTTCTCCATGCAATGTCATAAAGTTTTTGCAATTGCTGATAATCACGTAAATGGTATAAAATTATTTGCCGAATAATAAATAATTGCTTGGCCGTACACTATGTAGAAGCAACAGATTAAGTGAGACTATATCTCCTCCCAATCTCAACATCTGGATCGTTTCTGAAAGAACTCAATATTCTCTCTCCTCTTATTATTGAGATTTTGATGCGCTCATTCAGATAGCCTTAGGCTGCTTCCTTAAACTGCAACTTTACAAGAGTTTTAGTGTTTTGCATTTACCTTGACATTGTTATGCAAGACCCATGCTTTCCCGAAGTCATGAGGCATGCAAACATCATGAGGAGCCAAACTTGCTGTGGGAGAATATGTGCTGCTTCCCTTATTTTGTAGTACAGAACGGACCAAGTTTGATTAAGGAAAAATTAAGTAATATTCTTTGGATCACGTTATTCTGATGATTCCCTTGTGAGTTGATAATGAAGGAAAAAAACATCACCTTCTTTGGAGTCTTGGGTTTCTGTAATGCTGTGGCAAGCTTAGCTATTACTGACCTTCTACGTCAGCAATTGTAGGTAAAGACATTTCAGGGTGGTCGGGTGAAGTAATCTGTATCACTTAAGGATTTATAACCTTCGTTCTTTAGTAGTAGTCAGAAAAAAATTAAAGAGAAGATTGAACAAGTCCCTAAATGTATCTTCAACTGGTCAATTGTGAACTAAAGTATTTTCCTAATGAGTTTTCCTGGCATTTTCCACCTTGAACCTTGGAAACTTTTATATTGCTGCTTGGTATTCAAGTGCTCAGAGGTCTATTTGGTTTTACCAGGTTGATCAACTTTTAAATTTTATAAATGTAGAAGGAAAAGAACTGCTATAAATGTGGTCGAGAGGTTCAATATATCTGGAAAGAGAAAATTTGACAAAGACTGTAGCTTCTCAGCCCAATATGGGTTGTTGTAACATTTGCAAAAGCTTGTAAAAAAGATTCCCTAACCATGCATTGTCCCAATAACTGTTTTACTTAAGCATACCAAAGGCCTTAACTTTGCATCACATTTTCTTTCTTTCACTTGTCAGGTGGGTGATTTACTTGGAAGATATTCTGATCTTATGGATGGTTTCAATGAATTTTTGGCACGCTGCGAGAGGAATGGTAACTGTTTAGAGTTGGTTCATGCTTATTTGGTTTTTGTACTTTTTGGCATTAAATCTGATCAAATATTGTTTGGCAGATGGATTTCTTGCTGGTGTCATGAGTAGAAGTATGTATACTTTTTTTTTCCTTTGCGTAATTTTATATTTTGAAGGCTGGATCTTTCATAGTTCTTATTGATTGTGATTGTAAATTTGTAGAGTATTCAGCACGCTCTACAAACTGATGATTAATTTATAAGTTGAGTATCTTAAAGTGACATATGTACTTCAGTATTTTGTATTTATTTTATTTTTTTAAATTCATCAGAATCATTATGGAATGAAGGAAATTTGCCTAGAACAATGCAAATGGAGGAAAGAGACAGAGATAGAGATCGTGACCGTGAGAAAGAGGATATTTCCAAAGATAGAGATCGTGAAAATCGGGAAAGAGAGAGACTTGAAAAGAATGCTGCATTTGGAAGTAAAGATATTGTAGGTCACAGGATGTCTGTGTTTTCTAGCAAAGACAAGTATTTGGGGAAGCCAATAAATGAACTTGATCTATCAAACTGCGAACGCTGCACTCCCAGTTACCGGCTTCTGCCAAAAAATGTATTCACTACTCTTAAGGAATTAATAAGCATTTTTCTAGGATATTGTTTACTTAAAAAAAAATGGACGTTTACTGTTTTTCTTTCTCTGTCAGTATCCAATACCTTCGGCCAGCCAAAGAACTGATCTTGGTGATCAAGTGTTGAATGATTACTGGGTATCTGTTACTTCAGGAAGCGAGGATTACTCTTTTAAACATATGCGCAAAAACCAGTATGAAGAGAGTCTTTTCCGATGTGAAGATGACAGGTTAGAGATCACCATCACCTGAAATGAAAACCGTGTTTTTTCATGTGTTATTCAATTTAAGGATGTGATAATCCAATCCAGTCAATTTTTTTCAGCCCCTTGGTATCTAATGTTTTCAACTCTAATATTAAGTGTCATCTCTAGAAGTACCCATGTATGGCCGAAAATGTCACTGCAATTTACTTTTGCACTGATTTATTACTCTGTTATACATGGAATGACTTATATTATTGTGCTTTGTACTGATGCTGGCAGGTTTGAACTTGACATGTTGCTGGAGTCCGTAAATGTGACCACGAAGCGTGTTGAAGAACTACTAGAAAAGATCAACAACAATGTGATCAAAGCAGACTGTCCAATCACAGTTGAGGATCACCTCACTGGTCAGTGGTCACCATCTGCTTAGTTTTTATTTAACTTTACCTCTTCAAGGTTCTTTATCTCATTTTTTCTCTCTGGTCTTTTTCCTTCTGGGTTTACACTCCTGTCCTTCTTGTAGCTTTAAATCTGAGGTGCATTGAACGATTATATGGTGACCATGGGCTTGATGTTATGGATGTGTTGAGGAAGAATGCTCCTCTTGCTCTGCCAGTTATTTTGACTCGCTTGAAGCAGAAACAGGAAGAATGGGCACGGTGTCGCTATGACTTCAATAAAGTTTGGGCTGAAATATACGCTAAGAACTATCACAAGTCACTTGATCATCGTAGCTTCTACTTCAAGCAGCAAGACACAAAAAGCTTGAGCACTAAAGGTGACTTAAAATATTGATATTTGTATTTTTTTTTTTTTTTTCTTTCTTTCTTTCTTTCTTTCTGCTGCTCGTTAAGTTCTCAAATGCTGCACTTAGTTTTGGGATTATAAGAATATAAAACATAAATGTGCTATTATATTACCTTTTATATTTTAATAAATGACCCTGAAATATTCCACATAGTCTTGGGTTTGTCTGAACAGTTTACCTTGCGTTTTGCTTTCTCTATCCTCTTATGCAATGGTCCACCGTATGGCATATTTATCTCGTTTTGTATTAGTAAAAACTCGATTTACCTCATTTGGAAGTCAAAAGTCAAGCCAAGTAGATAGCATTCATTTAAAAACTCAATGTATTGATTGTTATCTGATTGTAGTAGCACTTCGGAGTTGTCAAGTTTTTATGATTCTCTCCGTTGGTAATTGGTTTTTCTTTTTACAGCCTTGTTGGCAGAGATCAAAGAGATCAGTGAGAAGAAGCGGAAGGAAGATGATGTGTTGCTTGCTATTGCTGCTGGAAATAGACGACCTATTATTCCTAATTTGGAATTTGAATATCCTGATCCAGAGCTTCACGAAGATCTGTATCAGCTAATCAAATATTCCTGTGGAGAAGTTTGTTCTACCGAACAATTAGATAAGGTTATGAAGGTATGGACAACCTTCTTGGAGCCCATGCTTGGTGTTCCTTCTCGACCTCATGGTGCTGAGGACACTGAAGATGTTATTAAGGCAAAAACTCATCCTACCAAGAATGCTGCTTCCGCTGTGGTAGAGAGTGATGGCAGTCCTGGTGGGGGTGACATTACGATGCAACCAAAGCTTTTGAATTCTTCTAGAAATGGAGACGAAAGTATCCCACCTGAACAATCAAGTTCTTGCAGGACTTGGCCCTTGAACGGGGACAATGGGGTCAAAGAAGACAGTTTCCATGATGCAGATCGTGTTGTACGGAAGGGAGATACAGGCAGTGTTTCCCAACATTCTAAAATTCAGGATAATGCACCTGTGACTGATGAATTGTCTGGAGTAAGTAAACAAGACAATTCCATCGAATGCTTTGTCAATTCAAATGTATCCCTTGCAACTGCAGCAGAGCAAAGTAATGGGAAAACTAACATAGAAAACACATCAGGTTGCTAAACTTGTTCTCAAAATTGTATTTTGTCCTTTCTCCTTTCTACTGTTTGATCTTTTTCCTTTCCTGCATGATTTTAGATTCTGACAGAAACTTTTGTTTGTTTTTGCAAGGATTGAGCACTACTCCTTCAATGCTTGTAAATAATGCCGTTGAGAGTGGAATTGAGTTACCTTCCTCAGAGGTATGGCCCCCCGTGGAGTCTCTCATTGGTGAAACTAAAAAAAATTGACCTCTATTAAACAATTTATGGTACTGGATAATGATCATGATATTAACTCTCAAGAGTCTGAACTCTTCTATCTCTGTAAACTGTGGAACTAGAAAAATCTTGTAAGATGGATCATGTATCTACGGGGACTCATGATTAGATTGTATCATGGATGATGAAGAAACCAGTTGCCTCCCTATTAGAGAGAGATTTTATTGGTCGTAGGCTAGGCTGCTTTCCATTATGTTTAAGACGATCATTATAGTTTTAGGCATGCAGATCAAAAGTAAACAACTTTCTGGTGGTTCAAATTCATGAGTGAGAGAAGTTGAGAAAGAAAAAGGCCGGTGGTCACAGGCTGAATTCATGCAAGAGAGAAAGATGAGAGAGAACTGGAGAGTTATAAAGTTAAATAAAGAAGTTGAGAAAATCTAAAAAGAAAAGAGTGGAGGTTGAAGAACTTTTGTGTCTTAGTCTTGGTTGAGCATTGTACTATTTCTGTTGATCTTAATTTTTACCATCTGCGTGGGTATGCAGATTGTAAAATTGGAGTATGCTGGGTCGGATTTTTGGCACCTTTTAAATATTTCCATTTTGTAATGGAAGCTGATATATAATTTCAAGAGATTCACAAATAGGCAATAAGAGTAAATGTTCCACTCATTTATAGTTTAGGGTTACTGCTTATTGCATGAATATAGGTTGGATTACTGGTTGTAGTTCGTGCATGATGAGTTTGAATTAAATAGTGATGATATTATCTTCTAATGATTGTGAACCTCTTACAGGGAGGTGGCCCTACAAGACAAATTCTAACTGCAAATGGCACCGTTGCAGAAGGCATAAAAAACCATAGATACGCTGAAGAGTCTGTCAGACACTTAAAAATAGAAAGGGAAGAGGGGGAATTATCTCCAAATGGAGATTTTGAAGAAGATAATTTTGCCAATTATGATGGAGATTTGAAAGCCGAGCCAAAAGCAAAGGAAGGTGTTGCAGCCAGGCAATATCCAAGCACCCGAGGTGAGGAAGAATTATGCTGCAGAGAGGCTGGTGGAGAAAATGATGCTGATGCTGATGATGAAGGGGAGGAAAGTGCTCAAAGGTCATCGGAGGATAGTGAAAATGCCTCTGAGAACGGTGATGTTTCTGCCAGTGATTCTGGTGATGGAGAAGATTGTTCTCGTGAAGATCATGATGGAGACCATGATGATAACAAGGCAGAGAGTGAAGGTGAGGCAGAAGGGATGGCCGATGCCCATGATGTAGAAGGAGATGGAACATCTATACCGTTCTCTGAACGGTTTCTATTGACTGTAAAGCCTCTTGCCAAGCATGTTCCTCCCATGTTGCACGAAGAAGGAAAGGAGTCTCACGTATTTTATGGAAATGACTCATTTTATGTGCTTTTTAGGCTCCATCAAGTAAGGTTCATTACTGGAGTATACTTTAAAAAAAAAATAGTTCCATAGAAGAGTCTTTTTCTCTATTTTTCTCTTATGAAACTAATATTTTTTTTTAACTTTCTCAGACACTGTATGGGAGAATACAGTCTGCGAAGATCAACTCTTCATCCTCAGAGAGGAAATGGAGAGCTTCAAATGACACCACTCCCGCGGATCTCTATGCCAGGTGTTGTACTTTCTAGGTTCTTCCCTTCCCCATTATAATTGTCAGTGGCAATAATAATTGTTACCCTTTTCTTGTTGGACAGGTTCATGAATGCACTTTATAGTCTACTTGACGGTTCCTCAGATAACACGAAGTTTGAGGATGATTGCCGTGCCACTATTGGAACCCAATCATATGTTCTATTCACATTGGACAAACTAATTTATAAAATTGTTAAACAGGTAAAATACTTGTAGCCTTATTTATCTCGATCTTATGTTATGTTTTCTTATTTACCTTTACCTTTTCTTGTTGGACATACTGACCAATCCATGTGTGCTATGTATCAGCTTCAAACTGTTTCCACAGATGAGATGGACAACAAGCTTCTCCAACTATATGCATACGAAAAATCAAGAAAAACGGGAAGATTTGTTGATGCAGTTTATCATGAAAATGCTCGTGTACTTCTTCATGATGAAAATATCTATCGCATAGAACGAGTAAGCTTTTTAGTGAGTCCGTTGTTATTTTCATGATTATGGTAGCCAAACTTGAATTTAGTTTTCAATTGTTCAAACTGATCGATAATCTATTTTGCAGTCATCCACACCAACGCATCTTTCTATTCAGCTTATGGACTATGGCTATGATAAGCCAGAAGTAACTGCTGTTTCCATGGACCCTATATTTTCATCTTATCTGCATAATGACTTCTTCTCGGTTCTCCCTGAGAAGAAGTTGAAGTCAGGGATATTCATGAAGAGGTATTAAGATTGTTGTAACATAGCAATCCAATTTTTTTTTGAGTTAGTTTGCATTGTCATCAAATCCCATGGTTCTTACAGAAACAAACGTAAATATGCCTGTGGCGATGAGAATTCTGCCGCATGCCATGCTTTGGAAGGGCTTAAAATTGCTAATGGTCTGGAGTGTAAAATTGCTTGCAGTTCGTCCAAGGTAATTGTTCTCTTGAAGCTTCCTTCACCTCATCATTCATGGAAGCAATATATTAGATAATAACTCTACTTCTATCTATATCCTGATGTCAACTGTTTTGGCGATCAATTTGCTGTGGGTATAGGTTTCATACGTCTTAGATACAGAGGACTTTTTATTTCGTAGAAATAGCAAAAGGAAACGTTTGCATGGAAATAGCTCATGCCACAACCAGTCAAGGTCTTCCAGTGGCGATTCAAGTAGGAGGGTACAGAAGTTCCACAAGCTACTTGAGAATTCATGATACACCAAACCATCAAATTGAGTTTGAAGTAAATATGGTAAGCTGAAGTCCTTAGAAACCTAGAATGTAGGATATTATGAATGTTTCACAAGCTACTTGAGAATTCATGAGTATATGCATACATGTAGACAATTATTTTTATATAAGATCCAATAATTTATGTTTATCATGTGTTCATTTGTACAGTAACTTTTAACGGAGGCACTGGAAAAACCTGAAAATGCAAAGTTTGGGGGATAGTGAAGCGGGTATTTTGCATTACCTTTTTTACTGTATTCTTATTTATATCTGAGCCTCACCATGAAAATAAGGCATTGGGAGGGGGGGATATAGGCTAGCTCGATGGTGTTATTACATTACTGAATTGGTGGCTCTCACTGAGCAGCCACGTTTCTGTAAATAGGGCAAATTCTTATGATGTAAAGACTACTTGGGTATACAATCTCTCTCTATTTTTCCTGCTCTTCCCAAATTGGAAACATCTCTGAAGTTGCAAACCCCCTTTAGCTCTTATGTTCTTCCACCACCTCTTAAAACCATTATTATTATTTCGTTTGCTGTACTCCCTTTCAATTTGAACCCATGTCTTCTGTATCTTCCTCAGGCACCTGTAGTTTTAGTTTCTGACCATGGAACCTACCCTGAAATTTTTGGTGTTGCTTTTTTACTCATAATTCATTGAGCTGGTCTCCATTTTCAAAGTTTCTAGGGCTTGTTCCCCGGGACAAGTCTAGCCATCCAATTACCGAACAAAAGTAGAACGGGAGAGATCAAAGTCAACGTTTTCTAAGCCCTCTTCTCTTTTTTTTAGTCTTTTAAATTATACGTACAAAGTGAATAAAAATCTAAGATAAAAATAATAAAGAAACCATATGGTTAGCATCACATTTCATATTAGACTTTTGGAACATATTATGCTCGTGGTGAAATTGACCTTCTAGAAGGAACCATATCCCACGACCCATCACTTCTTGAACAGCCACTTCTTTTTTTCTTTTTCTTTTTCTTTTTCTTTTTCTTTTTCTTTTTTTCCTGTCATTTTCCAACGTATTCTATTTCTAATTGACTAAACTAAAAAATAAATAAAAGAAATTAAAAGTTTATTTGTGAAATTTTAGTTTCTCAGAAAAATATTCTAAATTTCCTTCCACGTATTTTGGTATTCGACCACTGCCATCGCTAACTGAATACACTACCGACGTCGACATGTCTCTCTATCGTACGCCGTCTTCCTCCATTCTCAAACCTTTCTCTTCTTCCTATCCTCTCTTCTCCTCTGCTGCCGGTCACTACTCCGATCTTACTATCGAAACTTCTGTTCCCTTCACCGCTCACAAATGCGAGACCCCGTCGCGTTCCGTCCACACCAGCCCCAACGAACTACTTGCTTTCTTTCGTCAAATGGCACTTATGCGACGCATGGAGATTGCTGCCGATTCACTCTATAAGGCCAAATTGATTCGCGGATTTTGCCATCTCTACGATGGCCAGGAAGCTGTGGCTGTTGGAATGGAGGCTGCAATCACCAAGAAGGACGCCATTATTACCGCTTATAGAGATCACTGTACCTTCCTCCGCCGTGGGGGAACCCTTCTGGAGGCACTCGCCGAGCTCATGGGCCGCCAGGCTGGGTGCTCCAAAGGAAAAGGAGGTTCGATGCATTTCTATAAGAAGGACGCCGGATTCTATGGTGGTCATGGTATTGTGGGGGCTCAGGTACCTTTAGGATGTGGTTTGGCTTTTGCTCAGAAGTACTCGAAGGACGGGACCGTGACCTTTGTTCTTTACGGCGACGGTGCAGCAAATCAGGGTCAGTTGTTTGAGGCGCTCAATATATCCGCGCTTTGGGATTTGCCAGTGATTTTCGTCTGTGAGAACAATCATTGTGAGTAGTTTAGACTTTTCGTTGGTTTCTGAGAATAATCTGTGCTTGTGCTTCGATACCTTTTACGTTGTTCATAATTTATAGCCTGCCTTTCAACAGCCTATTTAAAATTATTGATAGTTTATAAATGTTTGTGGGCAATACAATCTGCAATAAGCATAATGGGATCAGTATAGTTTGTAGCGTTAGCTTGATGAATAAACACAGATTGATCAATGAGCTGATATTAATTGTCTTTCGTTGATACAGATGGTATGGGAACTGCAGAGTGGAGAGCAGCCAAAAGTCCTGCCTACTATAAACGTGGGGACTACGTCCCAGGAATAAAGGTAGCAATTTCATTTTAATTAGATGAGAATTGGGTGTTATAATCCTAGAGTTACAGAATTATACAATATTTGTTCTTTCCTTGAAAGTTGAACTTCATGAACTGGTGCAAGCCTTTCGCTTGTTTGGTATTTGTTTCTTTTCCACTTCTTTAAACAGGCAATCGTTTCTTACATTTTGTTGTAGGTGGATGGCATGGATGCCCTTGCTGTTAAGCAAGCTTGCAAGTTTGCTAAGGAGCACGCCTTAAAGAATGGACCCATTGTGAGTTTGCCTTTCTTGGTCTTTAATATGACTCTGCTCAATGTATAATGGGTTTGATTGTGCTGAACAAAAGACGTATATGGCATTTGTTATGAACATGTTCCTGTTAAGGAATATATTATATCTGTTTCAAACAAATAAAGCATGTCATGGCCTGATTCTCTTTGTTCTTGTTACTTTTTCATTCATTTTCAAAATGTTTGAGATGATGAATTGCGTTCATTCTTTTTTAAGTTACTCGGCCTCTGCATTGGCCCCATTCACTGTATCAATCTTCTCAAACATTCGAGGACTGAGAGATATTGTGAATTTTGGGAAAGTGAGGAATGATTTATTATGTTTAGAAGCAGTTTCTTTCTGCACAAAAAGGTCACGATAGAAAATGAAGTATTCTTAGAAGTGGGAGTGTTTTGAAGTAGGCATTATTTGATCTCTGTGGTGATCATGTATAAGGCTTAGTCTCTTGGGCACTGCTTGCTTTGTTCTCCTTCCACTTCAAATTTAGTTGATCGTTCTTAACTTTCAACTTCAGATTCTCGAGATGGACACTTACAGGTACCATGGTCACTCCATGTCCGATCCTGGAAGTACCTACCGTACGCGTGATGAGATTACTGGTATCAGACAGGTCTGTTCTTCCTCACATTCCACTTCAAAATTAACTTGCCACACCTTCATTACTTCTTTGTTCTGAATAAATTGTCTCTGATGACCCACCAGGAGCGTGATCCAATTGATAGAATTAGAAAACTGTTATTATCTCATGAGATAGCCACTGAAAAGGATCTGAAGGTATCTCTACCTTTCAATGATGTCTTGAGGTTCTACATTTAGTACCAAAGAGATGGAAAGGGGATTGATTGAAAAACATGAATTTTTTTTATTGTGGATCATCAGGATATTGAGAAGGAAATGAGAAAAGAAGTAGATGAAGCCATTGCTCAAGCCAAGGTGAGATGGTTCGACTTTCATTTAGAAAGTTGGGGACTTTGAACAACTTCGTCATGAGATCAGACATCGGTTGGGGAGGAGAATGAAATATTCGTTATAAAAATGTGAAAAACCTCTCTCTAGCATACATAAGCATAACAAAAAAGACAACATCTGGATTGGGCTGTTACGTATGTAATTCAAGAAAAACTCTGCTTTGCTGATCGCTATCTTGTTCATGTTTCAGGAAAGTCCAATGCCAGATCCTACCGAACTTTTCTCGAACGTGTACGTAAATGGATTTGGAGCCGAGGTAATGTGTTCCATCTCTTATCAAAATGATTGGAACTGAATTTACATATCCAATGGCTTGATTGGATGTGTTCACAGGCATTCGGAGCAGACCGAAAAGAAGTAATGGCCGTTCTTCCATAAGTAAGCAGACCAGACCAGACCAGACCAGAGGCGGTTTAAACATTATACCACTCGAACCAAAACCTGATGGGAAAAACTCAGAAAAATAATAAAAAAAAATATTTGTGGATTAATGTTTAAACCGCCCACGAGAATCGTTGGGCGGCGGTGCTGCTTGTGACCCTCAACGGTCGCAGCCCATGAATTAAAAATTCCTTTCAACTTTATATCCTTTTCTCATTCTTTATTCCTCTTTTTAAATCTTTCCACTTCATTCCATTTTAACATATATTTTTTTTAACGTAAAGAACACTTTTGAACTCTTTTTAATTTTATAATGAATTTTTCTCAGTTGAAAAAGTTATTGCTAAAATTTTAATAATATTTTTTACAATACATTGATTAGATACCAAATATTTACATAAATAAAATATAAATACTTATCACTATTTTTTATAGATTTTTTTTTTTTGGGATAAATAGTAAATTGCTATAAATTTTAGGTAAAAATATCATTTAACTTTACATTTGTTTAAAAAATCCTCTTAAACTATTTAAAGAGTTGAAAATGTACCCTTTAAAATTTCAAAATTTTCCAATTTTTTAAAAAACTTAAAAAATACTTTTAAATTTTTCTAAAAGATTTAAAAATACATTTTGACATTTTAAATATTTGAAGGCATTGATGAAACGTTATCAAAAGCTTAAAATATTTTGTTAATTTTATCCAAAATTAATAGTAAAGATATACTTAGACTTTTTATTTTTTTTAATTTAAGAATATTATTGAAATTTTAAAAAATTTAATAGTATTTTTTAGACAAAGTACAAAATTTAAATTTTTACAAATTAAACGCAAATTCTTAAAAGCTTAGGAGCATGTTCTTCGACTTATTTTTAATCTTCCAATTTATTATCTAAACGAGAGAGCAGTCAATTTAAAATGTGGAGCTTCAGCTATGACATCATCATTAAATTTTTTAATTTGGTAGGTTATAACATATTTAATATGTTTAACATTTATTTTATTCTTAAGAATAAAATAATACAAAATGCCGTAGTGCCTTTTCACTCTTTTGTTTTCCTTCTACCAATTTTATTTATTTCATAAATAATAATTTAACAACTCTAATTTTGATTTTTTTTAAAATAGGAAAATAAACAATATTGGGTTACAAGTCATAAGCGGGGCACGTGGGTACAAGTTCCTTGGTGTGTGTGCCAGCTGTTAAATTACATGTTATATTAATTAAGTTGAATGATGAAATATTTAATTTACTTCTTTTTTAAAATCTGAAATAAATGCTTAGCGAATATTAACGCATTAAAAAGATCGTGCCAAGAGAGAGAGAAAAAAAGATTTAATGAATGAAAAAACAAATAGACGTGGCAGACATGTCAGACAATTATGTGGACTTTCTCTAAATTAATTTTTTTTTTTTAGGAAATTACAATTTTTTAATAATTGAAGAAATTACCACGTAATATATTTAATGAGAAAATAATTCAGCCTAAAAATAGACAACATTTACAGGAATATGGTGGGGGGGAAGTAAAGCTGGCAGAGGAGGGAGAGAGGGAGTGTCCAAATCAATTCATAGTTCGGCTGACTGCTGAGCTGGCTTTATCATTTTTCATAGCTGGACTCCACACTATTTAATTTCTCTTTTTTTAAATCAAATATTTATTTATTGCGTCATCCACGTTCTCTCTTATTCTTTACTTCCCTCCTTTATTTACGCTTCTTTTTGAATTTTTTTTATAAAAAAAAAAAAAAGAATTAAAAGGAAAAAAGATTGGGTATTTTAGAGTAATTATTAGGGGTGTGGCGGTGGACGTCCGTTCCTTGTTGGAATTGGTCTGTTTTATTCTCTAAGCCTCTCTGGCCGATGTTTGCTGACTATAAAACTTAGGGCAGGCCATGGCCACCTAAGGAACCAGTCCACGTTGCACTGCTTCCAAATTAACTGACACCTGTCACCCACTTTGAATTCTCCACCTTTTTTTTTAATAATAATAATAAAAAAAAAGAAGAGAAAATAAAAGGGAAAAAAGAAGTGTTGTTTTGTTCTGTTGCTTATTTATTGGTGGCAAAATCAATGCTTTTCACGCAAAAAAAAAAAAAAATAATTAAATTAAAAATAAAGTTGATGGTTGGTAAGGGATGAAAAACAAATATATTTTTTAAAAATTATTTAAGTTCATAAGAAAATAAATATTTTGAACGTTCTTAAATGGATGGGACTTATAAGTACGTGCTAAAAATATAATGTAGGATAGAGGTTTGAATATTGAATTGGAAACTAATTGATATTTATTTATTTGACTTTTTTTTTAACTATTTAAGTCTAAGAGTAGAAAAAGAAATATTTTAATTGATAAATATAATTACTTTAAGATAAAAAGTAATTAATCACCCCTCGTAAATACAAATCACCCCTCGTAATTAATAACATCATTTTATATCTCTATTTTTAATTTAAATGTGTAAATAACACGAGAAATGTTTTTTTTAATTAAAAAAGGATATTAATTAATTTAAAATGTCATTTAGTACATGGTAATTAGCTAGGAAAAGTGTTTGTTTTATATTAAAATTAAAAATAATTAAGACAACTTTGGTTATTACGCAGATTAAATTCATGTTTTTTTTTTGTAGTTAAATAATATAAAAAACTATATTATATTAATTTTTTTTTTAAATTATGTTGATTAAATATTTATTACGAATTATTATTGAATTTACAAAGATGTATTACATTTAAAAAAAAATAAATATATATATATAGAACTCAATCTGAAAGAAAATATTAATTAAAATAAATGATTTTTTTTAGTAAGGCGAAGTATTCTTTACTTGCAGAGGCAGACAGGGACTGAAACAGCCAATAAATTTCATTTATATAATACCCTTTTATTCATTTGTCCATTTCACTCACACTTCCCCCCTTCTCTCTCTAACTTAGAGAGAGAAAGAGAAGAACGCGCAGAAACCGCGTTTGGTAAAGTGAAACCCCATCTTCTCCCCCCCTCCCTCTTCACTCTCTCCATTCAATTCCTCTGCTCCAAATAATTCGAAATGAGAGCTGAAGCTTCACGATTACTCCCCGCCGCCCTTTCTCTTCTCCTTTTCCTTCCATTCTGCTTCGGAATTCGAACTTTCCGCTATGAACTGCCGTCGTCCACCGTCTTCACCCGCTTCTCCGAGGCGCCGGAGTACCGGAACGGGGCGGAGTGTTCTTCTTCCTCCACCGGCGATACGGCCACGTCCTGTGACCCCTCGTTGGTCCACATCGCAATGACCTTGGATTCTGAGTACGTACGAGGCTCCATGGCTGCGATTCATTCCGTTCTCAAACACGCTTCCTGCCCTGAAAACGTGTTCTTCCATTTCATCGCTGCCGAGTTCGACCAAGCAACTCCTCGCGAACTCAGTAAACTCGTCCGATCCACTTTCCCTTCTCTTAATTTCAAGGTCTATATCTTCAGAGAAGACACTGTAATCAATTTAATTTCCTCTTCCATTCGTCTAGCCCTAGAGAATCCTTTGAACTACGCTAGAAATTACTTGGGCGACATTCTTGATTCCTGCGTTGACCGAGTCATCTATCTCGACTCCGACGTCGTCGTTGTCGACGACATTCACAAGCTCTGGAACATCAAGCTGAGCGGATCTCGAGTCATCGGAGCGCCAGAGTATTGTCATGCCAATTTCACCAAATACTTCACCGAAAAGTTCTGGTCCGACCCGGTTCTCTCCCGGATCTTCGCCTCCAGAACGCCCTGCTATTTCAACACCGGAGTTATGGTCATGGATTTGGCGAGATGGAGAATCGGAAACTACAAGAAGAAGATCGAAAGCTGGATGGAGTTACAGAAACGCACTCGGATTTACGATCTCGGCTCCCTCCCGCCGTTCCTCCTCGTTTTCGCCGGAAATGTTGAACCTATCGATCATCAGTGGAATCAGCACGGCCTGGGCGGCGATAATGTTAAGGATAGTTGCAGAACGCTGCATCCCGGTCCGGTGAGTTTACTCCATTGGAGCGGAAAGGGAAAGCCATGGGTAAGATTGGACGCCAAGAAACCTTGCCTTCTTGATCATCTATGGAAGCCGTATGATCTGTACAGAGCACAGGATTCAGCTTCACCGGCACCGTCGTCATATTCATCGACATTGATTAGTTATTTAAGTTATTAATTCTTTGGTACAGAGTCACCGATTCTTTGATTGATTAACGGTGTACAGATTGGGGTGATGGGTTGGTTCACTCACAGGGGAGAGATTATGGTTGATTCATCTTGTTTTATTGACCATTTATTATGTATTGACACAAGATTTCATCACATTTATTTATAAATATTCCAGAATTTCGATTCTTGCGAACAAAATTTTGGTGTTTGATTCTTTTTGTATGTAGCCAAAGAGAAAGGAATTGGGTGTTGAAAATTGAAATTTATGTTCATGTGAAAAGAACTGAATATAACAGGCTGCTTATTCCCCTCCAACTCCAACCATTTCTACGTTCAGCCTTCCTAGCTGTTCCGAACTAAAAGATTAAAAAACAAATGTAGAAAATCGTTTTTATTCCTCTAATTATAATCAATATTTATATATAAGAACCGAGTAAGGCAAGCAAATATTGTATGGAAACTAAGAATATAATCCTAATAGAAAAAAATCTCTCTCTATTCTCTCTTCTTATATGGACATGGATATTTTACCTCAATCCGGACTAGTCTTGTGAGACTACGAATATAAACATTTTAAATAATTAATTATATTTTCTATAAATATATTTATTTATTTATTATTATTTTTTGGGTTAAAAAAGGGATATATTATTTTTTTGTGTAATTGATTCTATTGAAGTGAAATTCAAAGTTAATGAAGAATCTTTGCATTAACTAAATTAATTAGGGTAAAATTCCCTTTTTATCCATACTTTGAGTTTTGGCTTTCGAGGAGGGAACGTTCCATTTGGCTTAGGGTGGGTTAAAAGTTCAAAAGGGCATTTATGTAATTTCGAGTTTAAGTAAGGTTAATAAAGGAATTTAAGATGAAAGAAGCATTTACGTGGTTTTGACCATATTTTTCCACGCGGATTTTTCTTATTATCGTCATCATACAATTTTAAAATACCAAGAAATTAAGGTTTAAAATGGTGCGATATTATTTATACGTTCACATAACAATTTAAAATACGTCATTTTCAAGTTGACTGTATTATTCAATTAATTCCCTAAATATTCATGTTTTTTTTAATCCAAATTTAATTATTTTGAAGATAAATTATAATTTTCACTGTTAGGTGATATGAAGTTTATGGTAGAGATATTAATTATTTCAATTAGTTGATACATATCTATTCATTTCATCATTCTTATGTTAGGTAACGATCTTATTACGTATATTCACAAACAAACAATTAAAAATAAATAAAGCGTCTATTCTAATTGTTGTATTCGTAAGCTTTTATATTCTTTCCAACTAAAAGTGGGTGATAGATTAAAATTAATAAATACTCTATTATCCCGCCCAACAACTTATTGTTATTATCATTATTAGGTGAAGTCTTAAATAGTTGTGATAAAAAAAATGTATAATATAAAGTGCTGAAAATGGCGGTATTAGATTTATATAATAATTCATAAATAAATTCAAAATCTAAGAATATCTTGTTTATATTTAGAAAATGTGCAAGTTGGGGCATGCATGGTACAATTTTGTCTGTCTTTTGACTTTTTAAGGTTTTTATTTTTATTTTCGTTTTTTAGTCTGAAGTACATAATCTTAAATGGAAGTAATTTTGTCCATAATTAAACACCATTTTCAAACTTACCTTTTATACAACCTGAAAAAAAATTAAACAAATTTCCAAAATTGAAAGAAAAAGAAATTAGTGGGGGATTGAAATTAATTTTATAATAAATTAATTTCTTAATTTGTGAACCAACAGGGAAAGACTAATAAATATATAAATGAATAGAAATCACGTCTATCAAAATAATCATACATACAATAATTAAGAAAGACTATAGAATTGGAAGTTATTATTTATACTAATATATTTTCTTTTTTGGTCGATGAATCAAAATCAAACATAATTTGATCCAAAAAAATTTGTGTTGGAGGATCTCTTAAAGCACGTGAATAAGAACAAAAGAACAAAATATGATAACGGTGGGGTGGGAGATGCAGATGGGCCCAGGGGTCGGGGTGGATGAACGAGATGTAAATGGGCCGGGCCCGAAGAGAGGAGGACAGAGGGAGGTATAAAACGACAGCGTTTAGGGAAGCTGCAATTAGATAATAAATGAAGAAGAACATTGCGTTGTTACAGACTAGACGTTCTTTCTAAAACACTCCTTACTCATCCTTCATTATTATTATTATTATTATTATTATTATTATATTTTTACATAATTTTAATTTATTATTGTGGCTGATCTGATCCAACCAACTGCTTTCACCTGCAACTGCGAGCAAGAGTATGATTTCAATTATACGTACATACACAAAAAATCCTCTCTCCGTTGGATTTCATCTTCCTTTTACTTCACTTCTTACACAATCATTTCAACTTTTTAGCTGTGTGTGTGATTTTTGAATCCAAATACGTCTTCAAATCCCAACGCCAACTGTTCGTTTCTTGAGTTCGTGTAGGGTGGATCTGTGCGCGCTTTGAATTGAGTTTTTTTTTCTTTTAGTGCAATGATGGAGCATATTACTTTTGCAGTTTCCGAAAACAAACAATTTTTTCAATGCTGTTTGGAAAGGTGGAACTGAGTAGGTGATAATGGAGGTGTGCGGGCGAAAGGAGGAAGCCAGTAAAAAGTAAAATCGCTCGACGTTCATTCATATAAATATTATATCCACACTCGTTCTTTTTGTCTAATTTTTCGATTCTTTTATCCCGATCCAGTGGCCTACTCATCTTCATTTCTTCTTTACACTGAAATCCTGCCGCTCTACCTCACTTGTATCTTCAATTTCTGACATTTGAGAATCTATGGAGGAATCATTAGTGGTGGATGTTCTAAACGACGAACATGAGGTACACGATTTTTCGCCCTAAATTTTGTCCAAGATTCTCAAGTATTTTAACTTATTCTTGCTTTTTACTACTTTTTTCTCTCTGGATTTGTTGATTGATTTCCGTTTATGATGGAGGAATCGTTGGACGGTGGGTTATGCTGTTTTGGAGTTACCGTAGCCTTACTTGTTTGAGTATATGGTTAGATTTGATTGTGGCTCCGTGTTGACAGATGGAAGAGAGTGCTTCGGCGAAGCCACTTCTTGAGGTTTCGGTTTCATTCGGTAGGTTTGAGAACGATTTACTGTCTTGGGAGAAATGGTCGACTTTCTCTCCCAATAAGTACTTGGAAGAAGTTGAGAAGTACGCAACGCCTGGATCTGTTGCTCAGAAGAGGGCTTACTTTGAAGCTCATTACAAGAAGATAGCTGATAGGAAGTCTAAGTTACTGGAGCAGGAGATGGAAATGGAACGCAACACGACAGTGTCAAATGAACTGAACGGTGGAGAAGATCTAATGGACCACATTCAAAGGGTTGATTCTGAATCTGAGACGTCAAACCACCACGTTTCTGCTGAAGAACTTGAGCAGAACACAACATTGGTTGGTGAAGTCAGTAGTGTTTTCCAAGAAGTGGTGACGGATGATGTTGAAAGCTCACCAGATGGTGAAAAGGAAGAACCGGGTAGCAAAATGGATTGTGTTAGTTCCGAGTTAAGCAAGCAAGAAGAAGTTGTAGTGAAAGAAGTAGAAACTCCTTCTCCAGTTGAATCCCGGAGCACCAAGGAACCTCCTCAAAAGTTGGCCAATAAAATATTGGCAGCATCTAAAGTCAAACAGCAGGTTCTAAAACCGAATCAACCAAAAGAATCTAAGAAGGTAACCCTTTTATGTACATTTAAATTGTTAGGAGTTGCTAGGTTGGATTCACTGACTTCAATTTTCTCCATTTGTTTGTGCAGACCACTCCAGTAGTCAAGGAACGAAACAGTGCAAGTGTCAAGAAAAAACCAGTATCATCCACAGCCAAAGCACCCCAGATTTCCACCCCCAAATTCTCCAAGACAACATCAGGACCCACCACACCTGCAGCACGGTCAAGTGTGCTGCGGTCCTCTATAAACAAGGGAAGTAATTCGTCTCTATTAAAGAGCCGAAATCCATCTTCTGTTGAAACCAAGAAAATGGCTCCTAAATCCCTGCATATGTCCCTTAGTCTGGGAACTCCCAACTCTGATCCATCTTCTGTTACCGGAATTAGAAGATCTTTCATCATGGAGAAAATGGGGGACAAGGACATTGTGAAGCGGGCATTTAAGACATTTCAGAACAGTTTCAACCAAATGAAATTGTCTCAGGAAGAGAGGTCTTCTGCGCATAAGATGGTTAGATCCTCTTGCTATTTCAGTTGCAAATTACTCCAGAATTGCCTATCTAATTTTATTGATTAAGCAACATATGATCGATTTATTTATTATCAAGTTTATCATGGCTTGATATTGTCCTATACTCTATGCTACGGACAGGCTCCTTCAGAAGAGAAAGAAACAACAAGAATCTCTACTTCCATGGCTGCTAAAAAGGAGAATGGAGGGTATTCCTTTTATTATACTTACAACTTCTGATAACAACCGAGTTTTAGCTATACACTGCTTGCACGTATAGGCTAATCATATGGTCCATCTCTTTCCTCCATCATATTATTAGGTTATCCATTTGTTTCTTCAATTCATTAATTCCAACCCATTATTAGGCAGCTTTCTACAAATTATTTAACCTTTTGCTAAATAACATGTGAACTAGTCCTAAATTTAGTTGTTCTCTTTTTGGATGAGCAAATGATCAGATAACTATCTTCCCGGAACCAGCAGTTAGTAACTTATTTAAGCCTGGGACATTTCATCACTTCTTTTTAGCAAAGCTTCCCTCTTGTATAAAAATGACGATAACTTTCTTATATGTGATAGGTTGAACAAAGTAAGTGGTACAATGAGAGGTACAGACAGCAGAACGCCCAGCATTGCTCGATCTAAAAAATTGGAAGGAAAACCAAATGCAAAAGCGGCGGGAAGAACCAGCCTCCAATCAAAATCTAAGGTTGCCCCATCTCAGACAGTGGAGGAGAAATTAAATGCCAAAGTGGGAGGAAGAACAAATCTTCTATCGAAATCAAAGGTCAGCTGAAGTATGGTAGTTTATTTTATCTTTGTTAATTACATTATGGTATAACTCAAATTTATTGAAGTGTAAAAGGTAAAAGAACTACAAGATATCTCAAGTATTCCAGGTACTTGGAACCTCACCTCTCCCATTTCTTGAGTATTCTCACTCGAGCCTGATCCACTAAACAATTGCCTACCTTTCTCCTTCCCGATCCCTCTGTTTATAACCAACTACAATAATAAACTCCCAACTAATATACCCTCAATGCCCTAATTCTTTCCTAATAGTATTCCTATCACATTATTGTTGTATATTTGCTCGTGCAATGAATATACGCTCAAAACTGGTTAATGATTTGTGGGATTTTGATAGGAAAAAACAAAGATAACTATCAAGTAATTCGAGGTGCTTGGATCCTCTCTTTATTGTGATCGCTCAAGGCCTAAACCAACTAAATCAATGTTAACCTTCCCTTTTTAGCCTCACTCTATTGTTAACAAATTACCATAACAACTTCTCTGGACAATTAATAATTTGCCCTTAATACCTTAACGATATTTGTAACTCTATCCTAATGCAGTTACTATCAGTTTTCCTAGTTGTCCTTTTCACATATCAAATGGCCAACAATTCTGAATATCTTGCGGCCAAATATCAGAAGCTGCCTAAAGATGGGCTTGTTTTTCTTTCGTTTCCTTTACCGTTCACTTGAAGCTAAAAATAGTAGCAGAACTATTGCTTTGCTTCCTCTCTGTGTTTCTTTCAGTAGGTAACACAAATACCATTTGCTTATACAGGATGCCTCTAAGAATGGGCTTCGCTCTTAAGTTTTGTTGATTGGAAACAAACCATCAGCCACCAGGAAAATGTATTGACGATGGGAACTGAATCAGGTTGGACATTGATGAAAATTACTACGTATTCCTGAAGGGGCCCATCTCATGGACTCATTGTTTCCCCTGAAAGTAGCCGTCTTTGTCCATCCAGAATCTGTAGATTGGAGTGGGTAGGATGTATAATGAAGCAGATGATGTCATCTTTATGAGGTTTATTAGTATAGTAATATACAGAAAGGCCGGGGATGTCTCGAAGCCACCCCAATTAATAATATAACTAGGAAAAGGCATCTGTGTGTATGATGTTGAATTGTCTTAGAATTGTCTTATTCTCTTTCAGATAGCTGCAAATGATATATATATATATATATATATTATATTGTATACAATTTTAGACTAGATGGAGAACTTTTTGGAGTAGCCATGATGTTAGTCTTATTTTTTGGATCGAATAATATTCACCCATTGTAAAATCAGAGTTTCTGTAATTTACCACCAAAATAGTTGTTCAAGGATAAAATGCTCTATTATTACATCTTTGTTCCTGATTAAGAATTTTATGTACATTAGTTTAACAAGAACACAAAAAATAGATTACGGTTTATGAATAAGATTTGCTCAGAATTCATTATCTGAATCACTAGAACTCCCTCTTGACTTGTCTGACATAAAATTTGGCGGCAGGTTAGGGAAGATGGCCTTCGATCTCACCGGCGATGAACCCACATTTACTGTCGACGATCTTCTTTTCTGGAGATTTCTAGAAATTTCCACACACACCCGATCTACCATTTCTAGAAAATCCTTAACTATGATGAAGAATTGAAGCCGATTTGATTCCTTATCTCTTGAACTTCCAGCTTGATAATACTCTGTTGTCTTCATCACTAGCTCCATCACCTTCGTCTGTTCTTCTCTCACCACCTTCAGCTCACTCTCTGCTGCCTCAAGAAACCCTCTCATTTCTTTCCCAAACCCACCTCCATTGTTCCCAATTTGAGCCATGAGCTGCCGGATTTCTGCAGTTCGGTTGGTCAGAGACGTTCCGGTGTTGGCGAAGCTCTCATAGTCGATCGTTGCTGCCTTCTTTACATTAGAGAACTCAGCGCTCAGACCTCCCACCACTGGCAACCCCAACATCATGTATTCATTTACTCTGTCCTCTTTCGAAGATGAATTATCGGAAGTACTAACGCTGCTGTCGCTGGCATGGCTGGTGTTACGGCTCAAGCTCTTGTTCCTGTTTAAAACACACCTTTTCCCTTCTGCTCTGATGACTTCTTGCACCACAAAGTGAAGCAAAGTGGTTTTCCCATCAGTGCTCCTAACATCCGAGAGCTTCCGGAGAGCTGAAAGGTTGAAAGCTCTGGCATTTCCTCTTGCAGTTCCCGCATTCAGCCGATTCCCAGCTTTGAGAACTGCTTCAAGCAGCTTCAGAAACAGCCCTCGAGTTCTAAGCTCCTTGCAGGCCGATTCCAGAATTTCTAGAGATTCCTTTAGATGATGAATATCAGAGCCGAAAGTCAATCGGAAAAGCATGGCGTTGAACCGCGCAAAGGCAGATGGAACCGCTTTGAGGAGAGGGTAAAGGAAAGTTTCGGCATCAGCAAGCTTTTGGGGGTCTCCTTTGTAAGCAAGAATCTGAGAAATTTCTTCTTGTGTCAGAGTAATTCTCGTGAGTTTTTCAAGTACATCTGTTTCGAGGCCTTGGCCTTCGTTGAGCGCATCGAGGATTTCGTTGCGAGGAATGGTTAAGGACTTGACTACAATGGCTATGTTCTGTGACTTCTTGGGTTCAAGAATGAAAGTCTGCGATGGCCCTGAGTTCCGGCCAGTGGGGATTGCTGAAGAATTAGCCTCACTCCGGGGGGACTTCCGGTTGGTTGCGACGTATCCAAACAGAGCTTCCATAAGATCCCCATCAAATCTGTAGCCAAAACAAGAAATGAATCAGTACCCAAATGAATTTGCTCAAGAAACAAGAATGGTGTTTGAAAAGATGATTACTTGAAAGAACCGGCTTGCATTTTGTCCCAAACCATGGAATGATCGGCATTTGCGGTGTTCACTTTATCCCAATGCAGAGGCTTCATTTTAACCTGACCATTGTCGGCCGATGTAGAAGATTCTCCAGAGGATTTACCCTCTTTTTGAGGTGCAGGCCGTAACGGCAATTTGGAACTGCCGGCCTTGGGCGGCGGCGGTGCTGCCGGATTTGCCTTGGCCACTATTGGAGGGGGAGGTGGGGCTGCTGAATTGGTCTTGGCTGGAATGGGAGGCGGTGGCGGCGGTCTTGAATTGGTCTTGGTAGCAATGGGAGGAGGCGGCGGTGGCGGTCTTGAAACGGTCTTGGCTGGAATCGGCGGCGGTGGTGGTGGAACAGAGCTCTTATTGTTAGGAACAGCCATGAGAGATTGTGACGGAGGTACCGGAATTGCCGCTGGTTGCGGTGGTGCAGGTGATGAAAGAATTGAACTGCTCGATGGTTTTCCAACTTCCTGAACAGACTTCCCAGTAAATGGCGGAGGGTTGTTAATGTGGGACGGTGGCGGAGGTGGCGGAGGAGTAACCCGACGGGGTTCTTCATCTTCCGGTGAAATTTTAACATGAGAACTCGAAGATTTCCCTCGAAGTAAAGGAATCTCTTGAACAGGCTCCGACTTTTTGCTTCGATTTGCTTGAACATTTCCTTCTCCATCACCCCGATCAAAGCTATTCTTAGATTTCCTCCTTTCAAGTCTCTTCCAATAAATCACATCCAACCCATCCTCATCCACAATAAACCCCTTAAGATTCCCATCAACACGCGCAAATTCACTCCGAGCAACCGCCGGCTGCGACACCGGCCCCTGACCCGGTCCCGAATTCACCTCCTCTGTTTTCCGTTTTCTTCTGATCAGATATCTCTGGATTAAAAAGAAGAACACCGTGGAAATCAGAGCCATGCCCACTGCAGTGATAGCCACCGCCGTCACGATGGTCCTCGTCGACGACGACGGCGATGATGACGGCGATGGCGACGGCGGATGGACAGGTAAGAACGGTGGTGGAGGAAGAATTGGGTAGAAAGTTTCGATATTTTGAGGTGGAGTGTCTTGGCAATAAGAAACAGGGGAAACAGAGAGGAAGAGAAGTAGGAGATGAAGAGGCCATGGCTGACGGCGAAGGTGAAGCAGCATAGCCATGGCGGAATTGGGCGATGAGAAACAGAGAGAGCGGGGGAAAGGTAAAGGAAATGCAGCAAAAATATGGAGAAAGATGGAAGGTTTGAAAATGAAGGTAAAAAGACATGGTCGTGTGTGTGTGTTTTGGAGTTTGGTGGCTGACAGTTTCAATGCGAGCAGTTAGTTGAGTTGTTGTTCCTCTTCAATGTTTCCGGCCCTTCGTAAGTAAATTCCTCCAATTAATTTCTTTACAATTTAAATTTAAATAAATAAATAACTTACTAAAAAAGCTTCTATTACACAGCTGGATTCAGTTATTTAATTGAAATTGAAATTATTGTATTCCCACTTTTGAAATATGCGTTACGCGTTAATTTAACCTTTTAAAAAAAAATTAAAAAAAAAAACCATAGAAAAAGTAAAACTTAGTGGATTAATAATTGAAATGATAATGTTATAAATAAAATAATGAAATTAAGAGGGAGGGAAATTAGGGTTTGGATGGAAGGAATGATGATCCCGTCAAAGTCAAATGAATGCAGAGCCCGACCGAGTTGACGTTGACCAAATTTAATACAACTCGTTGTGAATGGACGCAATAATCATAAATTTTATAATACCATTATTATAATTAATTAATTATTTATTTATTTATTTAATGGTATTCTCAAATTATGAAGATTTTTTCTAAAAAAATTTAATTTTTTAACCGACATTTATAGAAGAAGTTGACCAAAATTGTTGCAATTTGGCATTGGTTTGTTTATAAAGTTATTTATTTATTTATTTTGGAAAATGAAGTAAAGAGAGGGAAATTGAGAAATATTGAGAGGCATTTAATTTGTTTGAGGGTGAGGGAAGATGGGTGAGGGAAGATGGGTGAGGGAAGATGGGTGAGGGTAGGAAGTAGGTCACCAACTTTGATTCTTTTATTTGGTCTTTCTCTCCATAATTTTTAATTATTCTATCAACTTGGGTTTCAATAATTTGGGCACTAATTTCCTATTTCTTTTTCTTTTAATAATAATAATAATAATAAATTTACTTAAGATGTGATTCTGCCTTTTTAGAAATATTTGAAATATTCCAAAATTTTAATTATCCAATTTTTTTAAATTGGGTTATTAATTTATTTAGATTTGGTTGAGTTTAAATAAATAAAAAAATATATGGTTAATTTTAAAAAATAATCTTTGCTTTATCATACTAATGTATATTTATAATTTTATTCAATTCTATAAATATACTTTCAAATATTTACTTTCTAATAACTCCCACAAACAAAATTTAAAATTTTGGAACTTAATTTGTAAAAATCTATATTAAAATTGTGTTAAGCAAATAGTAAAAGAATAAAATTAGCTTAAATTTAAAATTCATATTTGAGCATAATTTTAATAATAAAATTGGAGATATTTCGCTTCATTTAAAGAATAAAATTTTAAATTCCACCATCTACTTTGTCAAAAATAAATTTATAAAAACTAACAGGTTAATTTATTTAATTAGTCTATTCTCTCTTTTTTCGTATTGTATATCAAATCATTCAGTTATATGTCTACACAGACTATCGAAATCTATATCAACTGAAATGGTAATAATTGACTAAATAAAAAATGAAAAGAAACGACTATATCCATTGGTATAACCCTAAATTTAAGATAAAAGATAAGGTTTTGCAATATTGGAGGTGGGAAAGAAGCCAATTTTTGAGGGGAAAAAATGGGATGAGAGAGAAATGAAGAAAAAGTAGGGAAATGGGCAAAGGGGTCGAGGGTGAGTTGTTGACATTGATGCCTCCATGCTTCCCTTCATTGGCGTGCATACACACATTGACCGACTCCTCCATTAGCTTCAAATTGCAATGTGAAATCGCCTCAATTGTAAACGCATCCCATGATCCAACGCTTCCAAATTCTAAAACGCATTTGTTAAGGAGAAGTTGCCCTTTGTTAACCACAAGTTTCAAGGTGGTTTTGTGGGTTTTGATGGTTACAAATGCCGCGCCGTCCTTAATCAATAAAACACTACCCAAACGACAATATTTACTACCCGAGGATTTTGACCGTTATAAATGCTGCCCGCCTGCCCTAATCAACAATACACTTTGAATATAGAAAAAAGTTCTTTTTAAAAAATAAAAAAAATAAAAAAAATGGAGAAATTTTCCATAAATGAAAAGTGTGGATATAATTGCAAAGGCAATTCAGAACAGGGAAAGTGAATGGCATGATTATTAATGGGCCTTCCATAAAAAAAAAGGAAAAGCCCATTTTCGATCTGTAAAGGCAAATCCTAATATGAAATAGGCGATGGGCCACATAGTTGGCCCATCCATCTCATCTCAGGACCACACACACACCGACAACCTTTAAACCTCGACTCTCTCTTGGGTTCATGTCTCCTGACAACATAAGAATCCAATGACTTTTCCAGGCCCACAAAAATAACCAACTTTATTATTTTTTTTTTCCTTTTTTTAAATATTATAAAAATTAATCGACCTGGACTTTCTTTTTCATCAACTTGATTACCATATAACCAACCTATATTTTGTATGAAAATCTTTTTTTTTTATTCAATTAGATTTTTTGTTTGAATTTATTATAATTATTATTATTATTGTCGTTGAATTCATGCATTTTTTTCCACGCCTTAACCATAAAGAAAGTAGCAATTGAATTATATTATCTGTAATGTTTTAATTAATTGACCAATTTTATAACTCCAAAGAAAATTATCCCCAAAATGACAAAATATTCATAGATCTTTCTTTTTTTTTTTTTTTTTTTAATATATATTTATATGATTGAACTCTATGAATTGTGTACATCACGGCTCATGCCTTGTCCCCCGAAATGATCGGACAACCCCAATGCGTTGCGGTTTAGTAAATAACGGCGGTAACCAAAACACCAACACTTAACGGTGACAAAACTGGGATTTCAAACTAATAACCGTTAAAACTAACAAAGAGGAGGAAGATGTTTGGGGATGATGAGCTGATGTTCTCATTTAGAGCCGTCGTCGGATTGGGTGGACGTCGGTGAAGACGGCTCCGATGGGGACGGCGTGGATTGAACCGAATCTGACGGTGATGAAGACGATGGAGAAGAATCCGATGAAATGGACGGTGATGATGATGGTGGAGAAGAATCGGATGAAATGGACGGTGATGATGAGGCTTCATCACACGACGATTCTCGTACCGTCCTTTTGTTCATCCAATTTATTTCACTTCCGGTCTTTTCGTCCCCCACCATATATTCCCTGAGCCGTTTCACATCTGATAATTTCACCGGCTTCACTATGAAATCCTCTGCTCCTTCCTCCAAACACCTGTCTATCCTCGCCACCACGTTTTCCGACGACATAATCACCACCGGAATCTCTCGCAGAGTTGAAGATTCCTGTTCATCACTTAGGTTAACACTCCATTTCCCACTTCCCTTCTTCGAATTTCAATCAAAAGCTAGAAATTTTACCTTTATTTTCTTGAGCAATTCGTAGCCTGTCATTCCGGGCATACAGTAGTCGGTAATGATCATATCCACCTTCAAGCTCTGTTATTTTCACAAACCCATGTCCCAAAAAGTTCATAAACGAACACCCATAAGAAAAAGACTTCAAATTTACAATTCCAGGATCACTTACATCAAAACCCACTTGGGAATTCGTCTCATCTTGCAACCCAAGATATTGTAGAGCTCTGATTCCACTATCCACAGCAGTAACTGAAAGAACCCATCAAAACCCATAAGTGAATTTCCCAAGACACAATCAAAATTATAACAAGGTAGGAACTGACCTCGGCAGGCGGTGAGGCGTAGGAGCCGCTCGATTACTTTACGGTCGACGAGGCTATCATCGACGGCGAGAACATGGACTTCGGAATCAGAGGTGGGGAAGCGATCTCGAGCGTCAATTTGATCGGACCTCCGGCGGCGGGAGAAAACAGGGGTTCTAGCCATGGATTGGGAGAGGGAAATTGATGAAGGTTGAAGAGAGGAGGGGCGATGGAAGAGGGTAATATAAAGCGGTTTATGAAGTGGGAGGGTTAAAACAGAGGAGAAGACGGTATGTTTGTGTCCTTAAGAAGTCCCTATCGGGGAAATCAAATCTCTCCTTCTCTGAGAAATCCCAAATCAGCTCTTTTTAATATTTTATTTCACTTTCCTTTTGATTTTAAACTAACGTTTAAGATACGGAGGATGAGATTCTCAAATCCACTTGGGTCAGATCTCCAAATAAACGCAATCTTCCCGATATCTCCTCCTCGCCACTCGTGGTTATCGTGTACGAGATTTTAACCGAGAAGGGTTTTTTTGGTCAACATATTGGACTACGTGCACCCGCGTTGGAATCAAATCGAAGTAGGTTGATTGAGTTGACCGAGGTCAACCAAGGACGACACGACGCCGTCAAATCCCAAGGGAAGAAATGACCGAGCAGTTCCCTAACAGACCAGACACACAGCATCTGCTCTGCTCCAATCGGAGTCATTAACAAACACAAATTACTGCGGTGAAAATTTTGTTGGAATTTACATAGTCGTGGACGAGAGTTGCGGAATGTGGGACACGTGGCGACCTCATTGTTTTACATTTAACTAAAGTTAAAAAAACAAAGGAACATAAAAGTCAAAAGGGTAAATAGAGAAAAAGAGAGAGAATTTGAAGATATGGAGGAGTCCCAATGAAATCTAGTGTGGGACCCACGACATCTTAAATATTAATTAAAAAAAGAAAATTAAACAGAAAAACATTAAGAGAAGAAAAGTACTCGACTTGACTTGCCTTGCCTTCCCTTCCCTAGATTGATTTGCCTTTGGGGTTTCTCGTAGTCAGTTCAGTCTTCCCTTATTTTCTATTTCGTACCATTATTGAGATGAAGTTGAGGAAGTCCCGAACAAAACCCGCTAATGATACTATCCGATGTAGCCTGTTACGTATCGTTGCAGCCTCACGATTTTAAAACACGTCTGATAAGGAGAGGTTCAAACCTTCTTATAAATAATGATTCATTCCCCTGTCACCCAGTCTGAGATTTCACTATCCACCTCCCTTTGAGCCTAGTGTCGCTTTAGCTTGTTACATATCATTGCTGGCTTCACGATTTTAAACCCATTTGTTATGGATAATTTTTCGTATTCTTATAAAAAAATGCTTCGTTTCACTCTCCAACAGATATAGTATCTAATATTGATTGCAAGCTGTAAAATAAAATCCAAATGGGACCATATGAGTTTTATTTGTTACAAATTTTAGATGAATTTCAAATAATATATATTTGATTACGAGTAAATAAAAAATAAAATAAAATTTTCAAATTTATGAAGAATATAACTGGAAATCTCTCTAACAAGAACGAGCAGTATTTTATTTATTTGAATTGAAATTAGTTTGTAACTTGGTCGGTACATGAAAATTAGTTAAATAATTTTATAACCGAAGTAGTCATTTTTTGCGTACATTCATTTAATATTCGAAATGAATTAAAAATATTTATGAAGAAGAAAAGAAAAGAAAGTGAGTTTGTAAATTATTGGGTATATAAAGTTGTTAGATATTAAAGTGTTTAGTTGTATTATTTAAATACCTTCGTCCACTAGGAATTACCTACCGGTCGTAGATAGAGTGCTAACCTACTACTCAAGTACTCACAATTTATAGACAAACTTAAGTGTCGGTTGAGTCCCGTCGTTCATTCATTAATATTTCTAACCGCACATTTGTTTTTCCTCCTTAAATTTATGTCTTCTACTCTCTTTCGGACAAGTTCACTGTCTCAGTTAAAATATTTTTTAAACTATACAATAAATTCAACCGGTTAAATCATTATTTAGTTGTATATACTTGCTAATCTTCAAACTTTAAATTAAAATTTTACACTTCATTTAATTTATTTATAAGAACTACAAAACAATAATGAAAATTTAATGAGGGTAAAAGTTTTTATATTTACTTAAATGCAAAAGTTTAAATTAAATTAGAAGATTAGTTTGATAATTAATATCATTTTACATTATAATTAAAATCTTTCGAATTTGTATGAAAAATATACATTTTTTTTTTACATTTTTGTTTGTAGTAAATAATTAATTTTGATGCAATTGATGCGTCTGGCAAGACAAAAAGAAAGACGGCGGAACCATGTTTATTATTATTATTATTTGGAATTATATTTATTGTATGGAGCTTCCCAACGTCCCAAAAGACAATTCTATTATTTTAAACAAAATTACAAACCAACATAAAAAAGGAAAATAAAATACAAATTTTTTTTTTTTTTTATAGATATTCTTTCATTTTCCACGTAGACTGTAACGTGTTCCATTAATTTGGAATTAAAAAATATATTTATACAGATATTAGAATCTTAGATATGGCAAAGCATTTGAAGTAGAAAAACAGAACATAAATATTTGTTCACTTTGGACACGGCAAAGGCACATAGAGCATAGAACACGACACGATGATTATAATAATTACAATTCCCAGGAAAATTAAATTTAAAAAAAAAAAAAAAACATAATGGGCTTAGTCAAAATGGAATCTTGATCTAAGTTTGAGATTATGGGCCCACTCCCCATCACCAATGGCCACGTTTATTTCACATTTTATTTATTCACCGTATTTCCCTAATCATAAAATTAGCCCAATAATGTCCCCTCTTCTCATTATTTCCCCTTTGTACGGTCCTTATACAAAACAAAAAATATAATTCTTTTTAATTTAGGATAAACAGGAAATAAATATATATTCTTTATTATTTTTTTTAATATTTCTTTTATAGCAATGCCTTTCGCTCCAACTATAAGTCTAAGGGTTTTAAAGCGGTCCATATTCCACGATAATAGACATTTTTATGCTCTTTTATTATTATAATTTTCGTATAAAATGTTATTTAATTTTAAAAAAATATAAAGTTTAGAGATTAGAGCAAGATATAATATTAAAAAAAAACAATATTATTGTTTTGTTGGTTTAATAATAAAAAAAAGTGGCGCCCCAATCTTTGGAGGACTCCCATTGATTTTGTTGTTCGAAATTTTGTATTATCCAATCTGTTAGATCACGACAACACACCAATCCCATTATCTTCTTTTCTGTCTTGTCATTATAAAATCAAAATAATAATTATTTTTATTTAATTTTTTGGTGGAATTTTTATATATTATTGGTTCATTTAAATTTTAAATAAATGTTTGATTTGGTGGGATACGAATATTTTCTATGTTTATCTATGATTTTTTTTTCTAAGATCTAAAAGTTTAAATTAAATTAATTAAATACACAATATTTTTGGGACATATTTATTATATATTCACCGGCATAATATGTTATCCGAAATAGGATTATCCAATGATAACAAGTTAATATGAAAATTAAATATAAACACGATGATTAAGTCAAAGCTAAAATAATTTGGGTAAAGAAAAAGATCCGACCTTTTGAATTACAGCAAATTCACATGCTTAAAAAGCTATGCCAATTGGTACATGCTGCTTTCATCCGGTAATATTATGTCCCCCTCTACTTTATTTTATTTATTTTAAAAATATATATATTATCGTTTGCCAAAAATAATGATAATAATGATCATAATTAAGCATAGAGTTACAACTTAAAGATAAGTATGAAAAGTATATTTTATTATATATTTTTTCACATATTGCATTAATAGATTTACTCTTATTTATTTATTTATAAAATTTTGTATATTTAAAATTCCAAAAAAAATTATAGTAACATATATTTTTAATATTATATTAAAAAAAAAAAAGTAGTCTCGGTTGATTTTACTTTATAAGTTTGTTTCACATGATTTTTTTTAGCGTGAAGATTATTATTATTATTTAATTAATCAATAAAATTATAAAAATTAAAATGAAATAAAATTAACATAATTTTTATTTTTAAGTTTGGCGGTTCATTTGGAAAGTTTTTGTAGGAGAACTGCCCCAATGGACCGGTTACTTACACAGATCCGAGTTAGAATGGAAGAAGAAGGAGGCCCAAATAGGCCCAATTCCAGTGCTATCATTCGATTCGAGGCGCGAAAGAACTCATCTGGAACCGGGAAAAAATGGAGTGTGCCGGCAAGGGACGAGGAAGTCGTTGCATTGGCCCGGCGATTAGACGCTGTGGTCGCTGCGGAGCTGTTGCTTATTGTTCAGCCGATCACCAGGTTCTTTTGCTGTTTACAAACCTTTCTGAATTTTGACATATGAGTTCTGTTTTAAGCTTTAAGACGATTCATACGACATCGTAGAATTGTAGAAACTTTGATAGTTTGAAATTCACCAAAATTTGAGTGAGTTCCTCTAAGGTGTAGCTTAAAATAGTTGATAATTGGTGTTTCTCTTTGAATGTCTTTTAATTTATGTTTCAACATCTTGCGAGCACGGTGTTCTGAATCTGACAAATATAACCAGCTGCAAGGTTATTCTACTTGCCTATTGCTACTGAGGAGGATAGGAAATGCCACTGGAGCTGTAAAGTTACTTGGCGTATCCTGTCGCACCTTTTCATTTTGTAAGCCATCATCTTATTTAACAATTGTTCATAGATTAAACATTGGAATGATCATAAAGATGAATGCAAAAGGTTTGAGCAACAAATGAAGAGAATAGATGCCTTGTACGAGTTTCCTTTCACATTTTCCGAGGAGGCTGTTCAGGTATCAATATCTTCTTAGGATATTGCATCCTTTACCCTAAATATTCGGCCATAAAACTGATTTTACACTCTACTTTTGAACATAATTTGTTGAACTGCCTTTGCTGTTGTCTTTGTTAAGTTGTGTCAAAAGCAGGTGAGTAGGTGTTCATTCTTGAGCAAAAGGGACATCCACAAAGTCGGAATGTGGTTATACGAGTGTCCTTGTGGAGAAGCTGCTACATCCTATGATTACTCAAGGTCTTTATCTGCAAGTTGTTCTATTTGTCGACGGACCTTTGACATTCACCATTAATTATTTCTGCCATTTCTATTTCACTTGCAGATTAAATGATAGTTGGGTTCTACCTCGAATCTCTTGTCCATGTAGTGGTACATCTCTCTCCTAGCTCTGTTCTGTAAAGTTAAGGCCTCTAGAAATAATCAAATGAACATGCAGAACCGCTTTCACCAATTACAAAACGTTTACACAGTTGGAAGGACTATTATGATTGGAGATGCATTCCCCTTCACTCTCCTGCTGCTTTGCTTCTTCATTGGGTATGTTACAACTAGATAAGGTTGGACTCTAATCAAGTTATTCAGCTTCATAATCAATCTCACATAATATAATGAAGTTTTAACTTTGGTCCTAATATGACTTCTCAGATTTACATCTCGTTCAATATTCTAGATTCTGTTTAGTATGGATTCTAAAAAAAAAAAAAAAAAAAAAAACTTTTGTATCCAGCATCCCTATATGTGGGCTTGTCATTATCTAAAAAGTTCTTTTAGAACGAAATTTGTAAAATAATTGGTCCAAACTATTGGCATGAAATTCAAATAGATTGCCTGAAGAAATTCTGATTTCATTTAAAGATATTCATCATAGGATGAACATTTATGTGCCCTCTATCTCTCAATTCAGCCACTTACAATAAGTTATGCTATGGAAGTTGCTGGTTTGGAACCCTTGACTCCAGAATTTGGTGACACATTACGCATACACTATTTAGGTATGATTTATCTCCAAGCTTTTTTTGGACATCCGGCTCCTATTTGGATGTTTATTTTTCATTTGGATATACTAGCTATAGAATGTAACTCTGGTTATGTAACCATACTGGATATCTAATTAGATGCTTCTTTCATGCTAAGATACTGACTGCAACAAACAGACTTTTCTTATATGCATTTTTTTTTAAATCAATATTTTTCCTGTTGGTTAGTCTGATCACTGGAAGGAAATTTATTGGGTACAAATTTGTTATAGAGTTCCAAATGTTTTTGCACTGACTTAAAATAGTTCTTGATATGACTGAAGTAAAGTATACGCAACCTCTGCTGTTGGAACTTTTCGAGCGTATTTTTTACAGAACATCGTGTTCAAAGGATCAGCTTGCTGTTGTGTGAATCCATTTTTTATGTTAGTTTTCTGGTTCTCGGATGTATAACGTATCTGGAGTGATGAAAGCTGCAGACCTTATTAAACTGGGGATCTTATGTATTGCCGGACTAAACATTGGAGAACCATTCCTTTACATACTATGTATACTTTCTTCAGTGTGCCCCAATTGATCATTAGCCCATCTTTTTGTTAGAAGATAATGTACTTGCTGGGCATTTCTTTGCCAATTTCCACAGAAAGAGTGGAGACCAAGAATTGGAAATAAAAATTTAATATTGCAGTGCCAAAATATTAGCGCCTGCAAACTACTAGCGATGTATGTGGACTAAACAAACTTACTCTCGTTGAGAGGTTCTTATCCATTCAAACAAAATTATAAGTAAACGAATAACTCTCTACATTCCTTTTCTTGAAGCTCCCTTGCTCTGATAGAAATTAAGAATGATTGAAATGCATGTCCTGAGCTCCCTGGAGATTCTCTGACCCTCGCTGAAATCTCCAAGGTCATGTTATTGTTGTTGTTAGCCTTAAAACTTATTATTATGGCACTTCCATCCTATATATTGGATGGCAACACATGATAAAGTTTATTATTAGTGCTGTTTCCTTTTTGATAATTCCATTGCATGTTGGTTGTTTCCCACCTTGGCAGGACACTGGAATTTTGGAACTTTTTCTCTCTCTACACGATGATTTTGTGTATATTTTATGAATATTTTCTGCTAGTTAAAAAAAACTTTATTTAACGATGCGACTGAGTGAGACTCAAACAGACATACAGACCTACATCATGAAGTTCGATTATATCTTTCTATTAGTCTTGTTATATTTCATATTTAATTTCATTTTTTGGGCTCAATGCCATCAGGGCCTGAGAAGGAGCTCTTACAGCTCTCTGTCTTTGCTGAGTTGCTTGCACTTTTCCCCGGGGTGACAATACAAATAGAGCTTGTTGGGCCTAGAATTCCCGAAGAAATGTAAGTTGTATTTCTTGAAGACAGGATGGATTCAAATAAGTAATCTTTACCACTAGTCCTTTTCTCACATCTTTACTGTGTCTTTGGCTATTAACTATCAATTATGAAACATTATGAATTACAATATCAGAAAATCTTTTAAAACTGGCACTTGATTTTTCCTTGGTGCTTTGGGATTGCTAGGGATGGTGAGAGCATTGACCTTTCCAGTTATGCTAAATGCCTACAAATGGATTGTGTTTGCAAATATTCAAGCAAAGACGTCAACAGGGATGTATATTCTGATAAACGTCCAAGGTTGACGTTGAAGCTTTGGAGAGGGCTTTACCATGATTGTTACAAAGCCATTACCGAAGTTAGCTTCTTTCTCGAACTCCCTCCCTAAAGAAAACAAACTTCTAGTGTTTCAGTTATTTCTTTCACGCTCACTTTTCATCTTACATGATCTTCCGGCTGCTGCTCACTACTTGTTTTATCGGGACAGAATTATCATCCTCACTTAATCATTGCTCCAAATGCTGGAATTGCTGCCTATTCCAGTTGGCTACCTACTATTGTATGTTGACATTCTTGGCCAACGACCATATGATTTATTGCATGTAGTAGTTTTAGGCATATAAATTTAGACTTAGAAGTAAAACTGTATAAATTGAGCATTTTCTTATTTCTTATACTCATTATCTTACTCTACTCTTTGGATGAATGTAACAGGAACTTATTAAGAAGATAAATGTTCCAGCAATCTTTTCTGATTTCTGTGAAGAAGCTTGCCATCTTGGTGCTTCTTGTTTGAGCAGTGTGATAGGCCACCCCATTACATTCCCGGTAAGTCCACCGCTGCCCCTCTTTTAACACCAAGAGCATCACTATCAATTTGTTTTTGTTTTCACAAAACATCCAACCACCTTGCAGATTCAATTAAATCCATTCCGGCAACCAATAGCTATTGAAGACACTGCTCTGTTTCTTCCTTGCTATTCAAACTGCTTCCTGTACGGTATTTGAATCGACCAAAAGCACCAGCTTTACTCCGCCAACCTTGTTCCAAACTCAGGTCTATGTCTCTTGCGCTAGAGGATTGACTAGGTAAATCAAACGGTTGCTAGGATTTTTTAAGTTTGTCTACATTGTCAATATATCTCAAGGTTTTGCCGCCTTAGGTATTTGAGCAGCCATGTGCTGGCTGCATCATTGACCGTTTTCTAGATTGATAGTTTTTTTTTTTTTTTTTTTTCTGAAGTTCAAAGAGTAGTTGCTTACAGACTTGATCAATGATTCTGCCTCTAAAGTCTAGCGTTGTGCATCATTTCATTCGCTTATTAAAATGCTGGACTAACTAATAGTATATAATATTATTATTCGATAGCATTTCTTTAATCATTGACCCGTCTAATTGAAACTAACTTTTGGCCTTTTGGTTTCAAGAATGGCCACTGTTTGTTTGAAAGTAGACATTCATGAACATCTTTGATATCTATACTGGCTTCTATTTCTGTGATTGGGTGAATGTGATTTGAGGTATGAGAGTAGCTTGGGATTAAAGCCTTTTGTATACAGTTGATGAACAGTAGTTTGGGCAATAAAAAAAAAAAAAAAAACCATATAATACCTATTTCCAGTCCGTGGTTGACTTTCGTTTTTGTTTTAGCTTAGATTCTTAATAATTATCTCCGATATTCTTCTTCTTTTTTTCTCTTACAAAAAACACGATGTCTATTGATCAATGAAAATAAAGGGACGAACTTTAATACAGGGGCAAACATACCCTTGATTTATTCTCTACAATGGGATGATATTATCTATTTGAGCTTAAGCTCTTATGACCTTGCTTCCTCAAAAGGCCCACAGATGATCATTCCCTAATCTAATTTAGCCAATGTGGGACTTTCATTCTCCAACATATTGATTTAATCCCTCCTACCCTAATAATTGAATTTAATGCAGGCAAAATTTGAAACAAAAAATAAAAGCTTCAAAACTTGATTTAAAAATTGGATTAATTAAAGATTTAGTGGATGAAATTGTCCCTGTGGTATCCAAACTTGAAAAATATTTAATAGATTTAGGAACGCTTAAATTAGTGTTTATTTAGTCAATAAACTTTAAGAAGGGTAAAACAAATCCTTAAATTTTCCATTAAGATTGAACATTTGTATGGTGTATTTTGATTAAATATTTTTAAAGGTGAGAGAAATTAAAAATTAGGCTCCCCCAAATCTAATCTTGTTTTCTAATCTTAAAACAAGACATCTTAAATTTAGATTATAAGATATCTTAAATTTAGACTAAAAAATCAAAATTTGAAAATACCTGTAGACTGCCCACGTATTTCGCGTATACCAAATACTGTATTTCGAGTATTTCGCGCTCGCCACGTCGTTGATAAGCCCTCTCTCCCTGCCCTTGACCAACCCCTTCGTCGATCGGATCCCTCCATAGAACAGGAATTCCTCCAAATTCCTCCAAATTCCGCTCTCTCTTACCTCATTCCACATGGATTTTCATAACCAATCCTAATCCTGGTTGTTCCTTAATGCACGATTCTCCCTAGGGTTCGCTTCCCTTTTCTGTAATTACAATCCCAAATTTTGCTTCGAATTTGGTCCCGACCTGATTCCACAAGATACCAATCCCATGTCTTCTTTACGATCAACAATATGGGTATTGGTTCTTTGCGCTTTAGCGTTACGTTTCTGCGCGAATTTGGGTCGGGCTATGAACCTCCCCTTCACGGCCAACGATGTGCTTCCGGTTCTTCCTCGACAGATATCGTGGCCGGTGCTTAATAATTTCCATTCCGCCGTGGATTTGTTGCCGTCCTATGTTGGGTCTGTGACTCCCAGTAATGGAACAATTGAGTGGAAAGGGGCGTGCTTCTCCACTAACGAAGCTCGGATTGATTTTACGGAAGGCGATAGAGGCTTGGGAGGCGGTCTTCTCCGTCTTAAGGTTTGATCCTTTTGTTCTTTATGGATTGCCATGTTGTTTTTAAAGAATTTCTGGGAGTTTGGGTTGAGCTTCAAATTGTTGAATGCAATTTTCTTGCATTGGCCTTGGCACGGAGGTCGTTACCAAATACTGTTATCGTTTTGATGCTTCGGCCACGTTTTTAGTTGAATTATTAATCGAATTCTATATTCATGGGTAGAAGATTGAGTGCGTTTGTTGTTTACATTAGTGGTTTGTAGAGAGTATTCTCAAGCAAGTTTTTGGGTGGTCATCTACCATAGAATTTAGACTATTTAACGATATGTATAAGCGTGCGAACCTACATTATGACATATATTTCTTTGTTTATTCCTTTCCCCCCCATTTTATAGACATCTGCAGCACACAGCTGGACCTGTATGGATCTATATGTTTTTGCAACACCCTACAGGATTACGTGGGATTACTATTTCTCTGCACGGGAGCATACATTGAATTTTGGGTCATGGGAAGAACCTGCTGAGTTGGAATATGTATGTTTTTGTGTTCTTGTTTCGTTATCTAATGCTCTAATTTGTAGTTGCCTTGCACATTGCTAACCATGACATGACACTTGAGCAGGTAAAGCAACATGGGATTTCTGTTTTTCTTATGCCGTCTGGGATGATGGGAACAATGCTCTCTTTGGTAGATGTGTTGCCTCTGTTTTCCAATTCCGTATGGGGCGAAAATGCCAATTTAGCTTTTCTTAAAAAACATATGGGTGCTACATTTGAAAAGCGATCCCAACCTTGGCAAGCAACTATTAATCCAGATGATGTTCATTCTGGTGATTTTTTAGCAGTGTCAAAAATCCGTGGACGGTGGGGAGGCTTTGAGACATTAGAAAAGTGGGTAACAGGTGCTTTTGCTGGTCATACAGCAGTTTGCTTGAAGGATGAACAGGGTAATCTTTGGGTTGGTGAATCAGGACATGAGAATGAGAAGGTATGCAAGCTTCGTTTGGCCGTTTATATTTCAACGAATGCATATGACTATGAAAAAACAAGTTAGGGGATTAGAAATGAAGCTTGAGCTTTTAATTTAAGGGGGGAATTTTCTCATGTGTCTAATAGGGTGAAGAAATTATTGTGGTGATTCCGTGGGATGAGTGGTGGGAGTTGGCACTCAAGGACAATTCTAATCCACAAATAGCCTTGCTTCCGCTGCATCCAGAGATACGTGCAAAATTCAACACTACTGCAGCATGGGAATATGCGCGAAGAATGTCTGGGAAGCCATATGGTTATCATAACATGATTTTTAGCTGGATTGATACCGTAACCGATAACTTTCCTCCACCTCTTGATGCTCACTTGGTAGGTTTTGGTTTTCTTTTCCCCGTCATGTTTCTGTTGTAGCAAATGTGCTCATTCATGTTTCAGTGGACATGGATGAGGATATTATAGTAATGCATTTGTTGGTTATGTGTGTGTATGCATAAATATGTACATACATATCTAAGGACGATGCATGTATGAAGGACCTCTCGTGTAATTTTTCTTGCTGACAAGTTCTCATTTGCAGGTTATTTCTGTCATGTCTATGTGGACTAGATTGCAGCCAGCATATGCTGCAAACATGTGGAATGAGGCTCTAAACAAGCGGCTAGGAACTGAGGTATGTCAGCAATCTTGACAGATTAACTGTAGACAAATAAACGATCGAGAACATTTTCAGCACATCAAATTTAAAGGTAGAAAACTTTCTAGGATTGAATGCCAACCTTTTTACCCCACAAAATTTCACTATTGAAGTGAAAACTAAACATCTTTTATTACTACTATTCAAACCTTTGATACGGTAGTTAATAGTTGATTGCTCTTCCATTGGCTATTAAGAATGAGGAAAAAGGGATCTCATAGAATTTAATTCTTGTTCACAACCCACAATCAATATGAGGCACTTAAGACCACGGTGGGTTGGTGTAAAGGTCAATAAGAGTCGATCTAAATACTATAAGGGTAAAGGATTTTGAGGGAACGAGTTCTGGGAGGATTAGGCAAATGTATCAGGAGAACTGTTTGTAATTAGAGTGGCTCTATTCCCTTATTTTATGGATAGCTTGAAAGTGGCTCTATTTTGCAATATTCGAACGTTAATTATTTACTCTTAGTATGTGTTTGACATGCCTTTAAAGGCTTTTAAATTAAAGCACTTATGTATTAAGTATTTTTTTTTTCTTGAGAACAACAAATGTGGGATCGGGATTTGAACCTTCAAACTTATGCCTTAACCATTGAGATATACTACAAAAAAATTTTAAAAGTGCTTTTGATCTGTTTTTCTAGTTTTTGTACCATTTTTTACAATTGAAAGTTTTGAAACGCATTTAATTGTTAAAAAACACATTAAAAAAATCTGATAGACAATGCTAATGTTTTAGAGGAACATTAGTAATCATTTATAAACACATCAAAAGTCGCGTCAAACAGTCACATAGATGAACTGAAGGATGGGGAAAGAATACAAACGTGGGGGGTGATAGATTGACCTTCATCTCAAGCAAGTAGCAAGGTAATAGATATCTTTATTTATAGAGTTATGCTCTGACATGAAAATAAAATTTCTTAGTGGTTTAGACATTTAGTTTTTGGGACGAGGGATTCATTGCACATCCTATCTCTATCCTCAATCAAGCATAAATTATCTATAAAATTTACTATTTAAACTACCATGGAATAAATTATCCTGAATGCTACTCTGTTCAACTGCTTGAATACCCTTCATCACATTGTGGGTACCAGCTCGAAATATTTTAAAAATAGATCAGTGCATGATAGACCTTATTGAAGCTTGAGAACTTCTTTGATTAATGGTTGATGGACAAATGTTTTTCTAAAAATGCCTTAAGCAGAACACAATATTGTTCTCTAGGGTTCTCTTTGGAAATCCATATGCATGGTGATACAAAGCACAAAGGATCATGAAAATTTGACTGAAATCTGTTTTAGCTTCACATTTCTATCTGATTATTCTAGTTCTTCATTTATCATCCGAACTTTTACAAAATAATCCTCCAAATTTACCTGTTTTTCTTTTCATATTTCAGAAATGTACAGAGCATTTGTTGTCCTCTAAAGTTCTGTATGAAAGCATCTCATTCGTATATGATAACTTAGATTATGAAACTTCTTGTTTTCCTTTTAGGATTTGGACTTGCATGACATTCTAGTCGAGACTGAAAAGCGAGGAATTCCTTTTGACGTACTGCTTACAATTCCGGAACAAGATGAATGGGTCTACAGTGATGGGACATCTACAACATGTGTTGCCTTTATCCTTGCAATGTACAAGGAGGCTGGAGTATTTGGTCCTATATCCAGCTCCATTCAAGTAACAGAGTTCACTGTATGACTCAAAATTCTTGAACATGTTTCATAGTTAATGATCTTGCCTCTTCTTCCATAGCATTTTTGAACATTGAATTTGGCTGTTCTGCAGATTCGGGATGCATATATGCTAAGGATTTTTGAGGACAACCAAACAAACCTGCCAAGTTGGTGCAACAATGAAAGTGATAAGCTTCCCTTTTGCCAGATTCTTGGTGAGTACAAAATGGAACTTCCTGAGTACAATACCTTGAAACCTTACGCCAATATGAATGAAAATTGCCCCTCTCTGCCTCCTACATACGATCGTCCCATTCGATGTTAAGCCTGGCTTTGGCCTACATGTTGGCGAAGGCTATCGATTCAATTCTTTACGACGATTGTATAAACCATGGCAACTAAGTCTGAGATTGTACGTGGACGAAAAGTGTTTCAAACCTTCTTTTATCTGCAGCAGCTAGTTTCCCACTGGAGATTCTCTGTATTTGTACATAATTTTAGAAGACATGTTGTGGTATTTAAAAGACTGGGTGCTGATTCATTTCTGGTTCACACAATCTCAGAATGTTATGCCCATTCATCCAGTGAAATTTGATTGTTGCTCTTTCAAATTTGTGAATGTTCCCATCATTTGTCTTGAATGTTGCTGTATTTGGCACAGCAGCCACTTGAAACTTGCCTTGATTTTTACTTCCTTTTTCCAAGGTTCAAAACATCTTGGTTTCGTATCCAAATCGAATTCTTTTTGCTTTAATTTCCACTTTATTAGATTAAACTTCCTAATTGCACGATTTTGAAGCAAAGTTCACATTAATTGGTCGCTATTTGGAGTTGGTTGCACAGTTCAGCCATCCTAATATTGAATAGACGACTAAAGCAACTTGCAAGAACATTCAACCATGTTCGTGTGCAGGAAATTTGACCACTCGTCGTCACCTTAAGTACCTTGCAGACTTAATTTGAACAAAATTTCAAATAGCCCAATTCATCAACCAATCTTATAATTTGATTTTTCTGGGAAATTCCCACTGAAAGCTTGATTTTTCCAGCCATAGAATAGTCTGAAACGTTGGGTTCTGGGAAATGGAAGATTAAAGACAAGAAATTGCATGGAAAGAGGAATGATTCATAAGTGAAATTTTGTTCAATCATTCATAAAAAGGAAAAAGACACAAAGTTATTGACTGTCGAGTAGACCAAACCAGACCAGAGAGGCTTCCAACCACCCTCCATTTCCCTGCCTTTGTCCTAACTTCGGTGACTTTAAGGATCATCAAGGTTGAAAAACTTAACCCCAAATCTCTCTCATCTTTGGTTTGACCACGACATCGACCACCCAAAATCTCACTTTGTCAACACCTTAGTAGACATGTTATAAAACACCTTAGTAGACACGTTATAAAACACCTTAGTAGACAAGTTAAAGGAAGAAGTCAATAGGAAATTAGATTCTTTTGGGATAAGTCCACAGGGAAGGAAGGAGGTGGGTAGGGTCTAGATATGATCTTTAAAAACAAAACCCACATTGTAAATGCGATGAAAATGAAAAATGAGCAAAAAAAACAACAAAAAGAATTCAATAAATGAGGGCGACCCACCATATTGAAGACCCATTTTCATTTATGTCTCTTATTTCATTCATTTTTAATACTCCACATGTTCTGATACTTAAATTCTCCATGACAGTACGCCTTGTTGGAAACACTTTTCTCCAAAAGTAGGTGTTTTTTGAGATAGAAAGTGTATGGTGGAGAAAAAGGAAGTCCTCCAATGGTGGGAGAGGGTGTGGTTACACAGACAAACCCTACAAAGTGGGGTCCTTACAAAACATATGCCCATCCAAAGTTACAGCTTTGTGTCACTCATTCTATGAAGATATGCCCAAATCTTATTTTCGACCCTTTCTTTTTCATTGTGTTTTTTTTTATTGCTTTTGTAAGTATATATGCTTACATCATTCCCCACTTCTTAATATTCCTTTCTTTGCCTTTGGCTGCTTCTCTCTTTCACTATTCTATACTTTCCTCAACATTCATCAATGTTAATCCTTTACTATTCTCTTCTTTCCTAATAATTTACATTGTTCATATCCCGTTTCAGATGGGACTTCTAGCAACCAAAAGGACTTTGCTTTATCAAAACTTCCAATATCTTTCCTAAAATTGTTAGAATATTGTATGAGAAGTTGTTTAGTTACTGTTTTTTATCCAATATTTCTATACATTTCTACGTTTTGAAACGAAAGGGAAAGTACCGAATAGAATAATGGTTTGAAAACAATCTCTTGAATGAGCACTCTAGCTGTGATATCCCATATTGATTGGAGAAAAGAATGAAACATTTTTTATAAGGGTGTGGAAATCTCTCTCTACTAGGCATGTTTAAAAGCCACGAGGAAAAGCTTGGAAGGGAAAATCCAAAGAAGTCAATATTTGCTAGTGATGAGCTTTGGACTGTTACAAATGGTATCAGAGCCTGACACGGGGCGATGTGCCAGTGACGAGGCTGAACCCCGAAGAGGGTAGACACTAGATGGTGTGTTAGTGAGGATGCTGGATCTCGAAGAGGGTGGCTAGTGAAGAGGTTGCACCCCAAAGGAGTAGACACCAGACGGTGTGCCAGTGAAGATTTTGGGTCTCAAAGAGGGTGGCTAATGAGGAGGTTGAACCCCAAAGGGGTAGACATCAAACGGTGCCAATGAGGATGTTGGGTCTCAAAGAGGGTGGCTAGTGAGGAGGCTGAACCCCAAAGGGGTAGACACCAAATGGTGTGCCAGCGAGAACGCTGGGTCTCAAAGAGGGGTGGATTGAAGGGTTCCACATCGATTGAAGAGGGGAACTGAGTTGATTGAAGAAGGGAACGAGTGCCAACGACGACACTGGGCCATGAAAGGGAGTGGAGTGTGAGATCTTATATCGGTTGGAGAGGGAACAAAGCATTTGTATAAAGGTGTGAACTGTTTTTTAAAATCTTGAGAGAGAGGAGCCCAAAAGAGAAAACACAAAGAAAACAATATCTATTAGTGGTGTGCTTGGACTCTCGTACTCACTAGAATCGAACGAAACTATTATCGCAGTGGGTTTTGGTTATCCATTAAGGCAGCTATCTTTCCATGAAGCTGATTACATCCCCACTTTCTTTGACATTTCGTCTATCTTGCCTTTTCTAATATCAATTAGTTAATTATCAACCTAATCTTCTCTTTCAAGCATTCCAATCTTTGTTTTACTTAAACAATACCCATAATTATTGCTCCCTAAAATAATAACATCAATTCCCTCTCTTTTTTCATTCAAGTGCGTATCTATAAAACAAATGTGAACGACGAAATTTCTATGCATATCTATTACTTCATTCAAAACCTATTTCAAACTAAAAAAGTATCGCCTTTATGTTGTAACCCATTTCCAAATTTCACTATATATTTTCCACAAAATCTCTCTTTCTCTCTACAACACCACAATGGGAAAGAACTCGTCGAGCTATAATTTGGAAGAACACGAAAGTGGGTTATTTGCTTCAACCTCTAATGTTGAGAAAAAAGTAAAACTTTTTGGATTTGAGCTAAACCCATCAAAGAACCATGAACTTGGATCAAGTTCTTGCTTGAATGGCGAAGGCGATGAGAGTGTAAACTCTTCAACAACGGTCTGTTTTGAAAGAGCAGAGCCCAAATTTGAGTGCCAATATTGTTTGAAGGAGTTCAGAAATTCGCAAGCTTTGGGAGGCCATCAAAATGCCCACAAGAAAGAGAGGCTGAAGAAGAAGAAGGAGAAGATGGAGCTTCAAGCTACAAATGCTTCCCTCACTTATCTTCTCTACACTCATAATTCTTCGCAGATTAGTTTCAGTCAAAACGGCGCTAAGTTTATCCATTTCGATGGTTCTGTGCCGCCGGCCGACAAGGCTGTCGGTTATGTGTCTTCTTCTTCTTCTTCTTCTTCTTCTTTGCCTGTTTGTAATGATCATAGGCGTTCTTGTAAGTCTTTGGATCTTCAACTTGGTTTCAATTGATTATGTGTTCTTAATTTAGCTTCTAATTTTGTAGCAATCCAAGCACCATGTTAAGCCAATCCATGCATTTTTTTTGGTTGAATTATTACGTCACTATCACAATAAATTATGATCTAGTGTTCATTATATTATGATTTGGTTGATTTAAATAATATAGACGGTGTATTATGTATGAATATAATCCAATTAGAAATAGATTCTTCATTTTTAAACTTCATTAATGCCAATTTTTTTTAAAGAAAAAACTTCAAAAATATCGTTAATAAAAAATAGTTAATATAACATTAATAAAAAATAGTTAATATGGGACCGATCAATATTTACCTATAGCAAATATTATATTTTTTGAGCTTTGCGGCTTACGATTTAAAAATGAATATGGATACCCATACCTAACCTATATTATTTTCTTTGTCATTTCTCTTCTGGGTTTCTGTCAAGTTTGTGAAACATGTCTATTAAGGAAGGGAATGTTTCGTTCCATCTCACAATCTACCCCTTTGGGGGTTAGCGTCCTTGCTCGCACGTCATACTGTGTCTAGATTTGATATCATTTGTAATAGCTTAAACTCACCGCAAATAAATATGGTTATCTTTGGACTTTCTTTTTTAAGGTTTCCTTAAGGTTTTAAAACGTGTCTACCATAAAGAGGTTTTCATGTCCTTATAAGAAATGTTTCGTTGCTCTCTTCAACTGAGGTAGGATTTCACAAAAATATTTTAAAACATTTTTGTCGTTAGTATCTTAGAATTGAAAAATGGAGGTATAGATAGATGGTTTCCGTCTATATATTGACAGTAAGAACTTTTTATTTTTATAAATGTTTAGTATGTTTGATTTTTTTTTAAAAAATCAAAGGTATTAATAAAAAATTTAAAACTTTAATAATATTTTGAAATAAAATACTAGCTGATGGCAAGATATTATTAAAATTTTAAAAAATTTAAGAATATTTTTTAGTTTATTTATTTATTTAACCTAATTAAGATAGGTATTTATTTTAGTAACATAAAATGCGTATAAGTGGTATAATATATAGTTGGGTTGAATTGTATTTTAAAGCATATGATGACGTGTTGATGTTAGGTTTAATGGAGAAGAGTAATCATTAATTAGAAGTCTCATCCTTGGTTCCCATAATGCATCATTAATTAATTAATTAATCCTAAAAATCAGTCAATCCAAATCAATTAATATCATTTAAATTATTCAAGGGCATTTGACTGTTCATCAACTTGGACTTTTTTTTTATATAATTTATTTCTTTATACTATTGACATAAAAATAAAATAAAAATCAATAATTAAGGATATGATATAATATATTATAAACCATGATAAATTTATTAATGCAAGATTATACATTAATTAGTTCTTTTTCAATGTTCTAGAAAGAATAATCAAATATATTATTTTTTTTCATATATATGGGGATAAATTCCAAAAAAAAAAGACAGGAAAAAAGTATGGGGGCGCCCGTAGCAAAAGAGGAGTGGCAGTATAAGTTGGTTTTGGGCTTGGGCCTATTGGGCTTTTCGGCCATGGACGGCCCTGCAACATGTGGGCCACTTCAGCTAAATCCACCTTAAAATTCATGAGTTTCACGTGCCGACACTGACCAAATCCAAACCAAACCAAACCAAACCAAACCACACCACGCAACTCGTGACAAAATTATCAAAAGCATTCATTTTTGGTCCTCACACCTGTGGTGGCCGTATCAAATTCTGTTCGGTCTCATCCAAAATTTTCCATTAAAAAACTAAATTTAATTTATGTTTATGTATTGGTTGATTTTCTTTTGGTTAAATTACAAATTTTAATATTTTTTAATAAAAAAAATGAACGGATCATTTGAATTTTGCATTGAAATTTGGAAGTTTAAAATTTATTAGGAAGTTGAGGAGTTACTTAAATTTGTAGTTTTGTTTTCAGTTAAATATGGTTGGAAGGTTTTGATTGGCTACATTTAATTTTATTTAGTTTTTGATTTTATTTGAATCGAGTTCGTCGAGTCAAAGGAACACGAGTACTGTTCATGAGTTTGGTACAAATAGATGTTGGTTTCGCTTCATTATTAATTCCTCAACGATATGGAGCTTTTGTACTTCCTCATAATCATCTCCATTTTCAAGCTTGAAGCTCCTGTCCATGGAACAACTGCGAGCTCCGTTCAAACCAGTCAAAATTCTTCACTCCGACACCAAATTCTGGAGCTTGCCAATGATCCCACTACTTCAAATTGGATGAAGACGATAAGGAGAAAAATCCACGAGAACCCAGAGCTTGCTTATGAAGAATTTGAAACCAGTCGCCTTATTCGACAGGAGCTTGACAATCTCGGCGTTTCTTATCGATGGCCGGTCGCCGGTACCGGCATAGTGGCTTCAGTCGGTTCTGGGTCTCCTCCATTTGTTGCTCTAAGAGCAGATATGGATGCTTTGCCAATCGAGGTCGGATTTAGTTCATTTCATATTTCTTATTTCCCCGCTATTAATGGCTGACTATCTTCTGTTCGATGAAATGCCCAAACGAACTTAATCGGTTCTTCTTTATGTTCATTTTTAGATTCGGCTTAATGGGTATCTAAAATGAAACAGTTTTGTTTTTCTTAATGGATTTGATATAGGAATTGGTGGAATGGGAGCATAAGAGCAAAGTGAAGGGGAAAATGCATGCTTGTAGTCATGATGCTCATGTTGCTATGCTTCTTGGCGCTACTAAAATTCTGCATCAACTGCGAGAGAAACTGCAGGTTCTCTAAGTACATTGCAAGTTCTTCCCAGTTCCAATAACATTCTGATTAATCTGTTTAGAAAGAAGATGACCATGACAAACTGTTTATGTATATGTCCTCTTCAATGCAGGGCACTGTTGTTCTTATATTTCAGCCAGCGGAGGAGAGGGGAGGAGGAGCTAAAGACATGATAAAAGAAGGCGTCCTTGATGGTGTAGAAACTATATTGGGGCTGCATGTTATGCATAGATATCCGGTCGGCGTTGTCGCTTCACGTCCCGGAGAGTTTCTTGCCGGGTGTGGAAGCTTCAAAGCTAAGATAAAGGGGAGAGGGGGTCATGCAGCAATTCCACACCATTCAATTGATCCTGTTTTGGCAGCTTCAACAGCTATTGTTAGTCTGCAAAACATAGTCTCAAGAGAGATAGACCCTTTAGATTCCCAGGTACTTTCTTTCAGATGAACTCTTGGCTGATCTGATTATACAAACAAGATCATTTCTTTCATATCATCTTAAAGGAGAGTGTTGAAAATTGCAGGTGGTTTCTGTGGCCATGGTTCAAGCAGGAACTGCACTCAATGTCATCCCGGACTCGGTCACCATTGCTGGAACTTTCAGAGCATTTGGCAAGAAGAGCTTCAATGCTCTCAGAGATAGGATAGAAGAGGTAACCCCCTGTACAGGTTCTTATACAGAACAGATGAATTTTCACTACACCTTTTGACTATTCATTTCTTGTGGCAGATCATAAACGGGCAGGCAGCGGTGCATCGATGCACGGTGGAGATTGATTTCCTAGGAAAGGAACATCCGACGATTCCTCCGACTATAAACAACGAGAAAATGTACGATCACGCTCGACGTGTCTCGATTGAGATAGTAGGAAAAGAGAACACAAAGGTATCTCCAAACTTCATGGGAAGTGAAGATTTTGCTTTCTTTTCAGACAGAGTGCCGGGATCGTTCGTATTTCTAGGCACATATAATGAGAGAATTGGAGCTATATATCCTCCACACAGCCCTCACTTTAAGATTGATGAAAATGTGCTTCCTATTGGCGCAGCAATTCATGCAGCATTTGCATATTCTTATCTCTTGAATTCATCATCAACCTCAGTCTTACTGTGACCACTGAATAGTCTTCAGTCCCTTTGTTCTAATTCTATTGAAGAATCTCTTTCGAGTTCATCGATGTTTCGAGATTGTTTTTAATTAAGAAGAGAGTCTTGGGTTCATTTGTTTTTAGTCGATGTTGTTGTTCCAAACAAGTCAGCTGGACTGTTGAATATTATTATAACATGTGAAAGGGAAACCCAATAAACAAAGCCTGATTAGAATCAGGTGAAGAGGAGAGGGATAACAACATCCATAGAGATAAAACAACACCAAGAAGACAACAGAAAAGAAAGAGAACTATGGAATATATAACATGTCAGATCCTGTCCTTGACAATGAACATGGTAAGAAGGATAAGCAGGAGTCCAAGCACAGACGACGGACTGGTGAAGCTGGCATAGGAGCCGGGCGATGTCGGTGGTGATGGGTTCGGGGGCATGTCCATGCCCGGCATAGAATTATCTGCTGCAACTAATGTGAACAGAAGAGCAAAAGAGGCTGCTAAGGCTGTGAATATGAGGTTATTAGCCATATGTACAAGTGTGGGATAGATTTTGTAAGTTTGTTCTTGCTTATTTCTGTGTATATATACTGAAAATTTGGTGATTAGAGTTCTTAGAAGTTGTAACTTTCTGCACTGCCTTTTTATTTTTTGTTCGTTACAGACGAGAAGCTTAGTGACGATGAATCCTATTGCTCAAGTTGTTTACAGCTGTTAAAAAGAAAAAATAAATAGTAGTACTTTTAGATGGAACCCGATGTCAACAGCGACTCCATGGCCCAATGGATAAGGCGCTGGTCTACGAAACCAGAGATTCTGGGTTCGATCCCCAGTGGAGTCGTTTTTTATTTTTTTTTCAAAACCTCTTTATTCTGTGAAATCGTAAAGCATCGAAATTAATTTCTGGGTTTTAGGGTTTAAGGTAAAATCCTTCTGCAGCAGTGATATCAAGCAAAAGGGCCTTACTGAATCTGATTAGCGGTCCACATGGGCCTCATTTTGGACACTTGTCAATTGATACGCCAATCACCATCGCAATCTTGGACACGTGTCTTATCAAAGGGTCAATCATAGTACATAATACACAAGAAGACTACAGTCTCGTGCAGAGGAAGCTTTAATGGCGCCAAAGCGAAGCAAGAGCCAAAGTCTCCTTCAGGATCCACATGGAATGTTCGCAGGAATGGTCGTCCTTTTAATCGAAAAGGGGGTGCAGGCTCGCCGGTTGCAGGTTTTACATTTTTATGATCTTTCTCTGCAACTTCGTGTTTCAAATGAATTTAAAGTCGTTATTTGGGTTTTGGTTTCGTGGTTGAAGATTTGGAAACAGAAGTTGCTCCAAATGGGTGCTCGTATTGAGGATCGTTTGTCGAAAAGGGTCAGCCATATATTTGCTGCGAGCTCGGACGCTCTTCTGCAAAAACTCGATGGTGAGCGTTTGGCGCGCTTTGAAGGGGTGAGTCCTGCGTTTCTTGCTAATTACACATGTATATTTGTATGTGGGTTCTGACAATGATGAACTTTGGGGCGATCGCTTGTGAATGGTTATTGAATTAGGCTAATTATCACACATTTTCAGAAGGTTCTATCATACGAGTGGCTAGAAGACAGCTTACGTTCAGGGGAGAGGGCGTCAGAGGATTTGTATACTGTAAAAGTGGGTTTAGATGGGGAAAATGGAAGAGATGAGCCGCAGCCGTCTATTTCCAAAAAACTAAAACTGTCTCCCAACAATTCGGAAGAAGGAAGTATTGAAAGTGGAGGAGATTCAAATGCTCCAACCCTTGTAACAAAGACTGCTACAGATCAAACAGTGACTAATCCAAGAACTTCTGATTCTCTTAATAGCAATGTAAGTTTTTTTACTAACAGTTCTGAAATGTGTTTGCTCACCAATTCATGAATTAGGAATGTTTTTTTTCTGTAAATATTTGGCTTGATCATGGAAGTCTTTAAAGTAATTTCCAGTTCTTCTTAGACTGCTCATATCTGAATGAATCATTTTGTTCTAAGAAGATGAAACTTGTGCAGACATCTATGTCATACAGTCCACCGGATCTGAATAAAAACATAACTGAGATTTTTGGAAAACTTATCAACATATACAGAGGTGAGAGTGACGTTTTTCGGACTAATTGAGTGCTCGTATTTCCGCGCTTGGTTTCTAATGGCTTGTCTTCTTTGTATTTTAAGCATTGGGAGATGAACGAAGGTCATTTAGCTACTACAAGGCAATTCCAGTAATTGAGAAGCTACCCTTTAAAATTGAGAGCATTGATCAGGTCAAACACCTGCCAGCAATCGGAAAATCGTTGCAGGATCATGTGAGTGTAGCATAACGACTGTAGTTCCGAATTTGAATTTTCAACTAACTTCTTTCTCTTTTGAGGTGTTGTGTTATGATACCTGCAATCAATCTGCTTGTTCATAGTATCATTTCCCATTGAATTGTGTGTTAGGGCTGGCCTGTTTTGGCTAGGTTATTTCTTGACCTGAGATCGCTTCCGACCTCTACAGGACTTCATTGGATATCCATCTTGGCATGGGGGAGGACAGGACATGTCCTTGGGTGTATATTATAGTCCTAAATGCTTTGCAATTTGTATATGGATTGATTATAGAAAGATTGTGCATTGTCTTGCAGATTCAAGAGATATTGACGACAGGAAAGTTATTGAAGTTGGAGCACTTCGAAACAGATGAGAAGGTGGTTGCAGATTCTTAAGAAAACCTTAGACGTTCTACGTTGATAAATATCATTGATCTGCATTTACATATTTATCTTTCGATGTAGTGATGATCGATGCGTGCACTATCTTTCTCCTTGTTTACTTATCATATTGTAGTTTTAACCATTGTAGGTCCAGACAATCTCACTTTTTGGGGAAGTATGGGGTATTGGACCAGCCACAGCTCTGCGATTATACGACAAAGGATGTAGAACCCTTGATGACTTGCAGAAGGAGTCGTTAACCCATGCGCAGAAAATAGGGTTGAAATATTTTGATGATATTAAACAGAGAATTCCTTGCAACGAGGTCGGCTGCTTTACTCTTGCGGTTTTTGCAACGTTAGCTTATGTTTTGGGTAAATGTGTTCTTGGATTTCTGAAGTCCATCTGATTTGATAGGTTCAGGACATGGAGAGTCTTCTTAAGAAGGCTGGGGAAGATGTTTTGCCAGGGGTGAGAATTGAAACACCTCCTTACATAATCTAATAAATTTGGTTGTTAATTGATATTCATGGTGCTTGTTCTTTCAGGTTCTTATTGTCTGTGGAGGATCATTTCGGCGAGGGAAGTCGTCGTGTGGAGATATGGACATTGTAATCACACATCCTGATGGGAAAAGGTTTCAACCCTTCAAGCCCCTTGCCTTAATCACTTCTGTATTATTACTCTTGCATGTCGTTTGAGTTGAATATCTTGATGTGAGATCCCACATCGGTTGGAGAGGAGAATGAAACATTCTTTCTAAGGGTATGGAAACCTCTCCTTAGCAGACGCGTTTTAAAAACTTTGAGGGGAATCCCAAAAGGGAATGCCCAAATATCTGCTAGCGGTGGGCTTGGGCTTGGGCTGTTACATGAAACACCTTCTTTTGATTTGAGAGTTATTTTGTCTGTAATTTTAGCCATAGAGGTTTTCTACAAAGATACGTTAAGCATTTAAAGGATATGAAGTTTCTAAGGGAGGATCTGATATTCAGCACGCACAGTGAGGAGGTCGAATTACCCATTTCCCTTTGTTTATCAGTTTATGGGTACAAGATGCAATGATATGCTTTTCTCAATCCCTTTATATATTTGCATTGTGAAACCATGAACAGGGAACAGATTCTGGTGTCGACACATATTTTGGCCTCTGCACGTATCCGGGAAGAGAACTACGACACCGAATAGATCTGAAGGCACGAGTCCTCTCGTTTCTAATCTACTTTTTCTTTGGTCACTTCTTGTTTAGAATAGAATGGTAACTTTGAAATAGGTTGTTAGAAAAGTGGTGATAGAATAGAACCTAGTTCGTTTATGGTAGATTCGAGCGATAACCATTATGGGTTGACCCAGACACTCACGGATAATAAAAACCTATGCATTCGACTCTTGCAGGTGTATCCAAGAGACATATACGCATTTGGATTGCTTGCATGGACGGGAAACGATGTACTAAACAGGAGGTATGCTGTTTCTGCGTGTTTTCAAATAGTTTTTCGAGCTGAAAAGTGCAATGTCGTTATGCATGTTAGACGAACACGACTCTCCACAATGGTATGATATTGTCCACTTCGAGCATAAGCTCTCATGGCTTTGCTTTGGCTTCCCCGAAAGGCTTCATACCAATGGAGAGAGTATTCTTTGTTTATAAATCCATTATCATTTTCTAAATTAGCCGATGTGGGACTTTCATCATCCAACAATGCATACAGGCTGAGATTAGTAGCGGAAACAAAAGGATTTAGGATGGATGATACTGGACTGTATCCAGCGGCTCAAGGATCTGGTGGTAAAAGGGTAATGAACAAATTGCCTTAATTCAGAAGACATATGGCCTTAAAATATAGGGCTGTCCCTCACTAACTCCATTAATGGGTGATTCTGCTTACAGGGTGCAAAAGGTAGTGCAAGTTTGAAGTTCGATACAGAAAAGGACATTTTCGAGTTCCTTGGATTTCCATGGCTGGAACCCCATCAAAGGAATCTATGACTACTCTCTTCTCTTAATGTAGATTATAACAACTATAATTTATGTTCAGGATAATCATTATATTTAAATCAGAAAAATAGAATATAAGAATCGCTAGAGGAAGGGGTTGAACCTTCGACCTTGTGGTTAACAGCCACACGCTCTAACCAACTGAGCTATTCCAGCTGATGACTGCTCTAATCAATAAATTAATGTATATTAATCCTTATGGAGAAAAATTGGGCCCAAGGAGAATTGAGCTTAAATCTGGGCCCAATATATGAAAGCCCAAAAACATCGATGTCCTGAACTGAGTTACAGTACAGTTGATTTGATGATTAATAAAATGGGAGCATCCCACACGCAATAAAGACAAAGAAGGAGGGACTTATTAGGTAAGATGAGGCTTTCAAAGAGAGCGTCCCATAAAAACAATTAACAAAACCCATAAATCTTTATTTCCTTATCACTTGAATGACATTCAATTAAACAAATATATATATATAAACTAGGATTGTTGAAAATGTAGCTGAATCGACACCCCATTTTGTCAAATTAAATGATTGTAATTCCACAAATCTCTCCTCTCCTTGACTTGCATTTCTATTATTTGCAGTTAGGGGTGAACGGTTTGGTTCGGTCCAATTCGAGTACCAACCCGAAAGTAAACTAATATATTACCCACATACTCTGTAAGTTCCATAAATTTTAAGGTTATTTTTGAAACACTATTAAGATTTTATTTTTTAGATAAAATATAATGGTATTTTTAGTAATTTTATTATTAATTTTAAGATGGATGGAATTAAAACATTTAAAAAAGTATTTAAAGCTAAAAATAAAATTATTTGTTGGTCAGCTTTGGCTGCTTGGTTTTGGTAAATTTCTTAATCGCAACCGATCGGCATCGCCATACCCACTTAATCAAATAAAATATATTTTGGTAAAAGCAAAGCTCCAAAGTGTAGAGACAAAAGCCGCCTTCCCTTCCTTTTTTCCCCTCTTTCTAATTTCATAATATTACAATATTTTTGCTTTTCTCTATTCTTAATTAATAATACTCAAGTTTATATTTCACTCAACTAATTTTTTTTCTTTTTTCTTTTGTATAATAATCATTTTGGTCCATAGCATCAAATCATTATCATGTATTTTATTCATTCAATTAATGAGTATATGTTTATATTTAAAGCTACACGTAGTAGGTAATATTAAGAATTAAAATTGTTTTTTTAATAATATTAATAGATAAAATAATACATTTTTATCATATGATTTTTTGGTTCATGGTATAAATTCAGTAATGCTTGTAATCACATTAATTTAATACTTTTCATTAATCCTTCAATATTAAGGTTGATGATTAAATAATATAATTCATGACTACACAGAAAAATCAACAATAATTGTGAAGTTTGTTCACATAGGGATGTTAATGGGTTTAGATATTTTTATTATTTCCAACTTAATCAAACTATAAATTTTTTAAAATTAACAATAAATTAGGATTAATTCAATCTAATTCAATCCCGTCCATCAACCTAACCCAATTGAAAGGGCTTAATGATAATAAATTTATGGAATGGATATTAATTAAGCCTATGTCACCTTCTATAGCTAGGTAGCATATATATATATATAGACCTTATTATACCAATACGAACGGAGTTTCACCTAACTTTATAGAGCCAATCATGATGATTTGCACTAAAAATATATTAATTAATACATACCCTAAGTTTGAGCAACACGTTGTATTTTTCTAACTTTTATAATTTGGATATCTCAATCTATCTCACCGACCATAATCGAGATAAAACGGGCCAACTATTGCATCTTTCCATCAAACTTTAGTTAAATTGTACATATTTTAAACCTCTAAAATCATGTCAAAAATGAAAATAAGGGGAGAGAAGAACTGAATCAAGATAGAAATTTCGAGCTACAACGTTGAGACACGATAAGAATGTCACGATGCTCACTCTACAACTCTTATGCCACAAATTATGCATCGAGGGTGTCTTAACGCCAATGAGGGGAATGAAATATTATTTATGAGGGTGTGGAAGTCTCTCCCTAGCATACGCGTTTTAAAAGCCTTGACGAAAAATCCGAAAAGGAAAAATCCAAAGAGAACAATATCTGCTATCGGTGAGTTTGACTACTACAAATGGTATCACAACCAGACATTAGATGGTGTGCTAGTGAGGATGTTGAGCCCTGAAAGGGGGTGGATTATGAGATCTCACTTCGGTGAGAGAGAGGAACAATCGAGTGGATTGTGAGATCACATATCAGTTACGGAGGAGAACGAAACCCACGTGTGGATTTTAAAAAAAAGAGAAAAAAAAAAAGAGAGAGAGAATGGACAGGGAAGGGAAGGCCCACATGAAATGAACAATCTTATCTTGAAGGGAAGAGTGGGTGAGAGGCAAATAATACAAGGTTTTGAAGGAGTTATTTATAACAAGGAGAAAGTGATGATCCCACTTTGAACACCCTCCATTCATATGTTATAAATGTATATCTAAGTTGTCATTTGCTATGGCATTGGGGCACCATCTGCCCAACCCTCCTTTCTCTATCCACCTAATCCCAAGTTACGGTACCAACGAGTATAATAAAAAGAAAAGGTTAGAATTGATATACGAGATGAAAATTGTCAATATGAAGTATAAGAGACGTTATATTTTTTCAATAGTAAGAGGTCAGCAAAAGACTCGTGTTTCTGACAAGTGTACAATATAGTCCTTAAATTTAAATCGGAGGTAAGGATACCAAACAGTGACATTGATTCAAATTACCGAAGCTCTACTAATTAATGTCCCTATGATAAAAGGACGAATACAACAACCAAAAGCACATTGGACACCTGCACCCAAGGCCCCCATCTCCCATCAACTTGCCCAGTATTTTCTCCTTGTCTCCACCCAAACCTAGTAATGATAGACCAGCTAGTGTCATTTCACGATGGTACTGTTTACGTGTAAATAGAACTAATATATAATGTAATAATCCATTGTATTTTTGAGAGAATATTATAATAAAAATTTTAACAAGCAGCCTAAAATAAAATTATTATCCAAAATTTATAAATTCAAGTATTTAAATCGAATAAGAAAAACATTTAAAATCAAATTTGGTAAGAGGTTAATTACGGTATAGTCCCTTAATTCCAAAATAAAACAAGTAATTAACATTGCGTTATTGGGGGTAGGATAGGAACTGTCCTCCATAGCTCAAACATTCTTGATTTGGGTAAAATGTTTCCCGCACTTTTTTATTATTATTTTCTTTTTCTTAAATATCAAATATTATATTTAAATTAAGGGAAATAAAATAAATAATATCACGATTGAATTTACATCATATATATATACAGACAAAGCGATGCAAGCCTCCAAGGCCCAACTTCAACCAAACTACTTTTTCTTCACTTTAAACCGGCGTTAGAGATTCCGTCCACTTCTCCGATCTCTTCTCCAGCGACTTTTGAACCTCTCTCGTCTGGAAGATGGCAATAGAATGAGGAGCCAGAAGTGGCGATCATGTCCGTATCGATTTCCAACTGCTTCTCTGATTTGCTCTGCCAGGAGGATTCCTCCGGCGTCTTGTCTGGCGAATCGCCGGGATGTTCTTCCGACCTCGACTCACCGGCCTGCGTCGAGGAATCTATCGCCGTCTTCATCAAGGACGAGCGTCACTTCGTCCCCGATTACGACTGTTTGTCGCGCTTCCAATCTCCGTCGCTGGATGCGGCCGCTAGATTAGACTCTGTTGCATGGATTCTTAAGGTGTGAATTTCTCCTTTGCTTCTCTGATTCATTTCACAATCGCTCAGAAACTTTACATTTATTACCAAAATGCCACTATTCACGTGATGAATGTTGCGATTATACTAACAGAATACGTCGGCGATCATTAGTACTCAAAACAGATCCGTGGCCGTCGGCGAATTCGTTTGATATATTATGATTATGTAGAACAGTAAACTTTTATATTTATCTCCATCTCCGTCGCACACGGTGGTTATATATGTACTGCGATTTTCTCTTGCAGGTTCAAGTATATTACGGTTTTCAGCCGTTGACGGCGTATCTCTCCGTCAACTACTTGGATCGATTCCTTTGTTCACGGCGTTTGCCGGTGAGATTCTTTAGGGAAAAAAAAAATTATTGCGTGAATTATTTTGAAGATTCAGGATGTTCGTCGCGAGATTCTAGTGATAATTAATTTATTTTGTTTCTTGTAATGGCAGTAATTACATTTGACTTTTCAAACCATGAAAATGACTAGACTATGGCGATACTGAGCATAAAACGTAGCTGTATTCAGATTAAGACTGCAATAATTTATTTTCAAAATAAAATATCTATTTAGTCATTCACGTGACAGAACTGTTAGTTCTCGTCTTTCAAGATAATTTTTGACCACTAATTAACTATAGGCATCGTAGTTTGTACGCTATGTAAAGACATACTTTTAATTTTCAACTTTTCGGGAATTGTTTAATCAAATGATAAGAAGTAAATTAGAGTAAATATTATCGTGCAACCTCACTTTGTTATATGGTTGCTAAAGTCTTGAAAGTACGATTTTATATTCATTATGCCTTTTACAAACTTCTGTTTCTCCTGTTGCGGCACATGCAATGTGACTATGTGAGTTAGTGCGCAGTGCCGGCAAAGGAACGGATAGGATCAACCTATTTGCTTGCTTATCTCTTCTTAATGACGATGTTGATTTGTTGAGATATGGAATGATTAGTGCCAGAATGGGATATGGAATGATTAGCTTTTGTATTGTTTTCAGCAAACTAATGGGTGGCCTTTGCAACTACTCTCTGTTGCTTGCCTCTCACTGGCTGCTAAAATGGAGGAACCTCTTGTTCCTGCTTTACTGGATCTTCAGGTCTATTTGATTGGACATTACTTTTTTAGTCTCTTAATGGAAAATAGTGATGTTTTCTTTTTCTTATTTGGTGTATTATAATGTTTTTGTTTAGGTTGAGGGGGCCAAATATATATTTGAACCCAGAACAATATGCAGGATGGAATTACTGGTGCTGAGGGTATTGGATTGGCGGCTGCGCTCTGTTACGCCGTTCAATTTCATCGCATTCTTTGCTTGCAAGCTCGATCCATCTGGGGATTTCATGGGGTTTCTTATTTCAAGAGCCACAGAAATTATAATATCAAATATCCGAGGTAAAAAAAGATGACTAAACTGGGCTGTTTTTAGACATAGATGATGAATATGGGTCTTGAAAGTGAAATCAAAGCTATTTATATGGTCCACAGAGGTAATCTTTCTGGAGTACTGGCCATCGTGTATAGCGGCGGCCGCCTTGCTTTGTGCAGCAAATGAAGTCCCGAATTTGTCTGTTGTGAATCCAGAGCATGCTGAATCATGGTGCAGTGGTCTAAGGAAAGTAAGCACCAGATTGTGATTACGTCGGGCATGTGTGTTTTATGATAAAAAAAAAACGTTCACAAGGATGCCAATTTCGAAAGAATGTTTATATTTGCAGGAAAATATCATCGGCTGCTACCGGTTAATGCAAGAGATTGTGCTTGATAGTTGCCGGATCAAGTCCCCCCAAATCCTACCTCAGTTTAGAGTGACAGTCCGCACTAGAATGAGATCCAGCGACTTATCGCCCTACTCCTCCTCTTCTTCCTCATCTTCGTCATCACCAAACAAAAGGAGAAAATTAAATCAGAGCCTCTGGGTAGGTGATGACAAAGACAACCCCGAAGAATGAGGAGTCCCAAATAAAGAGGTGGCCCAACTTTGTCCAAAAAAAAAAAAAAGAAGAAGAAGAAAAAAAGTAGAGTCCTCGATATTTTTTGGGAGGGTTTAGATATTAAGTTAACATAACTAGAATGGTGAGTGTTAATTATAATAGCATATAGTGTAAAAGAATCTCAGAGTTGGGGGTGAGCTGGGAGATTTTAATAATTTATTTATTTTTCATAATGTTGGTGGGCAATTGCCATTCATTAATATGGCTTTGCAGATTCCCAAGGGGGGAAATGGGAGGGGTTTGTTTGATTTTGAGGGAAATAGCGAGATCGTTGAATAAGTGGAGTTCATAGAGCAGTGGAGTGGGACCTATTTTGAGAAATGATGAAATGGGCGGTGGCCATATGGGTTTCAAGTTCCAAGTTTGAAGTCAGAGCAAAAGTTTCCCATCTCCAACCAACTATATTTTGCTCCCCAATGGATGGGCAGTAAATAGCTTGACAGGTGGCTCCAATTTACGGCTTTGAAACGGTTGTGTATGCCCACGCTTTTTGGTGCGTGGCATGCTCTTGCGTGTGTGTGTGCGTGTATGTACTGTACGTGGTCGAGTTCCCGCCCCTTCGGCTGGAAGTGCCTCTTTTTTTCAATGGCGTTGAGCCTACTGGAGTTGTTTTCACAACTATATGACCTTGGTGGTCATCGATTTGTGAGTTCATTCTCTCTTTTCTCTTCTCACTTTAAATTTATTTATTTTTCACAGCCTGAGTTAGATGGGAAAAAATCCCAAAGTATACGAAAGGTCTTTGGGGCCTTTGAGTGCTTGTTTGTATTTGGTTTCAATCAATGTGATTAATTTCCACTCATTTCTCTCTCTCTCTCTCTCTCTCTCTCTCTCTCTCTCTCTCTCTCTCTCTGTTTTTGACTCTGCCCATCGCATGTGATTGACCATCCATATTTTGTAGCTTTCTGAATTGGATCTTCTTTATCAGTCTCATTGTTTATGCATTATTACTATTATTAGTGTCTATGAGAATGGGCTCTCACTCAACCAGCTGTCTGGCCCCTCCGATCAGCTAACCCCCGGTGACCTCCGCCGTGGCTGTTTTCAATTTAAATTAATACCCTTTTGTCATTGGGAAGTTGTGGTAGTACAAGAAACACGAAAGAAATTGTCATTTAGCCTTGGATACCCGACATTCGATGCATTATTTTTGCATAACTATGGCCCTTTTACATATCCATTGCCTAAACGTAACCATGCGTTTCACCCCTTTTCTTTTTAAATCTTATTTTATTTGCATTATGAATAACATAGTGGACAATTCTCTGGTGGATGGGTACTCGTAGGTTACAAGATATTCCATTGATTAGTCATCCTCCAGGACCATAATGTTTGCCATGAATTTAAATAGTTTTTTTTTTAATACACAGAGACAGAGACTTGGCCCTTCTGAGGAGTAGCTTTTCTTTGCAATGATGGGTTCGGTTCGTGTATTAAATTTGGGTATTTCTGCAACTACTTACCCAATTTTGTCAAATTAATATTTATTAGTCGGTTTCTTGCAAGTTGATTGATATTTTTATCAACTCCAAAGACTTCTGTCGCATCATTTTATATTAAATAATATGTTTTCTAATTACCCAGAGAGAAAAATGAGGAACACCATGCTTCTTCTGTACGTTTAGCAAAGAGTATTTAAATAGCACATGGGTTGAAGAAAATATAGAATGATTGAGTTTATCACAGCTGCTCTATAATTAATATATTTTGTCTCTTACTATATAGTTTAAATACTTTATATTATATGCTTTTCTTTTGAAAAATACTTTATAATATTTTATTACATGTGTGCATATAATTTATTTAGTTATTCCTTTATATAGATGACACCCTAGAAAAAAACATAAGAGTTAAATACCACACACAGCTTTTTAATTTGGATTTCTTGTAGCTAATATCCAAACTTTAGAGCACATCACAATCGAATGCTGAAAAAATCTTCGTATATTTTAATTTAATAAATATTTGTGGATCCCCGTAAACCAATATGTCATTTGATGGTTGCTATTAAATTACCATTTGAGAAGGACTTGAGAAATCAATCAAATGAAAATATTAGAAAATGGGTTCCCACTAGAATTTGGAGTATCCCCAACGCTGATCAGAGCCACTCCACCAAAAAGGTAGCCATTAAATTTAGAGGTGGGCCAAAGATCAGAAGTTAATGATCATAAATTAGTATTGTCCAGCGGAGGCCAACCCCAAAGTCTTTGTTAAAAGGTACGTACAATTCAGAATAATCTTCTCTACACTATTTAAAACCTAATTGGGATCTGATTGGCGAAAAAAATAAGGTACTGAAAACCCCATTTGAAATGTATATACAAAAATGAGTTTGGTTGAGGTTTTGATTGGCCCAAGTGGGTAGAATCCAGCGAATATTTCCAATGAGGGAAGGCTGCTGCTGCTGCTGCTGCATAAAGAGAGATGGTCACAAGGTGTTTGATAAAATGCTTGAATGAGTCACATGAGAAACAGGAGGGGCGGTAGGGAAGGCCAACGCAACGCCCTTTCAAGCTTATTTGATACCGCCAATCGTGGGGGCTTGATGGAGACTTGGTGGGTAAAGTAAAGTGAAACCTACATATATGAGTTTTGGATTTTATCGCCCTACTTGGTTCCCACCATTATAGCTCATCATTAATCCCCAAATAGTAGTATATGTATTGATCATTTAGTAGCAGCCGGAGCTATGATAAGCCCATTATATGTATATCTAGGAGTAAAGTTCTTGAATAATACAACCAATCAAATCCTCCCATGTGTATCTAGGAGTAAAGGTGTCCCTAATGTCTCGCAGTATTGTGGGGGATTGAATTATCCATTTAAACTAGTGGTAAGGTAGCCAAGTTTTAAACCATATGGCTCATTAAAGAATGTTGCATTCCTTCGATAACTAAGTCTATAATAGTCAAAGCTCACTGTTAGTAAATATTATCCACCTTAACCCGTTACATATTCCTATAGCCTCAAAATTGTGGGATTACGTAACCACACGAAATACAAAAAATAAATGGAGGGTCCAAAGATCCCTTTCTTTTTTCTTTTCCATTTTGCTCCTTTTTGTAAAATGGTAACACAGTGGCTTTAGGGGCAGGCCAACTGGGTTTGCATAGGCATGTGTTGTTTTCTCTGAATAAAAGAATGGACTTTAAAGAGAGGAATCCTAAGTTGGTAAAGAGAATTCAAGTAAAAAGGCCAAAATTTCTTTTGCCCACTGATCCATTGAAAGGTATATATATATATATTCTCTTCTTTTTGTGTGGGGTGGGCAAATGGGTAATGTTCAGTCCACGCTGCAAAATGGCTTTGCTTTTCTTCTTCTTCTTTGTTTGTTGCAGGTGGCTTTAAAAACACCACAAGGAATGTGGTTTTTGCAGCAGAAAAGCTCATAAGGCCCCTTTTCGACATCAATGGCTTAAAAAGCTCAAATCATTCTGAAAAATTCCTCATTTCTTTCCCTTTTAGCCGTACAACATGGGACATTCCATCGTGAGTTTATAAGTAAATAATACATCTTTATTGGTACGAGTCGGTAGAGCTCGAACCTTTTGCGATAATAACGAGTATTCATATATTTGTTATAACAATAATAATAATAATTCAAGGTTGTGATAAGGTAGAAAGAAGATTGATGATGATAATTGGGATACCAATGAAGGTGACACCAAAAGGGGGAGAAAAAGGGAAGAAAATAAAGAAAGCATAGTGGGGTTTAATTTTTTTCGAGGGAGCGTCTGTGGGTATCATTTAGTTATTCTTTTTATTCTTTTTTATTTTTTTATTTATTTTTGGGATATTTAAAATGGTGTAATGTCAGACTTGCCCTCAAGTGGACACAAAAAGGGTCTTCTTTATAATCATCACTATTTATTTATCTTCCTTGCTTTCATCATCGTCATCATCTACTTCTCTGGTTTAATTATTTTCCTCTTCTAATTTTTATTTTTTATTTTTTTAATTTTGAAAATTTTCAAAAATAAAATAGCTTCTGCCTAATTAAATTAATTTCTTCATTCATTTTGTCAAAGTGGATGGGCTGAATTTGAACCATCTGCCTATAAATATGGATGTGGGTAATTTAGTGGGCTTTTTTGGGCCTGGGTCACTTTCCAGATCATATATTGGAGGCCCAAATTGGTTGGGCTTAGGCCCAACGGACATTATATTGGGCTTTTCAAAATTAGGGCTTAGGTTATGGGGCGGGTGCTCTACGGTTGTGCTCTTGTCTTGGTTTCTCCCGCCAAGATCTCATGTTTTAACGGTCTTCTTCATCCAACATTTTGTCCTTTCCCTTCTCGTGTAACCTTCGTCAATTGTAACTTAACTTTGTCCGTCGGTTACAGAAGCAATCCGATCGTGGCCGAGTATGTATGCCTAGATCCGATAGCGGAATTTGTAGTAGTCGTAAGTTTTTCTTTCCAATATAGCGCTTTATCTGCTCAAATTGATTCCGGTTTTGCGTTGATTTATATGTTTGGTTGTTTTTGGGAGGAAACCCAGAGATTTAAGGAGTAGGTGTCGGAGAAGCTAGCGAAGGATCGTGAGACGATTGTGGAGGTTTGCTCGAAGTTTATTGTTTTTTATTGATTTTCGAAACTTTTAGGTTGAAAATGTTGTGATTCGTTCGTTGGGTGATTTGAATTTTGGATGCCCTTGTTTTGGGTTGAAGAATATGTCTGAGCAGCTACCTGTTTGAGAAAATTTGTGAATGAGGCGACTGTTTGATTGCAGAGTTATTTGAGTTTTTTTGTGCTTTTGAGTTATCATGGCTTGAGAATTATTTCCCATAGGTTCAATAATTAAGCCCTGAGAAAACATCGGACCTGCCAATATAGCTACAGAACTAGTACTGTTTCCAAGACAGCTTCCATTAATTGCGCAGAAATTTTCTGAATGTTTGACCAGTGCTGCCATTATTGATATGCTTCTTGTATTTTGATTTTTCAAATCAAAACTGAAATGAAGATTCCAATTTGAATTCAGTTGTCCGAATTTATGTGATAGTCTTAACATGAAAGTATGTACTTCCAAGTTGTAATATCAGATATTTGGTGAATATTGCATGTGGAGTACGGAGGTTCTGGGACATTATTGGTGGAGCCTTTCACCCAAAATGGTTATTGCTCTCAATGAGGGGAAACTACCAGGAGCGCCATTTGCCTCAAGAACTTCGATCCTTTCAGCTCAAAATCATCTAGTTCATGATTGGAATTCGAAAAGAGGGCTTAAATGATCTGTTTTTTCTAGTTACATTTGTGAAGATCCTTGTATTTTGTATTGAGATTTTCTGTTCTTTTTGTTGTTGCAGGCAGATGATGAAGGAAAAGCTGTATGCTTCATCACAAAGATTCTCCAATACAGTGTCAATTCCATTGATATCTTTGTTGCTATACACATGACTTATTTCTCTCAATACATGAATCATTCTGGGGCTGTGGTTTTACACTGAATTGGAAATTTGGATGCTCATTTTCATGCTCTATATGAATCTTCTAACTTCCACAATGAGCATCTTAAATCAAGCTCCACTATTCTGTCGTATCAACCACACTTGCTTGTCATGATCAAGAACAAAGGGTTGAACATAAAATCAGCTGGCAGCTTCAGAAATGCTCTGCAATGATGGTCTCCAAGCCTTTGGCCTCGCTGCAGTGGCGTTTGCTGCTGGTGTTCTGATGCGATGTCTTTCATGTTTGACTACCTGCAATGTTTATTTCACAGAGATTATTGGTATGATTTTATCTTCAAAAAATCACTTCAAGTTGCCAAGGATCCCAATCACCATCATATTTGACTTTTTTCATTTTCTTTTGCAGTCATCTGCTGTGATTCAAAAGGAAACAAATCTGGTTACCTGCTGGCTATTTTCAGTCTCATCTCCGGCAGCCGGCTTCTCCGGCTTCCTCTCCGACTCCGGCAATTGCTTCTTGGATTTTGCATACTTTTTAGCTCGCAACACCTTTATAACCTCTGCAAATTCCAACAAAACGTCAAAAGGGCTGAACTAAAACAGAAGGAAATGAAAGAACTTCAAAAAGATCAAAGAGGCACCATACCCTGAGTAGTGACAAGCCGATAGGCATGGCCAAGAGCAAGAGTGTCATTTGGCCGGAGAAGCTTGACACGGGTAAACCGCACCGTTTTAGGCTCCCGATTATCTTCCTCAGATTGAGGCAAGGGAATTATAAGAGAAACATAGTGACCCGGATTAGTCCTCATGACTTCACTCGCCACCACCGGCCAATACAGCCTCTCAATCCGGCCAGTTGGATGCTGTATAACCAGAGCCGCCGCATCAACCGCCTGGCAATTCCCCATCTGAATGAATTCTGCAACTGATAGATAGATCGAAAGAAGAAGAAGAAGAAGAAGATGAAGATGAAGGAAATAAGTCTCTTTCTATACAGCTTCTGTGCTCGCCAAATGGGTCTACTTAGAAGTGCATGCCGTCCATTCATATATCTCACACTTTCCAACTAACTCAATGCAACGTGGGTCAAATTTATATCGAAAATTGACAATGTAACCCACGGAGATTAGAGCATTAAAAAAAAAATTACCTTTTTATACGTTCGATGATAAAAACTTAAAACTTTGTGATTTTGGCTTTTATTATTTTTCAATTAAAACGACAAGTCGGCAACCCCACTGCAACCAGCTCTATGGCAAACTCCACGTGGAGAGATGCCAGAAATCGTTACCTTTGGCCGGACGTGCTCAGCGGTGTTGACGGAGGTCAATGTTTTCTGGCTGATTAAACAATTAAGAAACAAAACTCAAACAAAAACAAAATCAATTAATTAAAGGAAGATTGAAAGTATTGAAGACGACAACGCGTGCGGTTCTTAAGATTCACAACAAAATTTTCTTCTTCTAACTTATTACAAGCCTAGAAAGTTCGTAAACTCGAACTTATTAAAACTATGAGTCAAATCGAAACCTTTTTTTTTTTACTCGAACGTCGAGCCATACGACTCAATAGACTGCTTAAAGCGAGAATAATAAGATCTTTGAGTCTCGTAAATTCCCATAGTTTGAAAAAGATGAAGAAAACATGTGTGTGATTAATGCGAGTATGGCATGTGACATGTTGGAAAACCTTCATCTTCATATTAAATAAAAGAATAGACCATTTCTTGTCCCAATGTTGACTCATATTTAATGTACAATTATTGCTCCCACGTACTACATTTTAATCTTAAGACATCAGCTAAGAGGCTCTTAATTTATATATGAATATATTTGAATCCAAACCCAGCGATAATAATAATAGCAAGTTGTAAGCTCAGCTTCTCACCAGAATTTGGTCATATTTGTGTCTTTTTCTAAGCTTTTCTGGACATTCTAATCGCCAATTAAAGCCATACCCACCAAACACAACAATCCGTGTTTTTAAGGGCCATCCCCTTTGTGGGGTTCTTCTCCCTTTGCTTTTCTAGGAAGGTCACTTCAATATTCTAATACCATTCGTCCACCGCCAGCAGATATTGTTCGTTTTGTCCTATTATATATCGTCGTCATCTTCACGATTTTAAAACGCATATGTCAGGAAGAGGCTTCCACACCCTTATTAGAAATGTTTCATTCTACCCTCCAACCAACGTGGGATCTCACAATGATATTAGAGTTAGTCACCAGACGGTGCGAGACACTAGTTGGAGTAAGACTAAGCCCTCTCCATAATAGACAAGTTTTAAAATCGTGAGACTAACGACGATACGTAACAAGTTAAAGCGGACAATATCTGTTACAATTGCTTTCTCTACCTCCTTTAAATTCACCTAAACGCACAACACTACAAAAAAGACAGAGTCAATTGATTAAAATATTTGTACAAGTAATTCATTAATGAATGTTGTTGAGAGAAAGGAGAGAATTTAGTTGAGAATGGTGATGAGTATGTTTATTCTCTTATAAGCTTAAATAATGGAGGAATATAAGAATAGAAATGTGTATATATTTGTATAATGGGAGCTTTTAGGTAATGCAGCATCTTCTTTTGGCTTCCAGCTGCTTCAGAAAAAGACCTTAACCTTAAAAGGAGAATCCTTCTCTTATTAAACTAATGGAAAGAGGGGATTTGCCCCACTCTATAATGGAGCCATTACAAACTTTGAGTATACCTCTTTAATCAAGTTCTTCTTCTTTTCATTAAAAAAAACATAAACAACTACTCTTTTCAAACATATATCCATGTTTTTCCTTAACAAATGATTGCGTCAAAACTTTGAGTTATATGCTCGAGGAAGTGCCCTTTGTCATCATGTTCTTAGCCACCAAATTAAAATAAGGTGCAAGGTGTGTGGACTCTCTAACTTTTGGTGCAAAATATGAACTAATTTTAACTATTTTTTAAGGTACATGACTAAATAAACACGACCGTGAAAATTTAGTACTAAGGTTAGAATCTAGGCTGTCGTATTAGTGTTCTCTTTCTTGTTTTATCATTAAAAGGAAGAACTTGGGGACTATTGGAGCATCCTTGAGATTCGACCATTTGAGATTGTCCAATTCAATGAATATCTATCATATAGCAATGATATTATTCTCACGTAACATAAACACTTTGACCATATCAGAAAAGGCTATGGAGGGCTAGTTGTAGTGAGCTGATGATCATCCAATCCACAGCCTCACACATTCTTATCCATTGAAAGCCCTTAAACAGGAAAAGAGAACATAAAAGATGTTCCATAATGCTCAAGGCCTTTCAATATCATGGTGATTGAAAATGAAAGTGAAAGCGAAGCACTTTTTATGTATGTTGTGGGATCCCACGTCGATTGGAGAGAGGAACGAGCTCTAGTGTGCTGGGCCTCAAAAGGGATGGATTGTGAGATCCCACGTCAGTTGGAGAGGGGAACAAAACATTATTTATAAAGGTGTGGAAACATCTCCCTAGCATACACGTTTTAAAAGTAAAATTTTTTCTACACCCTTTTCTCTGGCATCATTGGTCATTTGCTTTTCACTCATATTGTCTTTAGAAGACAAGGTTAAGTTGATGTTTAGTCACCAAAGTTTATGCATATCATAAAAATCCTTCATTTACATTGGTTTATAGCAGAGGGAAATGAGAGAGAAAGAGAGGAAATGATGGTTGAATTATTAAGGGTGGGCAAAGAAAATCACCTCCACGATCTTTTGAGCAATCAGAGAGTGACAATACAATTAGAAATGGTCACCTTGTCACCCAACTAAGCCATGGATTTGATCACATCACATAAGCTTTTGCCTCTGGTTTTGGGGACATTTGGAAGGAACATGTTAAGCTAATCACGTGTCTGTGACAGACACTTTTTATTTTGTTTGAGATTAGAGGGTTAATTTAGTGGTAATCTCTTTGTTTTTTAGCTCTTTTTTTAATATCCCTTTACAGTAGAAAACAAGGCTTCATTATCGGGCTCAACCTTCCAAGACAATGCCCTGCCATACCCACAAGGGCTTGAGATTTGAGAGGCTTCAATACATCCAAGGCTTGAAAATGGCCCCACCTTTTGTGCCTCTGTTTCCTACTAAGTTACCTACTGCCCTACCACTTATGAAAGTTACCAACTGACTTCCTGACACAAAGAAAGCAAGTTCTCATTCAAATCTCTTTCTAAAATACAGAGGTCCAATCTATTTCTATGCCTCACTCATCTTTGAAACTGGCCTTTCTTTCAAGTATGCTCAATTTGAATTATTCACAAACGTGAGATTCCACGTCGGTTGGGGAGGAGAACAAAGCATTCTTTATAAGGGTGTGGAAACCTCTCCCTAGCAGACGCGTTTTAAAACCTTGAGGGGGGAAGCCTGAAAGGGAAAGCTCAAAGAAGACAATATCTACTAGTGGTGGGCTTGGGCTGTTACAAATGGTATCAGAGCGAGACACCAGGCGATGTGCTAGCAAGGAGGTTGAGTCCTGAAGGGGGGTGGACATGAGGCAATGTGTCAGCAAGGATGTTGGGCTCCGAAGAGGGTGGATTGGGGGAACGAGTGCCAACGAGGACGCTGGGCCTTGAAGGGGGTGGATTGTGAGATCCCACATTGGTTGGAGAGGAGTGCGAAGAATTTTTTATAAGGGTGTGGAAACCTCTCCCTGGCAGACGTGTTTTAAAACATTGAGGGAAGCCCGGAAGGGAAAACCCAAAGAGGACAATATCTGAGCTTGGACTGTTACAAATGGTATCAGAGCCAGACACTGGGCAATGTGTCAGCAAGGACGCTGGCCCCCGAAAGGGGGTGGATTGAGGGGTCTCACATTGATTGGAAAAGGGAATGAGTGCCAGCGAGGACGCTAAACCCCGAAGGGGGTGGATTGTGAGATCCCACATCGGTTGAGGAGGAGAACGAAACATTCTTTATAAGGGTGTCGAAACCTGTTCCTAGCAAACCCGTTTTAACCTTGGAGAAACGTGGAAGGGAAAGTCCAAAGAAAACAATATCTGCTAGCAATGGGCTTGGACTGTTACAACAAATTTGATTGGACAGGCAGATCTAACAAATAGAAGAAAGGGCTCTCTGAATCAGTCCATTTAATGTTTCAAGTGATGTCCCATATTGGGCAATGAGTTTCTGTCCATTTGCATATTGGGGAAAATCAGCCTAGCAACTCCATCTTTTGGAGGAGGTTTTTGTGTTTGTCTTCTAACTTCAAAACGTTCAAAAAATAGCTGCGGTTGGCACTATAATAATTAATGGGTTGAAGTCCAAGAGATAGGCATTGTAATGTAACACAAGTGCTTTTGCTGATGGCAGGCTTGGTTGATTGTTTATGTCAAAGAAAGATGCATCTGTTATGCTTCCCATATTTGTCAGTCTCATATCAATGCACATCATTAACAAAATGATTTGGTTCAATGCATTCCTCTTTGAATTTAGGCATAGTTTAACCAAAGTGATTCATTTTCAAGTGCAAATAATGTGCATCACTCATCTCAGATTACAAAATATATCTCAAGGCACCATGAACTGTACTGTATGAGTCCATTTGTGAGCTTTGGTCATATTTTGGTACCTATAGCCCATAATACTTTGCAGAAGTTAACTATTATAGTATGGTGGTGTGAGCTAAACGCTCCTAATGACTTAATAACTAGATCCTGTAGCAGTTATGAAGAAGGAAACGGGAAAAGAGGAGCACGCTTATTGTTTTTCTAATCTCTCACTCTTTTCTCGCAAGATATGACATGTGATATCCCACGTTGATTGGAGAGAGGAACGAGTGCAAGTGAGGACATTGGGCCTCGAAGGTGGGTGGATTGTGAGATCTCACATCGGTTGAGGAGGAGAATGAAACATTCTTTATAGGGGTGTGTAAACCTCCCCATAGAAGACGCGTTTTGAAAACCTTGGGAGGAAGCCTGAAAGAGAAAGCCTAAAAAGGACAATATCTGTTAGCGGTGAACTTGGGCTGTTACAAATGATATCAGAGCCAAAGGACGCTGGGCCCCGAAAGGGGGTGGATTGTGAGATCCCACATCGATCGGAGAGAGGAACGAGTATCAATGAGGACGCTAGGCCCCGAAGGTGGGTGGACTGTGAGATCCCACATCGGTTGGGGAGGAGAACGAAGCAATGTTTATAAGGGTATGGAAAATCTCCCCCTAGCAGACACGTTTTAAAAACCTTGAGGGGAAGTCCGAAAGGGAAAGCCCAAAGAGGACAATATCTGCTAGCAGTGGGCTTGGACCGTTACATGACATAATTAAAATCTTTTCAAAATTAACGTAAGAGGACAACAAAAAAAGTTAAATGTTTCTGAGAGAAACTAACGTTGGCTTGAGCTAAAAGATATTGGCAAGGCTCACAAAAGGACTTTCATATGCTTTTTCTCCCAAAAAAAATATAGAATCAAACTGCAGTTACTACAAGGCATACACTATATGACATTCATGCTGTAATTAGAGTGAAAAAGGTCTGATGTTGTGAATCTCACAGTGATTATAGGCATATGGCCTTCAGCTTGATGTGATGACAGCAAACCATTTCATCAGCAATGAACTTCAAACAGATGGGAAAAATTTGTTGAGATTGAACGGAAGAGAATAGAATTCTTCGCTTCGTGTATCGGTTTTAAACGAGCGGAATTTGTCCCACCAATTCATTCCTCTGTCCTTTTTTGTTGCAGTGTCCTTGCTATGTAGTGTGACATCAAGAAACAGTGCCAGAAATCCAGCAACAAACGGCTCGGATGCGAAAGGCACGTTGATCATGTCATTGAACTGAAACACGAGTTCAAAACTGAGTGTGAAGTATAGAACAAAAATGACTGATAATCAAATGGTTTTCATTGATGCTGATGTGAAAATGGTAAGACTGGTTCCTACCCATCTCGCTCTTGTGTGTACCGGACCGTAACCGTTGACAGCGGTGTACTCGTTGAAGTACTGAGGAATAGATAGTCCCATGAAGGTAGAGAAGCCCAAGATGAATTTGATCTTGAAACTGTTGAGATTGCAAAACTGAAGGAAGCTGAGGCCTGCTGAACCTGTTCTTGAACCATTGATTTAAACCAGATCAAGTTAACCATTGTGATGTGAATACAGCAGAGAGTTTTGAGCTTCAAAAGACATACCAACATAGGCAAAGAAAAAGCAATATAGAGCTGCAATTATCGGTGCAGGGATTGAAGCAAAGATGGCTCCGAATTTTCCTGGATATGCATAGGCATCCTGTTAATGCATCTTAATAGAACTGAATTGATGATACTGATGAATGGAACCAGGCCTTCTCTTACCAAGTATGGAAAAGAAGATCATAAAGCCAGCAGATATTTGCACCACTCTTCGGCTACCGACGCGTGTTAATGCTAACAGCCCTGCATTTTCACTGTAAGGCCAAATTAAGAGATAGCATGTAACAGCCTAAACCCAACGCCAAGCCCAGCGCTAGCAGATATTGTCCTATTTGAACATTTTCTTATGGGCTTTCCCTCAAGGTTTTAAAATGCGTATGTTAGGGAGAGATTTGCACTCCCTTATAAAGAATGTTTCGTTCCCTTCTCCAACCCATGTGGGATCTCACAATCCACTCCCTTGTGGGCCAGCGTCATCGGTGGCACACTGCCTGGTGTCTGGCTTTGATACAATTTATAACAGCTCATGCCCACTGCTAGCAGATATTGTCCTCTTTGGACTTTCCCTCAAGGTTTTAAAACGCGTCTATTAGAGAAACGTTTCCACACCCTTATAAGGAATGTTTCGTTCCCCTTTCCAACCGATGTGGGATCTCATAATCTACTTCTTTAGGGACCCAGCGTCATCGCTGGCACACCACCCCACCCAGTGACTGGCTATGATACCATTTGTAATAGCCCAAGCCCACCGCTAGTCGATATTGTCCTCTTCAGGTTTTTCCTTTTGGGCTTCCCCTCAAGGTTTTAAAATGCTTTACTAGAGAGAGGTTTTCAGTTCCTAGGGAGAAGAAAAACAGAGGGATTAATGAATCAAATGGCTTAGTTTTAGTTGTTGCAGAGTTCTTACATAGATACTGAGGACCCATTTCCTGTGCCAAATATACCAGAAAACAAGATGGCCACTCCCTAGGATCATTAGAAGAGACAATAACAATAAGCAAACTTATCAAATACTTGCATAACATAATTGTTTTGCACATTTTATCTTATATGTAGTGACTTATTTACCTGCCAACCGACACCACGGCTAAGAACAGACGGCGGGAGTGGAGTTGCACTTGCATATCTAGACACAGCAAAGAAAGCACCTGTGGACTGTCGAACCCAAAAAAAACATTATGCCAAAGTAAGCAATGATGTTAAAGTTGCCAACAAACATATGTTCATAAGCTCACAAGACATGAACAAAACCTCTACGAGTGCAACAAATGAAGCAGCCATCATTGCAAAAGCTTCACCAGCGTCAAATGTGGGTGCACCCCATTGAAAGGGATATGGAATACTAATCCTATAAACAGCTCACGAATCAGTCGAGCGATGTTTTCATGCATATCGACAGCTATAGGAGAGTTGATTTTAGTCTTACCATGAAGAACCACCTATAATGCCTGCACGATCAGTACGACAGCTTAGTTGAGTCTTTAGACCGACGTTCTTATATGCACCTCCCACCGTGAGTAGATGAGCATATATCCAAACAATCACAACTGAGAATATAACAGCAAAACGGTCGAATACGTGCCGTTCGCCTTTTATCATATTTGGTATATACTGCAAAACAATTAGACTGCGTTTAATAAGATCCAAACATAATTGAGGCTTGAAAGATTTGACGATACCTGTGAGAACACTACTAGCAGGATGAGCTGTGGAAGCCCAATCTCCACACATTTTGATAGCTACAAAACAAAGAAGAAGATGGTGTGTAAGAATGAGACTAAAAGGAGGGAATTCAGAGTTCCTTCAGCGTTATAAAATACATACCACTGGGAAACCCAACTCATATAGCCCAAATCCTGACAAAGCTACTAAAGGAACAGTAGAGAGTGGACTCAAGAACCTGAACAAATATACAGAAGTACGATTACAAATCAGACGAGTCGAAGAAGATTACTATCGTAAACGATTTTCAAAACCAAGCTTCATTGGATTTAGAGCACTCTGTCAAAAACCACAGAAGATTTGCACCAGAAAAGCTTGATAGAAGTACAACAAGCTAAAAAGGCAAACCTAGCAACATTTCGCCAAAGGCCGCTAAAACCGACGACGATCTGAAGTGTTGAGGCAACAATAAGTGCACCCTGAATTCCACGCATAATTCTCTCGAATTTCTGATACACGTTATGGATCGGATAAGTCAGAGTCTTAACTGAGGACATGAGAGTGAAATTTTAGCATATGGTATGAATCAATGAAGATACCTCCTGGGGATTCACAATGTCGCTATAACGACCCGCCAAAATAATTGAAATTGTCGTTGGCACATAGGAATACGAGCCTCCAATTACTGCAGGTAAACGAGTACCAAAAAAGGTTTGGAGAAGTGTGTTCAAACCAGCTACAAACAGTAATGTTTGTATCATCTTTGCTTTCTCCTCCTGAAATGAAAATTTGTACCAAAATGAACAGAGTAATAGAAACAAGAAGAACTTCAAATAACCATTACAATTGTAAGCTTACATTTCCTCCTCCCATTTGGGGAACTAGAGAGGTGGGAATTAGCACTGTTGTTCCCAGCATAACCAAGTAATGTTGGAAACCCAGAAGAATTGCTTCAGCTGCATTTCAAATTTCAAACAACTAAGTTTATATGCAATCAAGAAGAGGAATGTTAAAACATTAGAGTTGAAACTTCGTTACAACATACGCCAGGGAGGAGGACTGGTAATGCAATAAGCAACATTGGGTAGCTGATCTCTTACTGGATGTGGCTGCAGCTCCTCCTGTTTAGGCGGTGGTGCAGATGTTCCACCTCCTGCCATTGTTTTGTTTTCCTTCTCCTTCCCCTCTTCCAAATAATCCGCACAAATAGAAGGAAAAAACAAAGAAGTCAAAGTCCGGAACAAAAGTTATGCCTTTATCCTACACGTAAACCAAGAAATGGAACAACAAAATGAAACAGAGGCCGAAGTTTCAGAAGGAAAGCATTGAAGTGAAAGAAGTTGGGAGTGTGAAAATGGGGAAAATGAGGTTTACAGCTCAAGACCCACTTGGGTTTGAAGACATGGAAACATAAAGGTGAATTAGAGATATGAAAAGAAGCAAAAAGAGTGATACCTCTCTTGGAGGAAGAAAGAATGCAGCACACCTCTCCGTAACCTAAAGCCACAGCAGCATCTCCTTGTTCGTTATTTTATTGTCAGTCTTCTTACTTTTCTTCAATCACGTAAAGATAAAGTTTGTATTAAAGCCTTTCTCCACCATCTCCTCTGCGAATCTCTGCAATTCGTTTAAGCAATTCCCACTACTTGCAGAACAAAAACAACTTATTCCATGCTTCTCCAAGCTGAAGTCTCGCCGCTCCCATTTCATTGGCTAACTTACTGACATGGGTAACTATAGAACAGTTTAGAACAGTAAGGCAACTTTGCTTGTTTATCATCCTAAACAAAGCAACTCCATTAAAGGACCAATGTCTGATGCTCAAGGCGCTCAAGGCTCGCAGAAAATAAGCTTGAGATTTCTTTTTCCTTCTTCCCATGTGTTGTGAAATTGCAGGAGACTTTGTTTCAGCAGGTCAGCAAGGATTCTGGTTTGCATTGACACCCACCAAGAACAGGTCCTCTGAAAGCTTGCAGATTGGCTTAGTTCAGGTGAAGTTGATTGGTTTTGTAACTCTAAAATTGCAGAAGAGAATTGAGAAACATCCCAATTTATGTTGGTTTATCATTGTTTTGAGAGCAGTTTGTTCCATTCTGTAAAGAATAATCAGAAGTACCGAGACTGTTTTGATATAAAACTCTGCTAATGACTGAAAAGGATGAGTATCAAATTCCTTATTTTAGTCAGCGATGTCAACTTTTGCAGCTCGTTCAACTTACAGAACACGATTCCATTAGAGAATACTGGAAAATAAATGGTAAAGAAAACTCGATGATTCTGTACTTAAAAACAAGTGATCTCTTTGAATGTCATCGACATTGACAGTCCTTGAGGGGAGATAGTGATAGTGATAGTGCAGATAAAAGGATAGCATTTTATTCCCTGAACTAAGCGGGCCATATACATTTCTTTCTAAATGTCACAGCGTAAGGATTAAGAATTAGTCTACCAATTTCAAGAAAGGAATAAAGAAACAATGGATAATGGGGCCATTTGGAAAAGCAAAGGGGGGAAAAGAAAGGGTATGGAAAAGAAAATTCAACTTTCTTTTGGAGCCATAACATGCCCTGTTCAAGCTTTCCATTTGCATCTGCGGAGTACTTCAACAGAAAATGTTTTCAAAAAGAATTCTTAATTCTAACTAGCAAAATCGAAAGGCAAGAAAATTATGAATGTGGGGCTGATCTTAGGCCCCAAACGACATCGATGTTCGGCCATTAGATGCCTGGAGCATCAAAGCTGTCCCTGTTATGATGCTTGATACTTAACAGAGAAAAGGTCGAGAGGTGAAGCATGAGAAACCTATTCTTTCAATTTTCCAAATACATCAGGGTTAGTTTTTCCACATTATGATTCAATAAGAGGTGGACAGTCATAACATCTAGTTTGCTCATTGCAAATTGAATACATTGCAACAGAGCAAATCTTGGAAAACATAAAAATATGGACCCACAAAAAACTTTGCCAGGGCGCGTCCAGTGCAGTTCATAAACAGGAGAAAATCAACAACTAGGAGTCCAGTAACCATACAACTTCGGCAACAGATTGGGTACCACTTGAACACGAAATCCCTTCATGATTGCTGACACTGAGATGCCTTTAGAGATTTTACGTTCCCCATTAGAAAAAGACTAAGTTAAGGCAATTGCCTGTCACCAAGAAGAAGAGGGATGAATAACCATCACTGACCACCGCCACGAACTTGCAACCGCTTCCTCTCCAGTTCAAGCTTTAAGAGAAAAATCCATACGTAAAGAGGTTTGCACAAGGCATTGCAAGAAAGAAGTGAAAAGCTAGTGCTATCAAAGATTCGTACCACTTTCTTCACCCGGTCATTGGCAGCAGGAGTGCCTCCAGTAACAGATTCTGGTAGATAGGGATTGCTTACACGTACTTCATTCATCACAACAATGACAGACTTGTCCCAACGCACAGGAAGCCTGGGATTGCACTAATTGCCTCAGCCAGAATATCAAAACAATAAAGCAGAGTCTACGAACTAGAAAAATTATACAGCTGAAACAGCAAGAGAAAATGATCCATGCAATAAAAAGTTCGAAAAGATTAAAGCTTATCATGATGCTTTTGTATCTAATTTCTGTTGCATTTGTAATTCTGTATGTGCATGCCTCATAAAATCAGATCAGAAGAGCATACTTGGGTTTATAATCCCAACAGCTGCCCATACTGTTCTCTAATTTTCAGATTCCATAACAGAAGACAAAAGAATGGATGCATTTAGCAACAAATAGTAAAATTGATCATTCGAACCTGTTGAGGATTGTTGGGAGGAGTCCCACATTGGCTAATTAAGGGGATGATCATGAGTTTATAAGTAAGGAATACACCTCCATTGGTATGAGATCTTTTGGGAAACCCAAAAGCATAGTTACGAGAGCTTATGCTCAAAGTAGACAATATCATACCATTGTGGAGGTCCATGGTTCCTAACACGGTATCAGAGTCATGCCCTTAACTTAGCCATGTCAATAGAATCCTCAAGTGTCAAACAAAAGAGTTGTGAGCCTCGAAGGTATAGTCAAAAGTGACTAAGTGTTGAGCAAAAAGTGTATTTTGTTCGAAGGCTCCAGAGAAGGAGTCGAGACTCAATTAAGGGTAGGTTGTTTGAGGGCTCCATATGCCTCAAGGGAGACTCTATGGTGTACTTTGTTCGAGGGGAGGATTGTTGGGAGGAGTCCCACATTAGCTAATTAAGGGGACGATTGTGGGCTTATAAGTAAGGAATACATCTCCATTGGTACGAGGTCTTTTGGAAAAACCAAAAGCAAAGACACGAGAGATTATACTCAAAATAGACAATGTCATACTATTGTAGAGATCCGTGGTTCCTAATAGAACCAAGCCTGGCTTGATATCATTTACATATCATATGGGGTAAATAAAATAATTCTACCATAAGAATGCATAATACTCTCTTGACGAAAAAGTTCTTGATTCCTTCTCAGGCTCAAAAGTATGAAAGCATATACGTTAAAGAAACCTGGCAGTACAGAAAAATTAAGTTCTAAAATTATTAATTAAACTTGAACAAACATGGCCATTTTTGGTTGTACAAAAAACCAAATAAAGAATGACATAAGTTCCAACTTCAAATCGAGGAACTAGCACCAAGCAATAACAACTATGACTTCTGCATTAGGAACAGCAAAAAAAAATAAGTTCCATAGAAGTTGGTACACAATTATACATAAAACTACTCGAGTGGTGCTTCTAAACAACTGCCATGGATTTCAAAAGGTCGTACAAAGATCAAAATCATAAAAAACAAAAGATGTAAGAATTACCATCATTAGTTTAAGGGAACAAAAGTAAAATCAATCTTAATGTTATATCATCCAGAGACATGTTAAAACTTATAAAATAATTTCTTCTAAAATTTCCAACAAATCATGGTTGATAGCACAAGAATTAGTGCTATGACATAGGAGTTCAAGGTCTTAATCATAGCAAGGCCCGAATCATCAAGTTTCAGAGTAATCATGCTGCCCAAGCTGGAAAATAATATTCATATCCAATTGAATCTGAAGGGATGAATCAATTGCATCTTATCCATTGTCAACACGATAGGAAATGCGTGGCACAACAAAGCATCATGGTTCTAATCAAAGCTGTTATCACTAGTGAAGGTTGAAAACCAGGTAGACCATTATACAGACTTCCTATTATCATAAAGATTTCATCAATTTCCGAAAAAGTCACAGATTTCATCAATTAAATCATTTTCAATGTAACTAAGCTTTTAAAAGAATTTCTAGAGAATAACTGCGAGTAAGAAGAGGGAGATGATAAGAACACAAAAGCATTCTTGGCTTCTCTTAATATGGAATCAATACATAGAAATGATCAAAATTAATGGAAAAGTTACATGAGCAAAGAAAACTGATCAAATTGTCACTAATTACCAAAAATGCGTGGATATGAACTAAAAACAGTATAAAAGAAATCTCCTTAAATTTTTAAGTACAATCGAAACAGACTTTCCAAATATTCCAAGGAACGAAATAAAACTAAGCTTACGTTTTAGATAAGGCGTCAAAAATACTCTGGGCCTCGCTGGTCACACCCACTCCTATCCTCTCCGCGTCTGTCTCAGCTTGCCTGCGAAATTCAATACAATCCGAGAAGCAAAAGAGAATGAGAACACATAATTGAATCAGAAACAACTAAAATCACAATAGGCTATTGACTAACCTAATGGCCAGTTCCTCTCGAGCCCGGAGAGTATTGATATCCAAGTAACACTTCTTGAGGTCAATAGGATCTTCACCATGTCCCAAAAATGAAAACTCCTTAATATAATTAGCCTTCAGCAGCCTTATGTTTCTACGAGGTCCTGACTTTGAACCCTCTTGTGGAAACCACAAAATTAAGGATAACATAAAAGAACTAAGGAATTCAAGAAGCAACTGACAACAACTATTACACAAATTGTAGAAACACAGAAAGGATATGAAGGATGAGGATGTTGGAATGTGCATCAAAAGTAATGACTTGTCCTTGGAATTCATCGCCCAAGGTTGTCTTGATGGAGAAGAAGGACCCAACAGTGAAGTCATCTCCATTGCAGCAACCATCCAGTGCCATTCTCGCCTTCTTCCTCGCTTGCAACCGCCCTTCCTCCTATTGAAGGAGTTGGTAACGACTGTAATTATTTTCTAATCCTTATATAAATTAGGGCTTTTCTTCTTCAACATTGTCACATAATTTTAATCTATTGACCTAAATAGCCCGAATTACCATTTCTAATTTCATAAACAAATAATAAACTATTTTTTAAATTCACCACATTTTTCATTTTTAATTATATTCCGAGAATTTTTTTTTTTCATTAATACCTAAAATTTCTTTTTTATTTTCTCGACTCTCTTTTAACTAAATAAAATAAATAACTGTGAGTCTGACGGTTATACATAACAGATCTAAAGTTTATATTAATTTACATTTTATTAACATTTTTAACTATTAAGCCAATTTTAAAATTTTTTTCATTAAAAAGAATAATAAAAATTAGATACGAATCTTTAGAGAAATATAAATAGAATGCCAAGAAAAAATATATATATATATTATTTCATCGTTTTTATTTAATAATAATGAAAATAAATCTAAAATGTTAATTAAATAAGTTAAAACACGATATAATATAAATTAATTCTAAATAAAATAAATGTATATTATATGGTCGTCCCTCGCATTCTATTTATGCGACCAAATAAAATTTGATTAAAGAAAAAGGCATTTGTTAGACACATGTGAATTCTGACATTGTCATTTTAATAAATACAAAAACCAACCCAAAATCATGTGACTGTTACACCAACATTTTCCAATAATAAAGTACACAGACATTATAATTACACATCCCATCCACGTCACCCAAATCTTAAACCATTAAATCCCTATTCTCAACGTTATGGTTTCTTATTGGTTATTAATGGATCCTATAAATAACAATAAGGTTAAATTAATAATAAAACATTAAATTTCTTAATTTGTCCGAATGTTTTATCATTGGTTGACCATAAATACCTAATTTATTTAAATATTTCAAAATTTTTATTAATATCTTCCTCCTTAAAAAATATATATATATATACCATAAAGTAATATTAATATCTTTAACCTTCGTAAAAAATATAATAAATATTTTATAGGAATCCTAAATATAATTGAACTTTAATGCATTATATTTAACTATCAAATGATTGTTCGACATTTGAGGATTTACCGATCTATTGGCATGACTCTGATAACATGTTAGACGAACACGACTCTCCACAATGGTATGATATTGTTCATTTTGAGTATAAGTTTTCATGACTTTACTTTGGGCTTCCCAAAATGCCTCATAGTCATGAAGATAGTATTCTTAATTATAAATCCATAATCATTCTCTAAAGTAACGGAGGCGATGCTTTCATCATCCAATAATAATAATAATAATAATAATTATTATTATTATTTGTATTTTAATCCTCTTGAAACAAAAGGTGTCTGACTTTTATATGGTAATAAAAAGTCATTAGTTAGGCGGTGTGGGACTCCAATATTATAATAATAATTTTCTCAACTTTAACCATTTTAAAATCAACCTTTAAATTTGTCACTTTGACTTATTATTATATTTACATTTTTCTCAAACAAATTAGATGTACGAATTAAAAATGAGTTGGAAAACAAGAAAAGTTGGCTTAGCTTTCTATTGGGTCACAATGCATAATTCCCATCCAGTCCCTCATAAAATGTGCTGTCACCAACTAATGGAGGGCTGTTTCGGGTTTTCATTGTGCACTTAAAACGTGGAGGGGAATATGATTAACTCACAAAAAAGTCCCATCATTTTGCTAGTACAAACCTAAGCTCAAAAAAAGGAAATTATTAGAATATAAAATAAATAAATATTTTTCTAATTTTGTTTCTAGCTTTAATAAATCTTAAAATATTTAAAAATATAATTAAAAAAAGAAAAAGAAAATAAGCATCAATCATCTCGTTTCTCTTTCTATCATTTTAATTAATAAATAAAAGAAAAGCACCTTCCACCAATGAGAAGAAGACACGTATACGTGGGTTTTGGGCCGGAACCAAAACACACGGGTTACAGAGCTCCCACTACCTCAACTCGCCGGCTGAATAAAAAAAGCGTAGAAGGAAACAAAAATGAAAAAGGAAAAAGACGAGAGCTTTTGGTCTCTGTCTCTGCGTTGAAGTTGCAGAGATCAAAAGAAGGTAAGGTCATCAGCAATGGTGTCCATTACCAATCTCTTGAAGGAGCCGAGGCATTCACAGTTCATCAAAAAGCTCGTTCCTTGGACCATTTATGCCCTTCTCCCCATCGCCCTCTTCCGCTTGTATTGTCATCCAATCCATCTCCCAGATTCTCCCATTCATCGGACCCCCCAAATCATAGCTTCTTCTTCTTTGTCGCCTCCTCATTTTTCACCTTCCTCTGTTCATGAAGGTAACAGCAACAGCTCAAGATTGCTTCTTTAATGGTCTTTTATTTCAGGTTTTTTGTTTGGTGAAATGGGTTTCTTTCATTGTGTTCTTCATTTATTTCTTTCTTTCGTTTCCACAGAAGAAGAAGAAGTTAATGCGGTTAATGAAACTCCCTGTGACTACACCGACGGCCAATGGGTCCCCGACAAGCTGGGACCTTTATACAATGGCTCAACCTGCGGCACAATTAAAGACGCCCAAAATTGCATCGTTCATGGCCGCTCTGATTTGGGCTATCTCTATTGGCGATGGAAGCCCCACAAATGTTCTCTCCCAAGGTTCGATCCCAGTAAATTTTTTCACTTCATGACTAACAAACACATCGCCTTCATCGGCGATTCAATGGCGAGGAACCAATTAGAGTCCCTCCTCTGTATTTTAGCCTCTGTTTCCACTCCGGAACTCGTTTACACTTCCGGCGAGGACAACAAATTCCGGCGATGGAATTTCCCATCTCATAATCTCACCGTTTCGGTCTACTGGTCGCCGTTTCTCGTCGACGGAATTGAAAAATCAAACGCCGGCCCTAACCACAATGAACTGTTCTTACATCGCGTAAACGAGAAATGGGCTGTGGATTTGGATGATTTTAACTTAGTAGTGTTCTCAATCGGGCATTGGTATTTACATCCCGCAGTGTATTACGAAGGGGATGATTCTATAATGGGTTGCCATTACTGCCCTAGTTTGAACCACACCGAGATTGGATTCTACGACGCGTTGAGAAAGGGATTGAGGACGACGTTTGAGGCTGTAATCGACAGAAGGGGTTCGTCAAGCAGCAATGAATTGGGTATCTTTTTAGCGACATTTTCGCCGTCGCATTTTGAAGGAGAGTGGGACAAGGCAGGGGCGTGTCCTAAAACGAAGCCGTATAAGGAAAGCGAGAAGAAATTGGAGGGAATGGATGCGGAAATAAGGGCGATTGAAGTGGAGGAGGTGGAAGAAGCGAAGGGCAGAGCGAAGCAGAGTGGGGGGCTGAGAATTGCAGCGTTGGATGTGACGAAACTTTCATTGCTGAGGCCTGATGGGCACCCTGGGCCTTACATGCATCCGTTTCCATACGGCAATGGCGGCGTTGGGGAGCGGGTTCAGAATGATTGCGTTCATTGGTGCCTGCCTGGGCCTGTGGACACTTGGAATGAGATACTCCTGCAGATCATGAACACCTGGGAGCAGCAATCTGGACTGTGAGAGGGTACGCATTCATCATGTTCATCTTAAACTCCTTCCAAAATGTTTGGATTTTGAAGTGTTTTTTTTTTCGTTGTGAATTGATTAGGAAAGTATCGATGGGTTTGCAATTTTTTTGGGAATTTATTTCTATTGTTCTTGCGATTATCTGAAATGGAAATTGATTACATTTAACTGAATTATTTCCAAAATCAAATTTACTTTTTACCCTTTTTTTTAATATATATATATAAATACAATCAAAATTAACCACTTTAATCTTTAAAAAAAAATTCAAATTTTTTCTAATGTAATATTAGAATGGTATTTTTATAGAAGATACTGTAAAATCCGACAATAGATGAGAGGGTATTAATGTAAAATTATGTAACGAAGCCAATCATGTATAATTTTTTATGGAAATTATGGATATTTTATTTTAAAATTTTAATAATAACCTTATATATAAAAAAAAAAACTATATGATAAAATAATCCTAAGTTTTCAATAATTACATTTATACCCTTAATACAAAAGAAGAAAAAATGTTTAAAATAGCTTTATTGTTAGTATATTCTTTCTATTTTTTTTTTTCTGTTCTTTAATATTGATTTAACAATATTGTAGGTTGAGTGTAAATATTACAAAAATAATGATAATAATAATAATAATAAGTTGATAATTTGAGTCATAATTTTAATAATGAGTAGCTAAGATTATCATATTTATAGAGATGAAGAATTGGTTGATTATTTGGAGTTGATTGAAATAATGGAAGTCCAAGTGTAACTATGAGTGATGACGACACAATTAGCGAGGTATGCATTCTATGCCCATCGCCGTCTGGGTTCCCTTTGGATCTACGCCGCCATCGCCTCCTTCCCCGCCATTTCAGACCCATTTCCCCTTTTCCTCTTCAAAACCTCTGAACAATCTCACCTTCAAAACCTCATCGGGGATTTCAGCTATTTTCAGGAATTGGAATCTGGGTCCATCTGGGTTAGGGTTATGAGGGACGATGAACTCGACCCCATTGTTGGGCTGCTCGCTCACTCATTTGCACACTCCATCTTCTGAAGCTATGCTACATGACAGTTAAAAAGGAGGTTCAGCTTCGGAGGTATGTTTCTGCACCCATAATTGTTAATGTTTAATTTGCTTTGATCCTTACCGTTCTGGATTCTGGACTTGTCCCCTGGATTGCATCAAGGGTATAACCAAGTTTTATAACTAGGATTTCAAAACTTGATTCAAATTTCTGCCAACATTCCATGGTTAAGACACTATATAAGATTACCTTCATTGTAGAATGATTCACACACCTCGTTTCAACATGTATTCAATATTAATCTTGTTGATGCTGCAGAGGCGCAACCACTTGATGTGTAAGAAGCTTCCTGCCATCACCGTCACCACAGCCCTTCTGAATCTGAGATACCATTTTCTCTTAAAGAATGAACTTGTGAATGTTATAGACAAATTGTTCCACATTCTGCTGGGGTAGGTAGATATCATCATCATCACATTATGAACTTGTGAATCGTAGGCTTATTCGTCTCTAAGCATTCAGCTTCAAACAGCAAATCTATGTTGCCTGAGATAGTATATGTCCGTAGTTCACCAAATCATTATGGTTTATACATTGGAAGAATATGTGTATCTGATAATCTGATGGAATCATATGACATTGGGAAGGTTCGTACTGTAATCTGTATTGATCTCCAGGACCATTTCGAGATCGAGTGTGTATACGAGCTGAAAACTGCTGTAACAACCAAGTCCACTGCTGGCAAATATTGTCCTCTTTGGGCTTCCCCTCAAGGTTTTTATAACACATATGCTAGGGTTCAATTGTGAGATCCCACATCGATTGGGGAGGAGAATGAAACACCTTTTATAAGGTGTCGAAACCTCTCCCTAGCAGATGCATTTTAAAAGCTTCGAGGGGAAGCCCGAAAGGGAAAGCCCAAAGAGCACAATATCTGTTTGCGGTGGGCTTGGGCCGTTATAAATGGTATCAGATCTAGACATCAAGTGAAGTGCCAACGAGGAGGCTGAGCCCCGAAGGGGTGGGCACAAGGGGGTGTGCCAACAAGGACACTGGACTCTAAAGGGGTGGATTGGAGGGTCCCACATTTATTGGGGAGGAGAATGAAACATCTTTAACGGTGTGAACAAGAGGACAATATTTGGTAGCAGTGGGCTTGGACCATTATAACTACCCCTGCTAAAATAAGGTTGAAGCAGCTGGCTCAATCAAATATCACGATTCATAAGGGTGAGGATTTGCTGAGGATGAAGAATACGACAACGACCACTGAAACTGCAAGTGGGACATGTTCATTGTCATGAAGGTCCATATGGGAGGTTTAATGGACTTCCATACAGTTTGATTATGGATCACTGTCAAACATTTCTGAAATCATTAGTATAACCGAGCAAGCGATGATTTACATTTTAGTCGTGTCTGTTTCACATCACCAATATTGTTACACACATATTTTCTTACGTTTGTGAGCGTTTAGGCCAACAACTTAAATGCATCTTGAGAATTATGGGTGTCGGTGGTCGTCATGAGATTGTAGTTAACAAAGATAAGATCATGAACACCTCCATTCTTTCCTGTCTCGTAGGTCAATGAGTAATTAAATGTGCAGCAAAATGTGGAGGGGAAGCTTGTGGGAAGTAGCTGCTCGCCGAACCGGCCATTAAAGCGGCAGTTGAACTTCTCCTAACCAATTTAAAGCTCTCAGCTGCACCACTACTACATATCCAGGCTTCATCTCTACTTTCAACTCACTGATCTGCACTGCACTGCACTGCACTATGGCTTCTGATGGAACGCTTAACGTCGAGGTCGACGTGAAGTCAATCGCACCCAAGTTCTGGAATTCCATGAGGGACTCAACCATCATCTTCCCCAAGGCCTTCCCCCATGACTACAAAAGCATTGAAGTTCTTGAAGGCGATGGTAAAGCGGTCGGTTCTGTTCGCCTCATTACATACTCTGAGGGTAAACTCAACTCTTTGACATGATTCTGGTTACTTTGTCATACATGGGATCATTCATTTTGTTGTGGAATTTTGTGGATCAGGTTCTTCGCTCGTGAAGGATTCGAAAGAGCGGATCGAGGCCGTGGACGAGGAAGCGATGACGGTTTCTTACAGCGTGATTGAAGGGGATCTTCTGAAGTATTACAAGAGTTTCAAGGGGCACATTGGTGTGATTCCTAAAGAAGATGGGAGTGGAAGTAAAGTGAAATGGAGTTGTGAGTTTGAGAAGGCGAGTGAGGAGGTTCCCGATCCTCATGTCATTAAGGACTTTGTGGTGAAGAATTTCCTGGAACTGGATGACTACGTTCTGCAGCAGCCATAGATACACCAATGACACCTCAGTTATGGAGGCTGTCTCTATAAAGACTATGGAGAATAATGTGGTTCCTATGTATGCGTTTGTTGTGTTTCATGTTCTCTTGTTCTTCCCCTTGTCGGCAGAATGGATTAAATAATTATCTTGTTCTTTCTAACGCAAGACTATTTAGTAAGTAAAGCAGGAATATATATATATATATAAAGTGAGTAGGTCGGGATAGGACGGGGATTTGAGTAGGTTCGGGAGCTCAACTCCTTTACCTGATGCGTTATCCCTTATGACCAGTCGATACTAGATTTTGAGCTTTCAAGCCCGCACATTCTTTGGCTCAAGACAAACTTTTGGCAACCGACCAACCTCCTTGTCTAGTCCAAATAGGCTGCATGATGATGGGTACAACGGTGACGAGGGGTGCTTACCCGTCTCACTCGATCCCCTCAAGTTTTGAATGCTTCAATTATAATAGTGAAAGAAAGAAGTAGGTATTATAAAATTAATATGAAAATTTTCACCTAACCCATTTATTAATGCTACCAATAAATTTCTTGTAAATATTTTTAATGTATGATATTTGTTACTAAAATTGTATCAATCAAATTGGATCGATTTTTGTCACAAAATATATATATATATATATATATATATCAAATATAATATTTGTTACTAAGTTTGTGAGATTATTAAATCAAATATAATACTTATTATTTTACACTAGTCTGTCACAATGGGATTGGTGGGTGAATTGAATATTTCAAACACATGCTTTCAACTTTTGAAAACCCCACTCATCATATCATTCTAACTTTATTTTTAATTTTTATTTGACCCTACAACATTTGATTCGATAATCTAGGTTGATAACTATCGTGAATTAAATTCATCTTGAAATTTTGATTTATTAGAGCTCTATCATGTTTGAAGCTAAAAGTTCGTCTGTCGATGTTTGGATTATATCTAATCCAAATTTTGACCGGTTGGAACTACAGAAAATTAAAAACTCAAACTGTCTCGATGTTAAAGTTTAAGGTTCATCCAAATATTAATTCATAAGAGCTATCACGACTTAAAAACCTAAAATTCATCTCGACTTTTGGACCAAAGTTCGCTCGATCTTTATCAAACACTATCAAAAGCAACTAATCAAAAGAACGAGACGAGATAACAAAAAAAACAATCATCATTTCATTTATACAAAAACACAAAGGATCCCACTCAACACTAGAACAATATATATACAATTCCTCTCAACGCCAAAGATTGAGATTCCATGAAAACAAAAAGCTTCATATGATCAGAATTCATTCCAAAATAACTTCTTCTGATCATATTAGATATTTCATTTTACACTTTTGATTCTTCATCCAGAAGTGGAACTCTAGAAGAAGACAAATCATCGTTGCTTTCATCATCTCTTCCTTGATCTTCATTCATTTGCCCCCACATTACAGTCAAATATCCCATCCCAGCTATGAACGCCGCCATCACACTGCCATCATACCACAAAAAAATTCGAACTTTACCACCAAAAACGACTCCTTCAACCCAATCCAAAAAACCCAAAACAGATCAATTCAAAAGACAAACAATAATTTTACCTTCCGTAGTGGAAAGTATCTCCAAAAAAGGTGGAGCCAAAGAAAGTAGCAAAAAGAATACCAAACGGCTTGAACATGGGCACGTAATATGGCCCTTTCATTTGCATGCACCATATTTGCACTCGATTCCTAATCAAACCGCTAAAAACACCCTGCAAATTTCATCGTATTCAACGCTTTGAAACAATGTATAATACGAGGTGATGATCCAAATTCGTTTTCTTACCGTTGCAATGATTAGAAAGATGTCGAATTTTGATTTGATTATCCATGCATTCAAGTCGTCGACAATAAAGAAAGCCATGGCTGCGGACATTAAACTGCCCACCAAACTATAAAAGGAGGCAACTTTCATCACTTGTGAGTATTGTTTCACCACACCCAACTGACCAAAATCATACACACACAAAAGGGTGTCAAGAAATGCAAAAAAAACATCATGGGTTTGTCATAAAACATTGATATAAACCTGAATGATGTTCCATATTGAGACACATAGAGTGGCAGCTGCTAATAAAAGGCCACCCATGATCCAACGATCTGTGGTTGAAGTGAAGACCAAGAGCTTTTGTTTGAATTGTAAATGTAAAGAAGATGATGGATGCTGACGAACAACGGGGCCTAGGTAAAGCTCCTCGGATGTAGCTCCTATAACTGATATAACTGTGCCAACTACTTTTGTAATGAAACTTGGACTTTTCCAGTTAATTTTTGTTCTCCTGAAATTTAAACCTAGTTAGAAGAACTACTAATCTCCCACTTTCTTGGAAATGTTTCTTCTTGCTTGTCTGATCGTGATCGAGATTGAGATCGAGATCGAGAAAGATAAAACGAGTACCTGAGAAGGATCGAGAGAATGAAAGAAATGGCTGGAAGCATAAGACCCATTACGCATACAACAATTGGAGAGCTGTAGCTTAGGCCCAAAAACGCTAGGTTCTGAGAGACACATATCCTACACCACAATAATAATAAAAAATAAAAATCAAAACTTTATATTCTCACAGTAACACGACAAGGCCTAATCAGTTATATTATTCTACCTCGAGTGATTTCTTGAAATGGGTCGTCGTTAGAATTCAGATCAAGATTCAAAATCTAGATTTGACAAGCTATTTACGTCAGTAGAGATCATTTCGAATCTTTTTAGCATCTTTTGTCTTCATTTACATCTTTTTTAAAAAAGTTTGATAGAGTTCACCCAAACATAGAATTACTCAAAAAGCAAAAGCTTCAACTTTAGAATTCTTACGATACAATTGAACCACCAAAATGAAAAGTGCACGTTGCTTATACATGAATAGTAACTTTTAATTCTTTTTAAGCCCTTCTCGAGGATTCTATCGAGAATCGTTCTCATCTAGAGGTGTTCTTAGTTTATTCATGTATGAGAGGGAGCGAGAAGACAAACCCAATGAAGCCGAGGAGGAAGATTCGGAGGAGAAGAGGAAGGGAAAACAAAGATTGTTGATAATCCGTTCTGCATAATATTAACAAAAAAAAAAAAAGGGTTAATGAAGAAAATTAGAAGAAGAAGGACGAGGAATTGGTCGGAGTGGGATTAAAACCTGTCGTTGAGGTGAAAAAGGAAGGAGTAAGGAAGAAGAAGGAAGGAAGCAACAGCGTTTGTGTAGACAACAAAAACAAACGTGTTGGTTCCATAAGTAATGGCTGTCTTAGCCAAGATAGTTAGTCCAATGGTGCAGCCTTCCAAGCTGACCATCGCCAAAAAGGGAACCACTCCCCATAGCAAAGCTCCACTCCTAAGCTCCATGGCTGTCTGTCCCTCATTCAAATTGGGAAACGCACAAACTGGGTGGCTCTTATTTAAGCTCCCAAAATGGAGTTTTTATTAGTTCATAAATGATGGAAAACGAAAAGGCAACCTTTCAAGACACCCTGCAGCTACTTGAGACAGGGAAGTAGCGACTCGAATTTTGGGGTGACGTGGGAAAAAAGCTGACTAGATATCTCCATAAAATTATAAGGACTAGACGTCAAGGGGTCATCATAAGCCTTTCTTTTGATTGTGAAAATAAAAGAGGAAGCCGACGATTCAGCTTCGGTCATTGGGGTACAGCCTAATGTTTGCGTGGCCGACATTCGGAGTGGCCCCACTCCTTAACTTAATAAAATCTCCTCATTGGTCCATGCCAATTACGTCATCCTTGATATTAACACCTTCATTCTCCTTCAACATTTTGATTTGCTCCTCGACTTAATTTTACTCCAATCATTTATTATTATTATTATTATTATTAGATAATTATTATAATTTTTTAAGGGTATTAAAAAAAAACACTGTAACTCAACCTAACTCATCTCGGGTATGATATAAGAAATTGAATTAATCTAAATTTATTATTAATTTAAAAAATTGGTTAGGACACAAATATATATATATATATTATTATTTATTCTTCCCTTACTCTTTTTGAGTCGTAAATTTTAATTTGAAAATAAATAAATGTATTTTACGTTATATTTTACTTTTATTAAAAATAAAATTTTTAATAAATAACTTGGACCATCAGATCAACTTAACGTTTATGGTTTAACCAAAATTTTTGGGTTGAAAATTTTATAACTTCGAGTTAGATCTAACGTCACCTAACCCACACTAACCTACAAACATCCCTACTAATTATCAAATTATTATTCTTATTCTTATTCTTCTTATTATTATTATCGGTCAAAAATCACATATTTCAAAGAAAACTTATTTCTAATGGTTTTTTTTTTTTTTTTTTTAATTTAAAATCATATAAGTTTAGAACAATACATATGTTTTTCAATTCATTAATTGCATTTGAAAATACTATTTTTTTAAAACAATCTTTCAAACAAAAACCAACTTAGGGTTAAAATTGGAGCGTTTTGTAAGTTATTAAGAATGAAAATTTAAGGTAAAAATTGATATAACTTATCATTCATTGATAAGAATTGTTTTTTTTTTCATTTATGACGTGGAACCCACTAAAATTAAAAATATTTAAAAAAAACAAAAAACTATAAAATTAAAACCTATATAAACTAAAAATTAAAAGTTTGAATTCTTATAGAATAATATGACGATTAGAATGCACGAGTATCTCTCTAAATCCTTAGATGTTTGGTCAAATTATAATGTTTCGTTTTTTCTTTTTTATATCTAATGGTATAAAACTATCGGCCATATTATACTCACCGCCTTTTAGAATAATTTCTTCGGGCCTTCGAATTAAAAAATATATAAATAAAAAAAAAAAAAAAA
>NW_019268525.1:1510914-1516277 GCF_002738365.1 Cucurbita moschata | reverse complement strand
GCCTTCGAATTAAAAAATATATAAAAAAAAAAAAAAAAAAAAACATGTCACTGTTTGTGTAAAATATAGATGGGCTTATTAAATAAAGTCTTGGATGGACTTCAAGTGGTAAGAGGTCGGTGGGTTCATGGGTCCTTAGTTGATATGTGCACCCACTGATATTATTAATAAACTATTCTATCTTAAACCTTACTTTACATTGTGATGAGAATGATAATATGAGCAAAAATTATGACGAATAATGGAATTAAATGAAAATTGTTTGAATGATTAAATTATACTTTAATTACGATAACTTAATTAAACTATCGAACCAGGCGTAGTTTAATGGCATGCTTTTTCATAGGCTAAACGCTATTCATAGTAGATGCATTTTAAGATCGTGAGGCTGATGATGATACATAATGAGCCAAAACAAACTATATCTGTTGGCAGTGGGCTTAGACTCTTACAAATGGTATCAGAGCCCGTTATTTGGATGCACGGGTCAGAGTAGGGCTAGACCGTTTCCATAGTAGACATGTTTTAAAATTATGAGGCTGATGATGATACGTAATGAGCTTAAACAAACAATATCTGCTAGAGGTGGACTTTGACTGTACAAATAGTATCAGAGTCGGTCAACGAACGGTGCAATGCGTTGGTCAATGTTAAGCTAGACCCTCTCTATAGTAGATGGGTTTGAAAATCGTGAAACTGACGGTAATACATGACGAGCTAAAGCGAACAATATCTATTGACGGTGAGCTTGAGCTATTAAACACACACATAATGAATATTTGAACATCACTACCATCATCAATGTATAAACACACACATATGGTAAGATATATAAACTTAAAACACATTTTGAACAAATACAGAGATTGATATAAAAAGATTAGAAAATGATAATAATAATAAAGTAATGAAAATATTGTCAATGTTTGTATCGGTGTCACGTTTTTGTATTTGGATTAGATGAGTTGAAAGGCAGTATGCAGTTGACCCTAAGTGGCGGCCGGCCCCGCCATGGCCTGGCGGTGTGCACTTTGGCGTCATGAAATGGCCACAAACTCAGTTTAATGCCCACTGCCTCTCACACACAAAGCCCCAAGACTTGGTCGTGCTTCCCATGCTTCTGACTTTCCCTTTTCTCTCTTAGGGTTACCCAAGCTAGACTTCTTCTTCTCTTATGCTTCCAAAATATTAAAATGCGAATTCAAACTATAGTTTATAATAATTATGTCAATGTTGCTAAGTTTTTGATGAAAAATATGAAATATTATATGTTCGTCAAATGATTGACATTTGAGAGAATGTTGTGTTCCAATGTTATGAAAACCCATTGATTTGTTGCTTTTAATAATGTCTTGAGACACACAACCAAACAAAGATAGAATAAGAGAGGGGGGCTCCCTTTCCCTTCAACACACTCGTGGTTTTTGTTTAATCATTGATGTTTACTGTGTTGAGGGTGGTGGGCTCTCCATGTGATAGTGCCCTAACACTGGATTCCAATTTCTAATGTTCTTCCTGTGGAGAAAGACACCTAAAAAACAAATGGGCCTTCAAATTTATTGGGTTCAACCCAAATTTCTTGAAGAGAACACCATTAAGTTGCTTCACCTAGGGTTTCAAGTTCAAGTACTAAAATTATAAGCGCTAGTAGATACTTGTCATGTATTGTCGTCAGTACTTTTGTATCAACCCAATCCAAATGGGAAGAAGAGGGTCAGCCAAACAACGGTCTAGAGAAGATCTAAGAGAACTTATCTAGCTTGACTTGAATTGCTCGCCTCAGGGTTTTTAAAACACGCCTACTAGAGAGAGGTTTCTACACCCTTATAAGGAATGCTTCGTTCCTCTCTCCACCCGATGTGGGTTCTCACAATCCACCCTCCTTAGGGCCCAGCGTTTTGGTTTCTAGCTCTGATACTATTCGTAACAGCCCCAAGCCCACTGTTAGCAGATATTGTCTGATTTGTCCTGTTACATATTGTTGTCAGCCTCACGATTTTTAAAACGTGTTTACTAGGGAAAAGTTTCCACACTCTTATAAGAAATGATTGGTTCCTCTCTTTAATTGACGTGGGATGTCACATATATGATTTTTTTGAAAAACCATGCTCAAAGTAGACAATATGATACGATCATAAGAGGTGATTTGCGATTGATTTAGAAGGAAATGTAAAGCAAGATAAGCAATGAACATGATTGAACTAAAAAAGTAAGTGGAAGTAGTGGAGGAGAATAAGCACAAATTGATTGAACAGTGAGAGGTGACAGATAAAACGTACCTATCTCTAATTGTGTCCCACAAAACACAGTCAAGTTGTCGTGAAGCTACAGAGCTGCTGAAGATGCCAATTCCATCTCCGTATGCCTTAGCTTATAATGGAGTCACTATCAATCCACTGCTCACTAAACCCCCCTCAACCTCATCAAAATCTCTAATCCATTCCATATTAAACTCAAAATTTAAGTCGATACATAGATTATCGTTCATATCGATGGATCGAATGGAGCAACCGAGAGGCCTTTTTCACCTAAAATTGTGATGGGCAGTGGCTTTTTAGGCATTTGATATGAAAGGCTGATATTTTTGCATGGTAATAGTGAGGGGTAGCTAAGTTTGGTTCATGGTGTCCAGCTGCTTCAATACTGGCCCCTTCCCACTTTGCACATGCATTTACATCACCCTTTGACAAATAAATTACTACTTTTAAAACTAAAGCAACACTATCATACTAAAGTAGAAAAAAAGAAGATATACCACTTCAAATATCACCCAACTTTTTTTTACCCATTATTTCTTTCACTCCCTTTTCTTCTTTCCCACAATCATGTGTATGCTTCCATAAAAATAGCTCATAATTTCGTTTTATAATCATTTCCATTTTGATTTTATATTTTTGATGCGAGATCCCACGTCGATTCAGGAGGAGAACTAAACATTCTTTATAAGTGTGTGAAAACCTCTCACTAACCGACGCATTTTTAAAACATTGAGGGAAAACTCAAAAGGGAAAACCCAGATAAAATAATATAAGCTAGTAGTGGGCTTGGGCCATTATATTTGAAATCGAGCTTATAAACACTACTTTCATCATACTAGAGAAGTACTCCGTGCTCATGACATACAATATGTATGAGCTCTCGCAAATTTTTGATCATGGTATATGGTTATGATGCACATCATACTTCCATAATCGTTACGACATAGTCTTCTTATCGTACATAATTCATTGAATATCTCTGTAACGACCTAGTTTTTGAGATTTTGAATCAGACGATGATTTTAGAATGATGGGTAGTAGTTGAAAAGTGATGAAAAAAACAATAAAAATTGAAGTTGGGTTGTAGTTTAGTAAGAAAAACAAAACTCCCTCCCCACTGCAACCTGCAAGAACAAAATTTTAGCAACCCTAAAAGGTGTAAGAACCGTAACAAGTGTAGAAAAGAGTGCAGCTAAAAAACACACCTTTTTACCCTAAAACTACCCCAAAAACAAATAAGACATGGGGACACAGGTATGGAACACCAGCAGTTTTCTTCAGTACTGCTTTAATGGAAGAGATAAGGATGAAGGGATGATATATGTATATATATGTATATGTATATGTATATGTATATGTATATGTATATCTTTGACCCAGTGACCTTTAAATTGTTTTGTCGTGTTTTTTCTCTTCCGCCATACCTAAAACTTCGCCGTTACCATTCCAGGCTCTCAGTTTATGTCTGTGTTTTTGTTCCAACTATGTACCTTATGTTACAAAACAACAAGAAAAACCAATGCTTTGTGTCCACTACAAAATAAAATAAAATAAAATTAAATTCAGTACTGATTCTGCCTCATCACTGACATTTTTGTCTCCAATCAAATCTCCATCCATTAATATTATCACCATCCACATCCAGATAATATTAAAATATTCCAATAAATCACGTTTACTTTAGAATTACTATAATCAAGGCATTGAAAAGAAATGCTCCATGGAAACAAAGTACCCTATAATCTTCCCTAAGCTTATGGAGCTTGAAGGTCATGGAGCTCTCGAATAGCCTCTCCTAAATCGAGGCTCGACTCTTTTCTCTAGAGCCCTTAGCAAATGGCTGGGGAGAGGAAAGGTTTCATTTTTTAAGATACCCCCGAGAACAGATCTAGTGGAGACGGGGTGGGGCCTGTAGCTTAGAGGATTAGAGCATGTGGCTACGAACCACGGTGTCGGAGGTTCGAATCCCTCCTCGCCCACAACCGGCCAAAAAGGGAAGGACTTTTCCTCTGGGAGTAGGAAAATCATGATCGGGATAGGAGGCTTATGGAGCTTTCGAATAGCCTCCCCTAAATCGAGGCTCGACTCATTTCTCTGGAGCCTTCGAATAAAGTACACCCTTTGTTCGACACTTGAGAATTCTATTGTCATGGCTAAGTTTAGGGCATGGCTCTGATACCATGTTAGAAATCAAGACTCTCTACAATGGTATGATATTGTCCACTTTGAGCATAAGCTCTCATGGCTAGTATTCCTCACTTATAAACCTATGATCTTTCACTAAATTACTCAACATGGGACTCACTCCCAATAATCCTCTATATATATATATATATGGAAATACTCAAAAGTTTAAGCTTTTAAGTGAAACCCTAAACCAAGATGGGTTGTTTGAGTTGAAAGAAGATAGTCGTAAATGAAAGGAAGAGGGAAGGGGTAAAGTACAAAAAGTTGGTCAAAGAGAGAGCCTAACAGAGACTGCTAAAGACTTTGTTGGACCTCAGTGTCAGTCTACGAGTGCAATCGTGGAAAGCTCTTTCTTTTTTTTTTTTTTTTTTTTTTCTTTAATTAATCTAATTCATATTAATTCATATTATATAATTGAGATGTCTCGATTTATATGAACTCAGAATAAAGAAAGCCATATTGAATTGAGCAACAGGACGGCATAGCATTATTAGTAATGTTTTGAACAAAAGCCATATGATAATTTAGAGAAGCCATATAGTGGGGAATGAGTGAGGCAATGTAGGACCCTTTTATTAAGCATATTTCCTGAAACCCTTTATATATATTCTCCTCCCTCTTTGATTGAATCAATTTAAACACACTCCCATTCTCCCGAACTTCAAATTATTTGCTCTTTTTTCAAGTTCTTTGTATGGAACAGCGCCTTAGTTTGGTAGCCACTACTCATCTTCTGCAGCACACTCTCAGAAGCTTGTGTATTCATCATAATTCCCACTGGGTTTATGCTGTTTTTTGGCGGATCCTTCCTCGAAATTACCCACCTCCAAAGTATACTTTTTTATCATTTTTTTATGCCCATTTTCTTTTTAATATTACCCATCAATTTTTTTTTTTTTTTTTTTTTTTTTTTTTTTT
>NW_019268525.1:1495689-1510708 GCF_002738365.1 Cucurbita moschata | reverse complement strand
TTTTTTTTTTTTTTTTTTTTTTTTTTTTTTTTTTTAATTCACAGATGGGAAAATCATGGCGCTTTTGATCGGTCCAGAGGAAATTGGAGGAATTGGTATGAACATGGCCGAATTATTTTCTTGATTGATTATTGCAAAAAAATTAAAAATTGAAATCACGAGTGTATGTAGGATTCTGGTGTGGGAAGATGGGTTTTGCAATTTTGCAGCGTCATCATCCTCCGAGGAGAACGGCGGCGGCGGTGAATTTCCGGGATCATCGGTGGTGTATGGGTTGCAACCATGTCGGGGTCTGCAGCCGGAGCTGTTCTTCAAGATGTCACATGAGATCTACAATTATGGAGAAGGGTAATTAAGTTGAAAGAAAATGTGAAGTTTGGTGAAATTTTGGTGATTGATTTGTTTGAAAGTGTGAGCAGATTGATCGGGAAAGTGGGTGCTGATCGGAGCCATAAATGGATTTATAAAGAACCCATTGATAATCAAGATGTTAAATTTTTACCCACATGGCATAATTCTGCTGATTCTGTAAGCAATTATTGCATAATCCATGCACAAAATTCAAACCCACTTTAGATTTTCTTATGCTTGTTGCTTGTTTTAACTCTTTTTTGCAGCATCCTAGAACTTGGGAAGCTCAGTTTCAATCAGGCATTAAGGTATGGAATAGAATTGACTCAAATTTGTTGCTCTTCTCGCTTTGTTCTTGTCCTTGATCGTAATTGGTTTTACTGCTCAAAATGTTCGATCATTGTTGTTGATTACTGTGAGATCCCACATCGGTTGTGAGGAGAACGAAACATTCGCGAGGAAACTTTTTCTACCAAAACATTGAGATAAAACTTGAAATGGGAAAGCCCAAAGTCGACAATATCTACTAGTATTGAGGTTGTGTTGTTACAACTACCTATGCCTACGTGCTTCTGACCATATCTCTACCCTCTTTCCAATCCAACTATAACAGCCTATGTCTACCGCTAATAAATATTGTCAGCTTTGACTTGTTAGGTATAGCAGTCAGCTTTAAAAATGCATCTACTAGAGGTTTCCACACCCTTACAAGAAATCCTTCATTCCCCTTTTCAACGGCTGTGGGATTTCACACCAACAAAAAATGCTCAAAGAATCAACTTTCTCTCCTCGTATGGACTCTTCTACGATATTACCTGTGTTTATTATCATATTGTTCGATCTCTCCCTATGGCTAAGACGATCGACCCAATAAGAAGCTATTAGATATTTCATTGATACTCGATGTCTTGAGACGAAATTATAGGTATCACGAGTAACCTTATTTATATATTTTTTTTTTCAGACCATAGCTTTGATTGCAGTGAAAGAGGGCGTAATCCAATTGGGAGCAATTCAGAAGGTATCCCTCCAACCCCATGACCTCATCATATTCATTAAACTTCAATTCATTAGCTCAATAAATTCATGTTACATTGCAGGTGACAGAAGACTTAAGCTTGGTGCTACAATTAAGGAAGAAATTCTGCTACATAGAAAGCATCCCAGGTGTTCTACTGCCTCACCCTCTAAGCTCATCACCTCCGCCATACATCGAGGCGGGCACCGCCATGGCAGCCTACGAGAGCCCGGAGATGGGGCGGTTCCAAGCGAGTGGCATCATGGGTCCAGCAGATCACCAATTTGTGTACAACAATTACAACCAGCAGCAGCAGGTGAGAATAACACCATCAATGAGCAGCCTGGAGGCGCTGCTGGCTAAGCTGCCGTCAGTGGTGCCGCCGGAAGCAGAGGGAGGACGTGGGCATCAAACTTTGGAGCTTTTGGCAATGGAGAAAGTTGCAAAAGTTGAGATTAATGATGAAGATGATCAGGTGGTTTACACCCAACTCCTCCATCGCTATCATGATTGTGATATAACTACCAGCTCCCATAATCATGGATTTTAGTTTCTTTTGTCTTTTTGTGTGACATTGGATTATGATCATCTGGATATTACCACCACTAATTTCGCAACTAATCTTTGTTGTTATTTCTTGACATTTTATGTTTGGATAAGGAAAAAAAGAATTTAATCCTTCAAAATTCATTTTCCAAACATGTTCTAAAACATGTCACGTTTTTAGGAATATTTTTAATTGATATAACATATATTCAGATTAAATTCTAGATCCCACATCAGTTGGAGATTCACAATAACAATGGACTTGAATTATTATAGATGAAATTTGAAATATTTAATTTAGAATATTAGGCAAAACTATTTAAAAATTAATTAGGCGTATGGTTGATGAAATTAAATAATTATTTATTAATAAATAAAAATAGTTTATTTTTCTTTGCTTATATTTGGATCTATCCGTTTTTCACGGTAGGAATTGGGCCTTTGGCAGCTCCAATAGCAAGCCCAATTGATGGCCCAACTCAGCTTGCAAATGGGCTCTTCTCTGGCCCAACACAATCTCAAGTAAATGCACACACCAATTTAATTGAATTTGAAAAGATTTCAACTTTTACTTTACAACTCGCTAGCTATCGTATCAATTATTTGTTGTAACGTTTAACGGATGGATATTCTAATTCATGAATAGGCCTCGACCCATTAGTTTTCTTTTCTTTTCTTTCTTTGCGTAGGTTTGAAGTCCTCGATCGTGATAGCAACCGCGTAGCATCGAAAGACCCTCCCATCATCTTAATGCTACAAAATTCATAGCATCATCTAGAAGAAACCGCTATAAAATATTGATCAAATGTTGAATACGCGTGAAAATAGTGAGAGGAAAGGGGGTATGAGGTTGGAGTGAAGAATGGGGGACAGCCCACAAAGCACAAACCATTGCTTTACCTGAAGGTAAGGGCATGAGCCCCATGGCTTCAGCCATGAGAGTATCTTATACTTTGAATGCCAATTCGTGTGCTCATGTGCAACCATGTGCATTCAGCTCCCACCACATTAACCACCCTAAACCTACCAAACTCCAACCCAAATTATTGTTTGTTTCCATTCTAATCGATCTCGGGATCGAGTGGATGTGAATAATAAATAGCATTAATGTGTATGTACACGGACATGTGTTGTTTATATATATATATATATATGTGATTTTTTATTTTATTATATGGTAGATGTGTTTGAATCGTCTTTATAATCCGCTCACATGCGTTGGTTTTTCCCTTGTCCTTCCAATATTTTCCCCTCATCTATCCCTTTATATCATTCATGTAACCCATTATTATTTTCGGTCATCAATTTATATTTTCGTAGCTTTCCCATCAACCGACAATGGATATATAACTTTAAGTCCAAAAAAAATATATTCTTTTTTCTTTTAATATGTTAAATTAAAAAAAAAAAATGAAGAATAAGAAAATGGTTGAATTTTTTATAATAATTTTCTTAAAATAATTAATATAAATAAAGGGTTGAATGATTTAAGAGGACCAAAATGTTTGGAGAAGGATAAAGAATCTATGAATTGATTTGAAATAATAATTAATAATTAATTAGATAAGTTGAGGATGTGACTTATAATTATTATATTTCAAATAATTTATATTAAATCATTAGAATGTTTGATTGCCAAATCAGGACATGGGAACATGGGTTGATGCAATATTTTCTCTTTTTCATACATATAAATCAAAACTATATATTATAATTTTTTTTATATGATCTATGCATTTAATGAGAAGAAGCATCTGATTATGTCCCCCTCTATTATTTCATCCTCTTTCACCATTTCTACCCATATCAATTATTTTATCATATTATACGCCATCTCAACCAAGCCACCACCTTTCGTTCTAAGATCAATACACTATTTCTGTAATGTTTCACGTCCATATCCTTAGTATAAGTAGTAATTTTCAATTATTTCTTAGTCATCATATTCTCATGATCGCTCTCTTTCGAATGTGGTTTTGGTTCATCAATATACTCATCATTTACTTGAGTGTCATATGCCCCTCCCGCTTCTACTTTGGTTCATCTTCGAATCACATTTTATTGAGAAAAGTATCGCTATGATCCCATTTATATCGTCCATGTTTTAGGTGTTGAATCTAGATTCCAAATTCTTATTTGAATCACAGGCTAGGGCATTACAATTCTATAATAATGTACGAACGTAAGATATAAGTTTTTAATGAAGTAATTAGGCGTATAAAGTAGTGGGCCCACTCAAAATTGAGTACTCTCGTATTAATTTCGAACTTTTTTTTTTTTTTTTAGAGAACTTTAGTATTACAAGACAACGATAGTGATATGATAAGGAATCAACTACAAGGGGAATAAGATTTGGATTACCTTGTTGATCGAATATCTCAAGGCAAGAACATTGTTTGAGATTCGAATCACTCCACAAGCAAGATCGATCATGTCTAGCTTGAATGATTCTTGTTGATCAAATATCTCAACGCAAGAACACTTGATTGAGATTCGAATCACTCCACAAGCAAGATTGATCATGTCGAGCTTGAATGATTCTACATGCAACCTAAACTACATAGGCACAAATGCTTTTTTTAATATATTTTTCAAGTCTCACAAATATAACATACATGGCTTTATATAGCCTCAAAATGAAAGGCATTCTGTAACATTCATATTATTTAACCTATATAAAGTAAATAAAATGTCTTAAAATACAATAACTCTAAATTACTTTTAACCCACCCAAAATTTACAAGAATCAAACTTTATTCTTCTTCAATGTAGCATAAATTGAAACATCTTTTGATAATTTTGACAACCTTTTCTTCGCATCTTCATTGAAGTATATTGTATGATTGATGTCTCTTAGTTCATATCAGATAGGTTCTCTCCCTCTAGTACACGTACAAAAGGGGACGAATCTCATTTATTTTATTTTGTAATAATAAATTATTAACAAATTTGAGGATTGGAAAATGGGATTATTAAATTGAGATTGATTGTAATCTTGTTTTTGACAATTTTAAAAATAAAAAAAATAAAAGAAGTGGGACCCACGAGAGAATAAGAAGATCCAACGGTGGAGAAGCAAAAGAGAGAGAAAGAGGAGGTTGGGAAGTAGTGGGAGTGGGCCATGGCCCAACGATTTGATCCAAGAAACCTGGCTGGAAGATAAAACTTGGTTCCGGTCCGGCCCGGCCCAGACATGTGCTCCCAACAACTTCTTCCACAGGAACATGGGGCCCACGTTGAATTTTCGCCTGGATCCATAAATAAGCAATTAATGGAGAAATGAATACGATGTGGAATGTGGAGCGTTGGATTCAGGTGATCGTATCCGGACACGTGTGGGAATCCAGAGATTCGGGGACTACGAGGACAGAAGGAAAACAGAGCAAGAAGTGGCTGGCGTTGGCGTGGGCACCCGAACCTAGCTGTCAGACACGTGTGTGGGTCGTCAAAGCCAACCGTCCTTGGCCCCACCCATTCTTACATAACGACAAAATAACTCAGCCTCCTTTTATTATTATTATATTATTATTATATTATTATTAATTCACTATATATATATATATACACACACAAATTCAGATTCATATTCCAAAAAAATGGAGTATTGTTGGGTTTGGTGTAAGGAGAGCAAAGGAATTGGGAAGGTGAAGTGGCAGAGGAGGGGAAGGCGCGGCGTCCGGCACGGCATCCGGCACGGCGGCGCTGTGCAGAGGAGGATGAGGAGGCTGCAGCGCTTGATCCCCGGCGGGCGGGGGCTGAAGGCGGACCGTCTGTTGTTACAAACGGCGGACTATATAATGCAACTGAGGTCTCAAGTTGATGTTTTGCAAGCACTTACCAACATTTATGACCCTCTACTTTCTAAATATTGATTTTTTTTTTTTAAAGAAAAAAAAAAATTAATTGGCTGTTTTGCCATGACATACATACATACATATGGGATGATGTATGTATGTATGTATGTATGTGTAGATATTCCATGACACTATATATATCTACTACCAATGCCTTCTTCCCCAAGTAGCTGATCAATTTTAAATTTTCTATTTTATTTTATATTTCGTAGCAACATAATTTTCGTGAATAACTAGTTGAGTTGTGCTAATTGAAGATAGTTGAAATGGTTACGGAATTATCGTGTAGAATTTTGTTCATTTCTTCGAAGTTAAAAATAATTAATTGGACTGTGATCGACTTCTAGCTTAAATTTATTTAAAATTTAGTAATTGGTAAGCTTCAATTTCACGTCGATTGGTAAGAATGAAAAATAAATTCTCGATGATCTATGACCACTTTCATCTCTAAGTTTGTTTGTTTTTTTCATTGACACCGTTAAAGCTTGAATTGTTTGTTTTTTTCATTGACGGTTAAAGCTTGAATTTGAAGTTTATTTTGTAAGTCGGTGTTTGTTTTAAATTTATGGGTTTTCTATAAAATTATTCAATACAATGACGCTATTGAACGAATTAGGTTTTAATATAGTATAAAAATGTTAAAATATCACCTACGGATTTGTGTTTTACTTCACTAAATTACCATGAATACATTTCAATCATAATAACTCCAAAATTAGATAGGTTTGGTTTGAAACATTCTATATTGAGTGACCTTCTAGGAATATTCTAGTAAGCACGTGAGTGAAAATAAAACATTCTAAAAAAACGTGTTATTTTGTGGAGATAATCTTTACTTTTCGAAACGCTTTAAGACTATTAGGTTACGTGATCATGCACGGGATGTAGGAAATGTTAAAGATATCAGGTGTTGAACCATAGTTCTAATGGTGTTATATCTCATTCGCTAATCCATTCTCTAGAAATTTCTTTTCTCGAGTCGAGCTACTCTTAGATTAGATCAGTAACTTATATCCCGAGAAGAATTGCCTCAACTAGCCTATTAATTTTTTGAAAAATATTTACAAATCCAAATTAAAATGTTAGGTGTATTATCAAATATTAAATTCAAATAATTTGACCCAAAAAAAGGGAAAAAAAAAGTTCAAAATCGTTCACAACCGACCTTGTTTGGACCGATTTAATTATATTCCCAGTCTCGCCCAATTCCTATTCCAAACGGGAGAAGAATCCAATCTTAAACCACGTCGGTGGATACCCAATGCAATGTCCCAAACGGGCGACTAAACACCGACCCATCGTTCCTCCTCGTAGCTGCTAACATTTTTCACATCTGGGGCTGGGGGCCTGAAGCAAAGCACTTGATTTCAGAGCCAAATTGGGCCGTTCATCGAGGTTAAACCAATTCAAGGGCTTCAATCAGCAATCAGCTTCTCTTTCCTCAATGACCCATTTCTTCCCTCTTCACTTTTCCAGTTCCCATGTCGTTGTTCGAATGTTTTGGCCTTGAGCCACCACAAAATCGCTTACGACACCATCCATTTCAAGTATATCAGCATCAGCATTTAAAACCCTCGAAGGTTGGGGTCCTCTTGAACTGAAGCATCCTCTTCTGTGTCGAAACTCTCAGAATCGTATGGCAAATGCAGTGCCAGATTCATTTCTAGTCGATTTCCCGATGACCCAGGTAGGTAAATTGCAATCAAAACCTTGTGAGAGCTCTTAATCTTTGGAATTTCAAGTTTCTGGGTTTGATTTGATAATGAATTGAAGCTTAGGCGTTCTGGGTAGTGAGAAATTTCTGTTTATAGACTAGCATTTTCATTTTTCACTGCAATTTCAGTTCAGGGTTTTGATTGTTCTTGCTTTCCCCCTTTTTTTCCTTCAAATTTTTACACATGAATTGGGTTTCTTGTCTGTGCAATATGTAACTTGTGTCAATTCCTTGTTAGCCTCAATGCAAGAGATGCTTTGGTTTCGAGGAAAACGAGGAGGAAGACGACTGATATTAGGAAGCTTTCAAATAGTTGTGGGGAGCTAATTATGTTGGCATTTTAAAATGTCATTTGTTGTTCATCCTCAAACCAGGGACATTCTGGTTAGTCCTTCCATTGCCCCTCTGCAACCTTCTTCTTCATTGGCATATAACAGCGACTACCAAAAACAATCAGCTCTTCCCAGTTCCTCTAGCAGTAAGATAAGCCCTGCTGTTCTTCTAGTCATAGTTATTCTAGCTCTTCTCTTTTTCATCTCTGGTCTTCTTCACTTGCTTGTGAGATTACTTGTGAAGCAAAGATCTTCACCATCATCAATTCCTGAATCCAATAGTAATAGGTTTCTGGAAATGTCTGATTCATCTGCCTTCCAAAGACAGCTACAGCAGCTCTTCCATCTTCATGATTCGGGTTTAGATCAAGCCTTCATAGATGCACTCCCTGTGTTCCTTTACAAAGAGATAGTGGGATTAAAAGAGCCATTTGATTGTGCTGTATGTCTTTGTGAATTTTCAGAACTAGACAAGCTAAGATTGCTCCCTTCTTGCAGTCATGCTTTTCACATAGATTGTATAGACACATGGTTGCTTTCTAACTCAACGTGCCCTCTTTGTAGAGGGACCCTTTACTCACCTGGACTTGCCATTGAAAACCCTGTATATGGTTTTGAAGATTCAGAAGAAACAGAGGAATCTACAGAGGATGGAAGAAGAATTAGTATCCCTACAGCTCAAAAAGCTCCAGAGAGTGACATTAATGGTGAAAAGAGGGTGTTTTCAATCAGACTTGGGAAGTTTAGGAACTTGAATAGTAATGGAGGAGTGAGAGGCTTGGAGAAAGGAGAAGGAGAAACCAGCAGTAGCAGCAGCTTGGGTGCAAGAAGATGCTATTCAATGGGGTCTTATCAGTATATTGTAGCTGATTCAGAATTGCAAGTGGCATTAAGTACGAGCAATCTAAGAGATTCACAAACTGGGAATTGCTCAGTTGATGATGATAATGCGGAAGGGAAGAAGATTAAGATTGGAAGTAAAAATGAAAGCTTTTCTGTTTCGAAGATCTGGTTATGGTCCAAGAAGGGTCGACAGCCAAGTGGCGCAGACACCCATGTGCTGCGAGCTAATTAAGGTTCTGGTGTTGTGTCAGGGACTGGTAATCTCAAGGTACTCTTCAGTTTTGAGGTGCTCATTGTGTTCTGTACTTTCTGCATCAGATATCAACGGCCTTGTTCTTTGGAAAATGATAATAAAAACGAATCTTCGAGGCCTGCCTGCCTTTATCATATGGTTATACTAATTAATAGCAATTTCTTTCTATTGATTGCTCTTTGTTGCTTTGAATGCCACTGGCCCGTGAACTTCCCTTTAACTAAATGAGTTTGAGCCAACAAGGCCTCCGTGATATGAAAAATGCCATATTTGGTGCAATTGCTTCACCGTTGATGTACCTGTATGCTTATTCTTTCAGTAAGTTCCACTAATTCTTAACCCATTGATGGCGTCGGTTTCTCGAGTTCGTACAAATTTATACATGCATTGTTCCATTTCTGGATCTGAATTCATATCGTGTCATGTGTAACATGAAATACGATGGAATCTAACAAGAAAAGGATTTAGATAGACAGGTATAGACAGACCTTTTCATTTATTATTGAAAGGCACAAACTTAAATAAAAGAGAAGAGAAAGAAGCCAGACAACCAAACCTTGAAATTAATTAATAACTTTTTCTTTAAAAAAGTACAAATATATTCAATCCCACAGCTGTTGGTGGATTCAAGATCAAGATTTCACCTACTACTTGAAATATAAATGCACGGGACGGGAGAATCGAGGTGTAGCTCCGTGGAGAATTTGATCATAAATGATCCCGTGATTGCGCTATTCTACCAAACAAACAAAGTTGGTGCAGAGATATTTCTAAATTAATGAACTAGGAATTCGAAACAAAGACAACACTTTTGAGCATAAATGATATTGAAGAACTAAGGGGAGAAAGAAGAGGAGAAAAAGGGTCACAAACGTGAGAGCTCTTTCAACTCGAGAATTACAATACATTACAATCCCTCACCAATATTGCCTAGAAGCTTACAGAGTCGACCATGGAAATGAAAATATTATGAGAGCTTATCTTTCAACAAGAAAAGAAGAGAGCTAAACAAATCGAATTGAATTCCCTTCTTTTTAATGTTTTGGCATGTTCATTTACCTTGGTGACTGTGGTTGGAAAAGATAATGCTAGACAGAAAAAAACTAAAAAAATAAAAAACAAAACAAGTGGCAAGAACAGTACCTCCAATCCTTAAATGTAACACTGGAGCTCCCCCACCTATTCATGGAAGACAAAAATTTTATAACCAAAATCCCCGTACAATAACTTGAAATAATGTACAAAACCACTATGTATGAAGAGAGAATCGGAAACAAGGGAGATGGAGGTCCAGAGTGATGTCTTTGGCTTTATAGAAATCCCAGGCGAGCAAAATCAACCATCAATGCGCTGCAAATCAAACCGTTCTGGTTGATGAATTGAAAAATAAGATATGAAAACAAAATGAAGACTGAATAAGGGCCAATTTATCACACCATTTTTACACTTTCTGAGCCGTTCAACATCATAAGTTACGAGGGAAATTATTGACTTGAGCCTCCTCCAACATATCTTTGTCATCCACCTTGTATGCTATCCTTAGGCGCATCATAAGATGTTTCTGAATATAAGAATATTCTAAATTATTCAGTATAGAGATTTATTCTGAGAAGGGAAGCGAGAGCAAGCATCAATTTTTTTTTGGTAAGAAATTGATAGATGCCTACAAAAATCCTATGGTTATTCGAATAAAACGCAATCATATCTATGCCACAGTTCTTTTATATCCTAAATAAATAAGTACTAAGTTGAATTTTTTATATTGATCAGCCTCCCCACAAAAAATAAACAAACGAAAAAGTTATACGAAAGATTTTTGGAATAAAATAAATAAAACAGATGCAGAGAAAATCCTTCAACAGCAATGCAGCACTACAAATTCTTAAAGATTCAGAACTGAATTTTCGAGGTTGCAAAAGAACGATACCTTTCCATGTTGGCTATTAGTCACTTTCAACTTTTGTGTGATAGACCCATTACCACTTCCAGGCAGAGTACTACCACTCGCTGGATCTAAATGCAGTTGAAGAAACTGTTTGAAATCACAAACAAATGTCAGAACTATTTGTTAAAAAAAATAATTAAACTAAAGAAGCTATCAGGTAAGCCGATTAAGCCATGATAAACTTCGCACAACCCTACTAATTTGAATACTCTAATTCATGCATGTGGATGTGACAACAACAAGAAGCACATATGGACAGGACAGTCACAAAAAGGGAAAAAATATCATAGCTAGACATCCCTATAACATATAATTCAAGAGGCATATCGAGCGAATTTCTACAATATAAGGTGACATCACAATCATAATCTTCTAAGAACTAAAAGCCATAAAACAGGAGGAATACGACTAAGCAATTGGATTTCATTTCTTAAAGAGTAAAAATTAAAAAATGAAAGAAGGGAGTAAAAAAATACGTAGAGCCAATTTCATGGCACCATTTTGTTCTTTATTTTCTGTTAGTTAACCATCTTTTCTTGGTGTTTTCTACATTTTGAAATCCAAAATTCAAAAGCTCAGCGAACATATAGATTTCAAAATTTTGCTTTAGATTTTAATTTTTACCCAACACTTCAATTTTTATTGGAAAAATAGAGAACAGATGACATGTGGTTGTTCGAAGCCCTTCATCTTCTGAAAAACAAAAGTAGTAATGAAATACCTTAACAATTAACTACTAAAGTAACTGCATGGTGAATTAGATTAGTCACTCGATATCACTTTTTACCTTCGGAACTGCTGCCTGGAAAATGAAATTTGAATAGACATTTGGAGATAAATTTTTAAATGTGGCATGGATCAATGTCGTTTGTGGGCTCCCAGCTGCCTTAGAGAAGTCAAAAGTTATTCTCAGAGATCCACTCTCGTACGCAACTATAGATGGATAAACTGAACCATTCTCGTCTGGACAAAAAACAGAAAGCTATCAAAATCTCGACAAAATTCATACCAACCAAAGGGATTCGAAGTACCATTGACGAGTTTACCACCTGAACTTGCCACGTTAGGGGCCAATCCACCCAACAAATCAATTGTAGAAGAAGATACAGGAGCGGAAGCTTTGCTTGCTGGAAGAAGAGAAAGAGAAGAAAGTCCATCCAATTGAGAAGTGGGCAATTTTTCTTGATTGGATAATATGTCTGCTGGAAATGCACTATTCTGTGGAGGTGGGGTTGTTCCAATGGACAAAAGATCCAATAGAACATCAGTTCCACTTTTTGGAGCTGGATTACTTCCTGCAAATATTAAAATTTTCCAAACAAATAATGGGTTAACAATCAGTCCGTTCGTGAAGAAAATATTGACTAATTTTAGGACATTCAAAATAAAAGTTCTCCCCGACACAATAGTAGTAAACACACTAGTAATAAACACGTGGAGTATTTCATAACTAGAAATACATCTGTCGAATGATAGGAATATTCATTAAATATTTAAAATTAAGGCATCACAGGCAAGTTTGACACTGCTTCATATATGGAGACGAGATATTGTTAGCAATGCAAAATCATACAAAGAAAAAACTACTAGAGTTGAGAACTGGTAGTTGTGCTTGCTTTTCACCGATGAATTTAATGGTTGGGTGTGTGACTGAACGACCTAGAGTTGGAGAGCATAGCTGCAGCTGTTGAATTTTGTATAAAGCTCCTTGTCCTCTGTCGGAAGAACAGGAGAATTTGGGTGGGAAATCAATTTGGAATCTTCTGTAGTATGGGAGATGAATTTGGACTTTTTCTACTGAGTCCAGCTTCCAGCTTTTATTGGATCAGGAGGAGTTTTCCCTAGGTTACAAAGCCTCTATCTAAGAAAGCTCAAGTGTTTCTCTAGCCCCTCTCTGTTGGAAGTAATAATACCAACAACGGGATACTTTTTGGTTCATGATCAACGGTCTTTTGAATTGCTATGCGGCTATTAATCACAAGCTTCCTTCACACTGTATCTCACATTCAGAATCATCGAATTTTTTGAAGTAATATTTTTTCTTCCTCTGATCATTTTGTCCCAGCTCATCAGAAGACCTCCTCCTAGTGCTCTCTTTCCGAGTTCTTTGTTGACTTTTCTTTAATTGGAATACTCTTATCTTTCCTTTGAGATCTTCTTGTTTTCACTTTCCTTTTATCACTCCCTTGTGGAGTTTATATGTTTTCAGCATTAGTCTCTCATTTCTTGTTTTAAAAAAACAATGGGATCCAGCAAAATAACTGCCAGCTGCTCACTCCACCCTAATTGATGTTTTCTTTGCAAGAGTTCTTCAGCCGATATCAATCACTTGTTCAAAGACTTTTATTATGCCTCCTAATGTTAGTAGATTCCCTTTCATGCCTTTATGGTTTCTCTTCAAAAGAAAGCTAAAGTTTTTTGGCTGATGCTGTTGAAGCTGTTCTTAAGGAATTAGAGAATGTTCCAAAATGGAGGGTAAGAATGTTAGAAATTATGGGATGTTATTGTTATGCCTACTATCTCGCGGGAACTCTCGCTCAAAGGAGTTCTGTAAGCGTCCTCCTTTTAATTCTTTGGTTCAATTGGATCTTTTTTATGTTTTCATCTATACTCATTGAATATTATTTAATATCAAGTTTTTGGCAGATAAGGCAATTATATCCCCTACATCTCCTACTTTTTATAACAAAACGAAATTGTAGTCTGTAGGTCCTAAAAACAAGTCAAATAAAGGAAAATAAGATAGCCGCTTGATGCAAAGTAGAAGTCAAGAAGTTTCCTGAACAGAAAGGAAATAGATATACGTGAATGCTTTCAAAACTAACCAGATTGCTCTGGAGCTGCAGACAAGTCAAGCCCAAGAAGATCCTGAATAAAATCACTACCAGAAGAGCTAGGCACAGGAACCTCATCAGAACTTAAATCAAGTAAATCAACGAGAGGAGCAGCAGATTTGGAAACCCCATTTGGAAGATTAATTGCAGCCCTATTAGAAGACGATACAGATGCTGGAATAGAACCAGCCCTTTTTCCGATGAATGTTGCCTCATCCAAAACTGGCATCCTTTCAACCAATGTAGACCTGAGAATGTGCGCCCATCAGCTTTGTAATAGTTACGAAATTCTAATATTGGTGCATAAAGTTAAATTCTTCCGTTTAATGAAATTTAGCCATTTCATTTCAAGGGAAAAAGTTCAACATCAGACTAATAGATACCTCATATTCTGATGACTTGCAATGATGGAATTGAATTCAATGGATCTTTGCTGCAATTCAAGCACGAGGCTTCCTTTATATTGAACAATTAAATGGTTAATCCTCCTGCAAATAGAAGTCACAAGATTTTAATTAAAATTACAAAAGATATCACGATAGATTTGTAAAACTACCTAGATAAATAAATGATGCATCAAGCCTCGTGACCAAATATGGATTGCCAGCTTAATGTCAACTTTGTTATTAAATTACGTAATTTTCAACTTGTAGAGTCAGAAGAGAAATTTCTCGTATGTCAGGGTAAAAACGTAAGCTTTCATGATTGCACTTCTCTTGCCACCCTTATTAATAGATGGCGTTCTCTAGTGTATTCTAATTATAGTCCTCCTTGTCTTATAATACTGACAAAACTTCAAATATTTTGACACGGGATAAAATTTTGGCATGGTTAGCTGTTAATGGGAGGATGATTAGCTCTTATAACTTTATTCAGCATAAGCCCACATCAATTTTCCTTCAGCCTCAATGGTATATAAAGAAGAGCGGAGCGTTATGGCCATTTAATGATTTACCTTGGAGTAGTTTGAGAATTGTGAAGGAGTATTATAAATGTCTTAACCAAATGGCAGGAAAAATAAATTGATTTACAAGACATTAAGAAGGAATTACACATCAGAAAAAAGAGGATGCCACTGGCAATCACGTACTCTGAACATGATGGGAAACGAGAAGAAAGCTTCAGCAAAGCAATCATGGCCATTGCTTTGATGTTTAGATCTGAGTTATGGCGTTTAATAGCAGTTTCGGCAACATCCACAGCATCAGATTCTGTTACCTGTGAAGAGATTTAGATATTGATTAAAAACTTCCAGAAAAGAAATCACACAATATCAAAAAAAAAAAAAAAAAAAAAAAAAAAAAAAAAAAAAAAAAAAAAAAAAAAAAA
>NW_019268525.1:1482243-1495523 GCF_002738365.1 Cucurbita moschata | reverse complement strand
AAAAAAAAAAAAAAAAAAAAAAAAAAAAAAAAAAAAGAAAAAAAGGAGGCCAAAAACGATAGTATTTGTAACTAGAAAATGATATATAAGGTGATTTATTTGATTGGCTTAGATACAGAGAAAAAAGATTTGATGAATTCAAGAACACCATATATCAATATAATAGAAACAATAAATAAAAAAAGAAGATATGAACCTTATCCAATCCCAAATCACAAAGATAATTGTTTTAAAAGGATCATCATTAAAAATAAAATTAAAAAAAAAAAAAAAAAAAAAAGGAGCGTGGAAAGAGTGCTTACAACTACGGGATCCTCTATATCGAGCATTCCAATATTATTGACCAACATGTCGCCATATTCTCCAATGCACCAAACCGTCACTCGAACAAGACTTTCCTGCTTAACATATCAGCATAGGCATAAAGGCACGCCCACTTGTATACTTGGTGTGGGGGGAACAATTTGGTGTTTACTTATCAGAAGAGAATGATCAATACCTGCTCGCTAGATATCTGAAATGCTCTGTACAAGGCCCTTACAGTATACCCATGAAGGTCAGATGCATTGCTTATCACGACAATAAGGCCATGCCATACTTCATCTTTTACAAAATTTCCAGCCTACTAAGCAATGCAGCAATATCAGAGTTTTTATCAGAGGGAATATGAAACTTTATGAAACTTAATGTGCTGTAAAACTTGATGGCAAGTTCTTGGGATGTCACGGCTCTTTGGATCAACAAAATTGAACAGATTCACGGAGAATTTATGAAACAAGATAAAGATAAATGAGAAGACCTAAAACAGGAGTCAGCACCGAATGATAAGAAACAAGGCACTCAACAAATATAACATCATCGAGAACATTTAAAATTGGTGGTATGAATAAGAAATCTGTGCAGTGCATATTGAAAACTACGTTGTTATTGAGAAAAATGAACACATCCAACTTCTCAACCGAAACTGTGCAGTAGAAAGAATTATGGCACAGTTCACATTCAGCAAACTCGAAATAGAAAATTAAAAGACTTTGGATTGATATCTCACTAATACCATTTACACCCTCAAAGAGACCATAATCAAGCTTAGAGGAAAATCAGAGATAATCAAGATAAACATATGAAAATTCAAATTATACCTCAGAGAGAACCTTCAGCATCTGATCGATGTACCATATTTTCTCTGGGGAGTACCTGAAGCACCAGGATAAGTGCTAATTAGAACAATCGTCCCTAGATAGCTATCTTTTTTTTTATTCCTTTTTTTTTTTTTTTTTTTTTTCCCCTATAAGAGAGTAAGTTGAATCAAGTTAATTTCTAAATCCTAATACACTCAGGTGATCCGAAGACAAAAGAAAAATGGAAAACTTCCTATAAAAGAAAGGCAAATGGAAAAGGAAGAAAAAAGATTATGGTTCTATAAGAAAATGAAAACTAACAAAATACCATATTTCGAGAAAATTAGTCGAGTAAATAAAAATAAAAAAATAAAAAAATAAATAAACTTGGAATCGTAATCCACTTAGAACCTGTTCATTTCTTTTTGGTTTAACTTGAAGTTATCACCTTTGACCTCTAACCAATGCAATTCTAGATGTTTCCACATGAAATCAGAAAATATTGGCTCGTTTAAAACATTATAAGAAACCACTGACTTCCAACTTTATAAAGGATGAATTATAAGAAGGGAAGGTGAGGCCTCCACCCAACTTCAAAGGAGATACAACAAGGCTCTTGAATCAGATGAAATATAGGAGGAGAGAAATCATTAAACTGTCGTATGCAAGAACACCAGAAGAATCAAGAATGACAAAACTATCCTAAATTTCAATATCCAATTATCCAAATTGTAAGGCATCACCTATTCCTTTCCAACCACAACCCTACAAACTAGCCCAGCAACGTTGAAAAGTTATTAAAGCCAACTTGCAAGAAGGTGGGAGAGAGGAGAGGCGTCACAAGAGAAGAGGGAATGTAAACTTGTTTCCACCTTTTAACTGAAAAAAATGACTAGAAAAAAGCTGATATTCAAAAAGAACATTAACCAAATAGCTCACTTTGCAACAATTGAGCAAATTTTTGCAGTAAGATCTCCCTTAAATTCTTGATCAGCAACTTCCAGGTAGTCAATAAGCTCTTTGGTCAGAGGCTTGACATTGCTCTCATTCACTAGAAGGTAAACAAGTTCAAGGGCCCTCTTCCGAATTGAAGCATCTGAATCCTGAGATGAAACAAATTCAAAATGTTTTGAAACATGCCTAATTGACTGTTTCCTCCACAGATTCACATACAAATTGATCGAGAAGGCTATAAGTAGTTACATGTTGATCCAAATTTTCTGTGAATTACCCCAACCATAACCTGTACCAGACTTCGACATTAGCCTATTTCCAGTACCATGCACAGTTCATCCAAAGATTTGCTATAAATTGTCGTTCTCAAAAAATTTACAAATACTCAAAAAGATAAATTTAAGATAAGGAAAAAAAAAACCCCACGTGGGAATCTGTGATTAATATCTCAAACTCCCATCACTTCACTTATAGCTAGTTTAAGAATTTATGAATGAGCAATGGCCTGTGCAGTCAGAGAATGATGGGAAAAATTGGAAGGCAACATTCATTTATAATTCGTACCAGGAAAAGAAGATTTAACAAAGAAAGAATAATACAAACATGGAAAAGTTAAAAAAAAAAAAATTAAAAAAAAAATTAAAAAAAAAAAACAAAGAAAAAAGCTCTAAATGTACAAGAATAACGAAGTACCTTTACACATTCCAAGATAGTTGCCCGATGTCTCTGCACTGCTTGACCATCTACAGTGATAGCCTTCATAAGCATGTTCAATGCTACATATCTAAGAAACATTCCAAGAGCAAGATGTTGATTTGTTGATTGTGCGACTAAGAAATTATGAGAAGCTTTATATTATTGGAGACTACTTGGTAAACAATTACAAAATGAATTCTAGAAATGCATTCAATCTATAGTTAGGCAAGTGGCCAAACATTATAAACACCCTTATTCAATAACCTCCATTTCAATAAGTTATGTCGACAGTGAGGCACTAAAACCTCCTCTTTTTGACAAATATATTTGGATTAAGCTCCACAGGAACTCATCCTTTTGTAAGTTTTCACCAAACAAATAAAAAGTTCTAGAACTATTAGTAAGCAGAAGGAACCAAATGATTATTTCACACGATTTCATATACAATATGCAATAGCATTCTCATGGAAGTAATATACAATGAAATAGCTCTCAAGTTTTATCAAAAGAACCTGATATTGTTATCACGATTAGACAAGAATCTGCCCAAGATATTGATAGCAAGCACACGTAAGCCGCCACTATCTTCAATACTCATAATAGTTTCAACACATTCATATAGAATAGCATTCCCTGCGTTTTTGTTTGATTCTGTTTTTGTTGCCACCTAAGAAAAAACACGTCAAATTTAGAAAGGAAACAGGAAGGAGAAAGGTTACAAGTAAATGTCAAAACAAATCAGTAGTGGACAGATATCAGTACAAACCAGAATAACTTAGAGCAGCTAAAATATGGACAAAACAAACAGAAACTGGGTGAAATAATGTTTAGCAAAGAAACAAGATTGGATCCACCATCACAATTTATGCCAAAATAAAATTGTAAATCTACAAATAAAAAGGCGAAATTTTTCTCCCACATAGTAAGAAAATAAAATACAATAAGAGCGACATAAGAATGACCTAAGTTTGATAAGATGTTGCCTAACTCTACTAGTGCATAAAATGTAGAAACTTTGGCTGATGCTTACTCACACAATACAAGGGGCGGTTGGAATAAGAAATTAAAATAGATAGTGGATCTACGTCTTGAAATAAGAATACAGTTGAGATATCTTTTCTCTACGGTGAAATAACCTGCCAAATGCTTGAAAATAATATGACAGGAAAATAAGGGTCACCATTGTAACTGGCTATAACTTACCTGCGCAAGTATATCATTCATGTAGTCACTAGCATCTGCATCTTCATGGCCCAAGACACGCAAAAACTTAAGCAACCGGATGTGGAGAAATGGGTCCGTTATTCCAGCAATATCATACTCAGGGGCATATGGACTATTAACCAAATCCTTCAGTGTCTTGACTGCACCCTCTGTGGACTTCTGTATCATGGTAAAATACAATTTTCTTTTAGAAACAAAGACCAAGACCATAGCTCCATCGTTTCAACCTAATATGAAACATTGTTGTGTCCCAAAAAAAACTCATCTTAAGAAAATATAACATTGTAAACCTTTTATATAAATTAAACTACTGCAAGAGTCACTGAGAACATAAGCTATTGCTTACATATTTTTCAAAAAAATGATAAGAAACAATGCTTACATTCAAAATATTAGAACATAAGAAACAGTAGACTAGTGTCGGTGTTAGAACTTATCGAGTATTGAAATTCAACCCATATATCCATGATCAACGAGTTGGGTTTTTCTTTACGGATAGAATCAATTAAATTGTGTGCTGGTTAGCTAAAACGTTCGGAAGAGAGATTGGAATTGGTTGGCTGAGGCTGGTGTATCATAAATGAGCCCGAGTGAAATGAACTACAATACATAATTCAACATCACATCCAACAGTGCAAAGAAATACACATAATAGTAATGCTACATGTTGAAAAAGATTCATATTTCTAGATGACATCCAGCAAGAACAAAATAGACCAGCAGTTTCAGCATAGTCAATCACCAAGATCAGGAGGACATGGACAAATCATGCAGACATGAATATGTGAACCAATAACGGCGCAGTAAAATACCTTACGAAAATATTCAAGGGCTTCTGAACTGTGTTTGCAAAGCTCTGTACACAATTGAACTCCAGTTATCATAACCCCGTGGTGCTTTTCTTTCAGTAAGGAGGCAGCAGGGTTAACAAAATTTTCTGCAAGGTCTGGTACTTTCCTTATAATCCTAATTGAACACAATGCTGCCTGCACTCACCATCGGAAGCTCTCAAATTACGAGAATAGAACCTTTTTAGTATTTGAGAAAATTCATAAAGAACAAATGGGAAAAAAATCCTTAGTTAACTATATGAATTACAACAGAAGCAGTAGTGTAAGATATATATATAATGAAAAAAAAAATGATTTTCATCAAGGAAAAATGATAGAATATACAGGCACAAAAAACAGGAAAAGTCCTCAAAAAGGACCCTGACTACAAGAAGTGACTCTAGTCAAGCCGAGAAATAGAGGCCCAAGAGAAACAGAGAATCTAAAAAGGAACCAAAGATCTCTCATGCCCTCTGAAGATTCTGTTGTCTCTCACCCCAAAGCCCCCACAAAATAGCACACACCCCAGTCATCAACAAAACCCGTCTTTTACCACAAAAGGACGGATGAAGGAAAAACTCCTCAAACGCCTCCCAGCAACTCCAGCTGCTAACAAAGCTGAAGTTGAACACCTCAAAAAAATTGTGTCACACTGTCTGAGCAAAAACACAACTCCACATGACATGATTCAGTCTGTAACAAGTTCTTACAACCGAATCAAGTCTATTTCATCTATATGGAAAAACTGTGTTTCTAAATGATATTATTCCAATAAATTAGCAAAAATTCATCAAATGTGATGACTAAAACTAAATAACTTTTATCCTCAAACAGGAAAAGTGGAACTTGAACATATTACCCGACCTTTAAATCAGAAAAAATTCTAATTAAAACACTGCAGATTACTACTTAGAAAACTTACTTTCTTCCTAATGTTTGGGTCCCGAAACTGTAGAAGTCTTTCAACTTCTGGTGCAAGATCACGAGCCATTTCAGCTGAACAAATATTTCCTAAAGCACAGAGAGCAAGTCCTACGATATACTGGTTTGAGTGGTTGAGATCTCTGAGAGCAATTAAGGTTAAGGAAAATGCAAAAGCTTAAATTCTTCCTCCTTAAATGTTCATGCAGATAATATACCTCAAATAGTTCTCTGAAAAATGAACTTCCAAGACAAATAATCAAGATTTAGGATCACTAATGTGAAAATGATGAAGAATGGATACTGTTTTAATGAGTTTGTGACCAACATCAGAACTTCTTGTCTTTCATCTAGAAGTAACATGAGGCCAAGATACCCAATTCTCTTTTCTGGGAAACCAGCAGAGGCAATCAACTTCAAGCATTCCATTTGACCAAAATGTGTGGGATAACCAAGCATATGAATGAACATGAGCTTGGCAAGGTTTCGATGCCTATAGTCATGATCATTCTCATCAATGGCAGCTCGAATAGCAGCACACTCTTTTCGAATTACCGCACGTTCCTCTGCTGCAGTTTTACAAGCACGAATGGCCCGAATCATGTCCCTGTATTAAAGCATCAAGTAATAGCCGTATGATAAACATAGTCTTTGGCTAAAGATGCTTATAAAAGATATCAATGCCACAAATATGTCAACCATTTACTAATTATGCTTTTTTTTTTTAAAGGAACTGAACTTTACTTCATTTGCTAATTACAGACCCATAGGTGAAGCTCAACGTAAAAACATGAAGAAACTGGGGAAAAAAGGGAAGATTTAATATTAAGAAATAAATGTAGCACTTTCTGCATAGTGTATAGTAACTGCACAGTTAAAACCTTAGGATGCAACATGAAGACGCATAAAAATTTCTTTTATTTGAAAGAGGTTTCAGAATTGATTACTACATCAGAAGCTTAAAAGACTGCTAATCCACAAAATTCCTTGAGAAATTCGCGAATCAGGCCAGATAAAATACTTAAGAATTGGATCAGAAGAACACCTTGTTGCAATTTTATATGAAAGATTTCTCATTGCTAATTGTGCATGGATTTACACTTGCGTCAAATGTAATAAACATTTTTATTGCAAACAAGAAGAAAGACTTTCGAAGGGGTTATAGAAGAGCCGCACTTCTCATGACGACAACGGATAACCGTTAATAAATGGATGACGAGAACTAACAATCCAAAACATTGTTGGGAGTGATAATTCAAAGAACATGCTTCACGGTTTATGCATAGCTTCCCTCGTATTTCAATAACTGACTCGGTATTCGCCTCTAAATCTACCCCGCTTCGAACTTATTGACTGGACGCCACTAATTAAACCCAACAAGCATGAAAATGCTGCTGGAAAACCCAACCTAAGCACTCGTTACCATTCCCAAAAAGAGAAAAACGCAGCTTCAGCAGCAAAATTCCCAGTATTGACATAAAAAACGGTGTTATACTCAAACTCCTCAGTCATGAATTACCTAGTTCCGCAAGAATTCCATTCCAAAACACCAAAAGAAAAACGGAAAACGGTCCAAAAACAACAGCTGGAACAAATGAGAATTGAAATATAGTAGAAAAGTGATCCGCGAAAGAGTACACTGCGGTTGCAAGCTTACCTGAGACGCGTCCCAGAGGAAAAGGGATTCATGATTAAGTCCAGGTCGAAGCTCCAAGAAAGGGATAGAAGATCGGAATGAATAGATGGAGCAGGGCGTAATTGAGCAAAGGTGTGGAGATTATGCAACGATTTTGAATGCTGTGAATAAGAAATCCGAGATCCCAACGGGTTTTGGAGAGATCTGAGATGGGGAGTAGAGAGAGTTTGGATCTGAAGATGTGTTCAAGCTTGTGTCGGGCTCCTCCTTCCCGCTTCTGATGAATGCGCCAAGCTCTCTTCGACGCTGTGATCAAAAACTTAGAACATCAAAATTAAAGTATAAATAAATAAATATATATATATAAGAAATAAATGGGAATGAAATGAACCGAAAAACACAAGCACGGGAGAATTCTTTCCTTTTTTTTCCTTTTTTCTTTTTTTTTTTCTTTTTTTCTTTTTTTCTTTTTTTTGAGAAGTTTTTATTAACGTTACCGGTATGGCGGGTTAACTGGATCACAGCCGATCCTGAGTGGATGAATCTGGCACAAGTCTTCTCTGTCTATCATGCACTTCCTTCCGACGACCGTCTTCTAGTCTTCTACGGAACTAAACGACGTCGTTTCGATAGCATTTGCACTTGATTTAGTTAGGAAACAAAATAGTATCTCTATTTTAATTATTTTTTATTGCTGTTTAAGAAAAAAAAAATGATTCCAAATGGTACGTTGATTAGATAAACAAGACTTGTTCCTACAACTATAAACATACAAATTTTACAAACTTGGAATTTCATTTTTTTCTAATATTCCAAATTTACCCTTTCTTTACGAATTTTATAATACTATATACCGAAACAATAATGTTATGTTTTAGATGAAGTTGGTATGAGTAATGATAAATTATTGATAGAACGTGTTTGTATAGATATACTAATGATCTACCAATATTAAACCTGAATCATTTTAATGATGGTTGATATACTAACAATGTAATTAAAAATTATTCGCCATTAGCTTCAACTTAAAAATGAGGATATAAAAAGAAAGATAAACTTCTCAAAATCTCAATCAATATAACATTCTTATGAAACATTAAGGCATCGAGCAAAATAATAGGCGATCAATATTTACAATGCAGGGCAGAAATAATTGCAATTTTAAACCACAGCCCCACTCTCTTCCCATCTTGCAAGCAAGTTGTAATGGACACAAATAAAGACAACTCGTAAGGCTTGGCTTTCAACAATAAGTTGTAATTTGCTCTACTGCAACAATAAAAGAATCATTATAGAAAGAAGCATCAAATCAGAGGCTTTATGCAATGCGGCCAAGAAAGAGTTGTTCTTCCTATACAAGTTAATAATGCTGCCCCCCAACACTATTGACATCTCGAGGAGAGGACAATTTTAGTGGGCGTCAGAAGCTATAAATGATGCTGTTGTTATTATATACAAAAGGAAACTCTAGTTGCTGCTGAGGATATTGACCAAAATACCAAATATCACTCTTCAAGTTATAAAACCGCCTCAACTGCTGATTCAGCAAGGGCCTTTCCGTGCACCAATTCTTATAAAGGATCCTTTGGAAGAAGCAAGCCTTCGAGTGGATTGTGAGAATGATCATCCACACTACGAACCCTTCAACTCGCTCCGCTTCCACCAAATCCTGTCTAAGAAGAAGCAAGCACTCGAGTGATGTGGGTAATACTCTCAAAACACACTTTCAAAGGAAACACGCATTTGGGGTAGTTGCCGAGGTCTTGGACGTGAAGTAGAGGCAAGGCCTTGCAGCAATTTCACGACGTCGGAAGTGTCATCAAGGTAGAACTTCGCCTTGCTTGGCTTTCGCCCAACAGTGCAGGCAAAAATTTCTGGTGCGGAAGGCAGTGAAGGACTAGAGACAATGCTTGATATGCTCTCGAACATATCTTCATCTGATCTATCATCTCCGATGCACATCACAAAATCAGGTGGTCTTCCACTATCTACCATTCTCGAGAGAACCTTTTCTGCGACCAACCCTTTGCTTACTCCCTGCGAGTAATAACAACAGCTCAAGAATATATTACACTGAAGGGATGATAATTTGATGAGATAGATAAGGAAGAACCCGACAATAAAAAAGAATACCTGTGGCTTCACTTCAACAATATGTTGACCCCTTTTAACAACGGCTGGTTCGTTGGCAAGTACGTTTTCTAGATGGTCCAGCAATTCCTTAGCTTGACAGGATCCGAAGTCAGAATCGGCATCTTGATGATGCCAGACTAAAGCACTCTCTTTTGGTTCTATGCACGACCCATCAGTTGCTTCTGTATATGATCTCATCACTGGCTCTACAATTTTAATCCAATCCAGATCAGAAGACACTGGACTGGTTTCCCATTCTGAAGTTCCACCCCACCTACAAAAAATAAGAAGCTTAGAAATTGAACCAAAGAAACTTGTAATATTAAAAAGCTCAACATGAATCGAACATTTTGAGCAAATACCTTATAAAGTACCCATGTTCTGCTGCAATCCCCAACATCTCACAAGAGGCAAACCATTCACCTAAAGAACTTCTCCCCCTCCCACTAACAATGAACACAGTGTTACAGGGGTCATTGCAAAGCGTAGTCAAGACGGAGATAACTTCTGGGCTCGGTGTCTTAATTATGGAGCTTTGCGGAATAATAGTGCCATCGTAATCCAAAAATATCGCCCTTCTATGTGTTCTCTTATAAGCTGAGACAATGTGATCAATTGTTAACTTCCTAAACCCAGGAGAAAGAGAAACAACTCTAAAACGCAGACCCAAGCCAATTCCCCAGCACCGTTTACTATAGTGATCTTGGCATGCTCTCTCTAAATCCAGCATAAAACTTCGAGACCAATATCCTATATCATGGGAACTGACATATCGATAATGTTTCTCATGCCGCAACTGCTTCTCTGACTCCGGCATGGTAATGGCCAATTCCAAGGCATCCGCGACAGCATCAATGTCCCAAGGGTTAACCCTGATAGCTCCACTTAAAGAAGGCGAGCAACCAATAAACTCGGACACTACAAGCATACTCGTCCGAGGAGAACCAACTTGTAAGCCCATAGCCTTATCCATAAAAGGAGTTCCTTGCCTACAAACAATATACTTGTATGGAACCAAATTCATACCATCCCTTACAGCACTCACTATGCAGCATTCTGCTAATGCATAATAAGCAGTCTTCTCAAAACGTGGAACAGGGCGATCAATCAGAATTACAGGTTTGTAGTTATTTGAACCATAAGCTTCATTGATCCTTTCAGCAGCCAAGTAGGTTTCCTTCTGAGCTTCATGTACATCTTTACCTGATCCCCTTGCAGGGTTCACTATTTGAACCAGGACTAATTTGCCTCGCAACTCAGGACGTTGCCGTAAAAGCTGTTCAACAGCGAGAAGCTTCAGGCTTATGCCCTTAAAAATGTCCATGTCATCAATACCAAGAATTAATTTCTTCCCCATGAATTGATCTCGAACTTCTCTGACTTTAGCAGATGTAGATGGAAGATTCATCACCGATTCCAGCCGACCCATGTGAATGCCTACAGGAAGAATTTTGATATATACCGTGCGGCCATAATAATCTAGTCCAATATGTCCCCGCTTAGATTCATAGTCCAGGCCCAACATTCTGCTACAGCATGAGAGGAAGTGACGAGCATAATCAAACGTATGAAAACCAACTAAATCACAGTTTAGCAGGCCACGGAGAATCTCATCCCGAACTGGTAAAGTTCGATAGATTTCTGATGACGGAAACGGGCTATGCAGAAAAAATCCAAGTTTAACTCGATTGTAGCGCTTCCTTAAAAATGTTGGAAGAACCATTAAATGGTAATCATGAACCCAAACAGAATCTTCTTCAGGATTGATGATTTCCATCACCTTGTCAGCAAATATTTTATTTGCAGAAACATAGGCTTGCCAAAGCAGCCGATCGAAGCGATCACCGTGCTCTGGGCACATTGGTAGCATGTAATGGAATAAGGGCCATATCTGTTGTTTGCAGAACCCAAGATAAAATTTCTTCTGTAGATCATGTGGTAGAAATGTAGGTACACAATTAAAATTGTCAAAAAGCTTCTGAGCAACCTCTTCCTGGTCGTTGGCGTCGATTTCAACCTTGAGGGAACCCACGTATATAACCTCCATCTCAGGTGAAAACCCATTCTTTAATTGCAATAAAATTGAATCCTCATCAAAACTGAAGCACCATTTGCCAGATTGCCCGTCTTTTTTAGCTTGCAAGGGCAACATATTTGCAACTATGATTTTGCGCTCACGGCATACAGATGAAGACTCCGAATCTCCGTCATTGCTCCCATAGTCATCCATTTCTGAAATAATTCCAGGAACAGTCATTACCCGTGGTAGGGGTCTAGGTGTACGAGGAAGATCAAGTAAATCTCCAGAAGCCAGGTCCAAAAAATTTGTGGGGGATCTTGATGCCATGAGTTTCCACTACTTCTCTTATCTCTTAGTTACCAATCAAACAAAGGGAAGAAGAAAGACAAGAACTTGATCTGCAAGTAAAGTGCAGGTACTCTCAAACCTATACAAGGGGCAACAATCCAAAATGTTAAATCCACAGTTTTACTAGATAAAATTCACTTACGCGAAAATATGCTAGATCAGAAATTCCGAGCATCCAAGTAGAGACTCGAGTAGGCACAACCTATATGTGCTAGAAAACTAGAATTGATATTTAACAAAAAAAAAAAATAGTGGAGTTGCAGAAAACCAAATCAACCATAAACAGCAGGAGGCCAAGGAAGAAATTATCTGAGCTAATTATTATCAGAAAAAACCAAGATGATTCATAAATAGAGAACAAGAGAACAAAGCATTCACAAAGGAATCCCTCAAAACAACCAACCAATTCAAAAATGAATCTGCTAAAATGCACTGACGTTTCACAAAAAGCATTACATGTGGGTAGGAAGCTCATTCTAGCACAATCCTATCTAGCCACTCGGCTTATAATACTGCAACAACGCAACGCGTTTTGGTAAAATAGAGGAGGGTCGTTGGGGCGCTTAAGCCACCCAGACAGAAACAACGAATGAGTCCTTATACAGGCAGGCCACAGGTTGGGGTCATTCATGATCCGAACAGTGGCACATAGATATTGACGATTGCAATTATTCATTCCAAGCGACTTCGTGCTTACTATACTCTGTCACTCACTCCCAACTTCCAAGGCAGTCTTATTTTTGAAAAAACAAATGTGTAAATATATATGGCAAAGGAAATTTTTCTTGCTGGCAGAAAATAATGCATGCATTAACTTCACTCTTCTGAAAGAGGGAAAAAAGAGAGAACAAACAAGCTTCCAATCAGGAATTTCAGATCCAATTAAATTCGGCCAACAACTTTTTCCAGCTATATACGAACAGTAAATCTGTCCGATACACCAATAAAGTTTAATTCGACGAAAAGACCAAATGGATAAAATGTTGGCGATCGTTACTGTATAACATTAAGGAGAAACCAAAACGAAACACCGGCAACGACATCTGTAAACTACGAAACATGAACTGTGAAGATTAAACTTCGCGAGTGGGGCGTGACCGCGTGTCCGTATATGCAAAGAACAAAGGAACAACAAGACTGTTGAAAAAACCACCACTCAGCGACCACATTTCTAGATCTCAGTGTAAGAGAACACAATCACATCAAGAACAATCCGAAAATGAAACAATGAGATAAATTCACGAACCACTGAACAGCAATTTGATCAAACACATTCCCAGCTCAAGCAAACAAATTACACGAGAAGAAACGAATAACTCGCACACATACATATAAACACAAATTTCATTTTCCTAAACAGAAAATTAAAAATTAAAAATTAAAAAAAAAAAAAAAAAAAA
>NW_019268525.1:1477957-1481374 GCF_002738365.1 Cucurbita moschata | reverse complement strand
AGAAAATTAAAAATTAAAAATAAAAAAAAAAAAAAAAAAAAGAATCAGAGTTCAACGACCGCGTTGAACGCTTCCAACTCCCGTTTGTTGCCGAGAAACCACGAATGACTTGGAAAGAACGAAAAGTAAAAGGTAATGAAATTTGTACGTATCCTATTTTTAAGTCGCAGCCATGAATAAAGATAAAAGAAAACTCATCTGAACTGCGCCAAAATAATAACGTCGTGCCAAATAAAGTACAAGCCCCCATCTGGCAGTAACAATTAAAAACTCCCACACACAAACAAATAAAAACATCAAAAAAGATAAATCGAATTCCGTTCCCGAAGAACCAGAGGTGTAAAACAGAGTCGGAACACCGACTTAACCAAAATCCATCCACAGATCGGAAGACTAAAACAGAGACAAAAAAACTCACAGTCGAAGCGATCGGCAGAAGAAGGTAGACAACAACAGCGACGACGGCGATAAAGACGTCCCGGAGCGAAAAAATTGAAGGAAGAAACAGTGAGCGTGCCGGTGGTTGATGGATCAAAAGAGAGAAGAAGAAGAAGAAAATGAAAAGAAAAGGCCGGATTTAGGAAGAAGAAAATGGTATAAATACAGTTTATCCGAAAGAGAAATTGTTATTATTTTTTTGACCATCTCTCCTTTTCCTCGTGGTTTGGTTTCCGAGTGGGAGCAATCGGATTGGATTGCGAAGATTTTCAACTCTCCTCCCCAAATTACCCTATTACCCCTCCCCCACCCTTTTTCTCCATTATTATCTTATTCCTTTTCCATAAGATAATATCCACTTTTTTTTAATTAAAAAAAAAAAAAGAATTTCAAACTTTAAAAGGTATGAAACGCATTCTCATTTTTTATTGCCCTCATTAATGAATACTTATTATTTCCATTTCTCTCTCAAAATTATAATTAATTTCCTGAAAATATTCACAATATTATTATTTTTTTAAAATTAATTTTAATTTCTTTTATTTAACTATATACGCTAAAAATAAAAATAAAAAAGTAAATGGGAAAATGAGAAATGTGAGTGGGCGGCGGGTCTTCCTATTTCTTTTTCTTTTTTAATTTTTTAATTTTTAATTTTTAATTTTTAATTTTTTTTTTTGGTGGTAGGGGCCAATGGGAGCCGCGTAGGTGTTAAATTATTATTTAAAAAAACATTATCTTCCAATAGTATATTTCCACAACCTTTTTAATTATTTTTAGTTTTAATAAAAACCCATATAATAATAACTGATATTTAGGTCAAACTTGATAAGCTTGTGTTAGGCCACCACTTAGCTGCTTTACTTTCCCCAATAAAAAAATAATAATAACTATTATATCAATATTTCACACACCTTTAAATCTCACTTTTATCTTAAAAATATTATTTAACTTTTAAAAATGTAATAATACCGTTAAACTTTTTCTTAAAAAAATAAGTTTTAATAATAAAAATAACTTTTTAAAAAAATTAATTATATTTTTTAAAACAAAATATTAATCTTTTTCAATCTAATATTCGAAATCATTAAATTTTAATTTTTGTCACAGATAATTGATTGGAAAAAATAAAATGAATATAATAATTGTTATAAATAATCTTTTATTTGAAGCGATTCCATTGGACATCAAGAAAATTCTAATAAATGAGACAATATAATGTACTTAAGCTTTTAAGTAATACCATAAAAAAAAAATTAAATATATAAAATATTAGATGGTAAGGAATCATGAATACGTGGCATTGTCCCATTTAGAAAAAGTTAAATATATATTTATATTGTAAAGGTATTGACATTATAATTAACTAATTATCTACTCTCTTTTTTTTTTTGTAAATTTTAAAAATAATATAATTAATTTAAAGATTGAAATGTAGAAATGATTACAGACATTTGTTCCATATTAGCCACGTCTGCATGGTGAACCACACCATAACCTACTTTTTAATGTTCCATAATTAAATCACTATGGCTACATTTTTAAGACTCACATTTTTTTTCTCTAATATAGTTCGTAATAATAATAGATAATATTCTTCACTTATACATCTATGATGTTTCTCGAGATTACGAGTTTCCACCTAGGCAGCTATGATACGAGCTTAGTCATAATAGCTGGATAGCAATGAGATTTGGGGATATTATTGAAATGAAAAGAGGAGGGTAATTGAGTAAAATAACATGAGGATAAGAAGGGTAAGAATTTAGAAGTGGCATCTATGAGTTGTGGTATTTACGAAGACAACTGGAAAATGCAAGGCTCTGTGCAACAAAATAAATTATTTTTTTATAAAATAGTTTTAAGTTAATAATTTATAACATTTATATTTAAAATAAAGAAAATTGTTGAAATTATAATATATTGTGTTTTGAGATGGGCGTTTAATAAAATTATAGGGATAGAAATGGAGAGTGGCAGTTTGGTAAATAAATGGAAGTAAATGCCTTTTTATGCTTACGAAGTTTGAGGAAGCTACAGAAGGATAACATCAGCGGGGCAGGGAAATTATAGGCACCTTCGTTCGATAAGCCCTAACAGGCTTTTTCTTTTCTTTTTTTTTTTCTTTTTTTTCTTTTTTTCATTTAAAATAATAATAAAAATTGTGTGTCTGGGGAGTTTAATTACGTTTTTTTTTTTTTTTTTCCTACTGGCTCCTGGCTGGCTTTTGGCTGCTGCCATTTTCCTCGTCCCACACACCCTGTACGGAGACTTTTGCCACGTGTAACATGCCTAGAGGATGTGGCCCCACATACCTCGTAGACCTAACCAAGCGGGTCCCACTTACCCCCACTCTAGTCACCTAGGGCCCTACCCTATAACAACACGCCATGGAAATGGAAAAACGATATGAATCGGGAGGGACGGAGTGAGAGGAGGGGGGTCCACATCGAAGGGTTTAGGGTAAAATGGACCACAAGTGAACACGTGTAGTCCACGTGAGAAAGTAGTGGCGGGGCCCACTTTTATTATTATCTTTTTCTTTTTTTTTTTTTTTGAAAAAATGAAAATGTGGTCGAGTTTATCCATTTGCCGCGTTTTACGGGAATACTGAGAGACGGTTGGGTTGGACTTAAACCAACTCACTATTCTAATTTCTAATTTCTAATTTTAAATAATAAAATTAAATAAATAAATAAAACTGTGGTTACTTGTGGTCCCCACGCCTCTGTGGAATGTTCCAAACGTATCTTTCACGCCTTCGGTATCCAGATTCTCCCCTTCGTCCTGTTTATTTTATTTATTTATTTATTTTCCAAATATCTCCTATCAAAATAGATATTATATACATCTTTATTTTTCTTTACGCAACAATTTTATTTCATTTTTACGAGAATCTAAGTAATAATTTTCTATTTTTTAAAATTGTAAAATTACATTTTTAAATCTCTTTAAAAAATCATGGGGGGGGGGGGGGGG
>NW_019268525.1:1359846-1477627 GCF_002738365.1 Cucurbita moschata | reverse complement strand
GGGGGGGGGGGGGGGGGGGGGTTTGAACATTTAGTTTATTTTCTTGCAATAATTTTTTTATTATTTTATAAACCTAGTCAAATTTAAAAAAATTACTATTTTATTTCCGTAGTTCCTGTTACATTTCAATACCAAATTGAAAGGTTATGTATTTTTTTTAGATTAAACTTATAATTTGACTATTATTTTTAATTTTTTGTTATATTATAATGTTGACTAATATATAACGAATTTTGTATACGAATATGATTAGGATGTGGAGGTGGTCAAGTGAAAGTATGTACATTTGTCACATTGATTAATAATTTAAATAATATTTACATTCATGTCATGGACTACACAGTCCATGTTGGCAGTGCTTTCACTAAAATGAAACTAAATAAAATTAAATGTGAGTTTAGTTCGATAATAATTGATATTAAAAAAAAAAAAGAAAAACAAAGCATAAATTTTTATTTATAAAAACCACTATTGATTATTTGTACAGAGACATTAGAACCACCGATTTGTAGCCCTATTAATTAATATCCCTTTATAATTATATAATGATATAGAAATTTAAAAAATAAAATAAAAGTGAGAATAATTTGTTGGTGCTAAATTTGCCTTATAAAGTCCTAAAATCACACCTAACTTAGCTGTTAGGATGTCTAATTGACATTCCTAATGGTGACTAAGCAACAAAGTCAAATAAATAATCTATTAGTGAAAACCACGAGGAAATTAATTTATCAAGTCAAATTAATTATTCCATTACTATCAACCATCACAAGAATAATAATAATAATAATAATAATAAACCACGTGTTTTGTTTCTTCCCAACCTACCCACTCGAGATTCATCCATATCCCTTGAACACGTTCACAATTTTTAAATCGAGCTTAATTTCCATTTAAAAAAAGAAAAAAAAATCAATCTCGTAAATTCACTGCAAAGATGAAAATTGAAATAGGTGTCAGAGACCAAAACAAGAACCGTCGTCCCACCCAAAAACACGCAAAAAGTTGAACATTTTTCTCTCAAATTCACACTAGAAATTTCTAGTGTTTTTTTTTTTTTTTCAAATTTTATTTATTTATTTTGTGATTATTTCATTATTTTACAGATATTACAGCTTTCTATACCCATATCTATCTACATAGAAATCATGTATTATGGTAAAAACTAAACCAAATACATCATACCCACTTCAAGGGCTGATGAAGAGTGTGATAAACCTACAGGGTAGTCAGCTTCTCTGCTGTTCTTCCTCAAGAACTCGTAAATGAAATCGATCATTACTCTTTTCACCGTGCTCGATCCTTGCTTCGCTTTCATGTGTGACCGTCCTAATATGTAAGCCACTCCTACTTCTCTTGCTTCCATTAGTTCTTGTAGTTCTTCCCTTGTATCCGTGTCGATTTTCGGGCTCTCTGGTACAATGAAGCGCACTCGTTTTCTCAACTGAACTGGAGCTGGTGATCTTATTTCCCTTGTGTCTGAAGCTCTGTACAGATCTTCAGAGCTTTCATCCATGATTGTCTCGGCCATCTGAACTCTATCTTCGGAGGTAGACGATGTCCCGACGACTGTCATCTTTTCACTATGGTTATCAAAGCACTGTCTTGAATCACTACACTCTGCACTCCCTGATCTTATGAACTCTGCTATGCTGCATATAAGATCATTCTCAAACTCTACGTCGTCTTTATGAACGTCTCGATACCCATATCGCACAATGCACCTATACAGTCTATATTCACTCGTACCAATACGACCAATTAGGAACCGTTCCTCTGCTCTAACATGTGGCACTGGGACATATTTGATGCAAAGGAAAACAAGAACTTGATGGAAGGCAGGAATGTTGGTGACGAAGTGGGTGAAGATACCCGGGATTCCCGACACAAGCTCTGTCTGAATGACACCAATCCCACGGACTCTTACAATGCCGAGGCTCGGGCCCAAACCAAGTAGCCAGTTAATAGAAACCTTGTTTTGAATGTCAGATTCAAACTTCTTTAGAGTACCATAGTGCCAGACATACATAACAATCATTAATACAAGAGAAATTGCAATGGGAACCCACGCTCCTTCAAGAAATTTGATCAGAGAAGCTGAGAAGTAGAGAGATTCAATGGTCCCAAAGAAGAAGATGAAGCCTATGGCAAGAAATACACTTCGATGCCAACACAGGACGATAACAAGAGACATTAAGCACGTAGTAACGAGCATGACAGTGATCACTGCCAAACCTGTCGACGACGTTTAGAAAGAAGAGTTTTAGTTCAGAGAGAAACCAAAAATTATGTGCAATGAACAGAAGCATACCTGAGGCATGACCCAAGCGCTTTGTGTCTCTGAAACTTATGGTAACAGCCAAGCACAACAGCATCAAAATCCAATTAATCTCCGGGATATAGATTTGACCGTGAACTTTAGAGGACGTATGGACGATTTTGACTCGAGGAAAGCAACCCAAAGCAGAGCACTGCTTTATAATCGAGAAAGTTCCGGTGATTATAGCTTGGCTTCCTACTACAGCAGCAAGCACAGCAATTATAAGGACAGGCCACCTCAATTTCTCTGAGAATAGAAAACGACATTCAATCACCAATCATTTCTAAATCTCAAGTATATCCGACACACTTTATGTGGAAATCGATCTTAAGGCCTACCAGGTACAGATACATAAAACCCGATTCGATGGTCGGATGGAGAGGTATAATTTTGAGAAAGATAGGCAGCTTGCCCCATGTATGCTAGCAGGAGAGACGGATAAACCATAAAAGAGAAAGCAATCTGCAAAAGTTTTTGGACAAAACAGAACAAGGAACAAGGAACAAGGAACAAGGAACACTTCAGAAAACCAGAAAACAAACATTAAGATTAGTGACATTATACCGACTTCAATAAGCATAAATTCTCGCAAAATCCGTGTCAAACATCAATTTTCAAATATGCAAGGTACTATAGAGGCTGTTAGTAGATGATACATATACCCACGCAAAACCACAGCCTAAGCCCACCGCTTGCAGATATTGTCCTCTTTGGGCTTCCCCTCAAGGTTTTTAAAACGTGTCTGCTAGGAAGAGGTTTCTACATCCTTATAACGAATGTTTCATTCCTCTCTCCAAACGACGTGGGATCCCACAATCCACCTTCCTTAAGGGCCGAACACCCTCGCTGGCACACCACTCGATGTCTGGCTTTGATACCATTTGTAACAGTCCAAGCCCATCGCTAGCAAATATTGTCCTCTTTGGACTTTCCCTTACGGGCTTCCCCTCAAGTTTTTAAAACGCGTCTGCTAGGGAGAGGTTTCCACACTCCTATAATGAATGCTTCGTTCCCCTCTCCAACCAACGTGGGGTCTCATGGGATTCATAACAAATACATTTGAAGACGAAGGAATTTGGAGAAAGTTAATCATATTTGCCTTGTAAACAGACAGGCTAACCGAGATGACCTATAAAAGTCTTTGGATATGCAGCGGTGAAACAAGGAGGCATAGCAGAGATAAACATGAGCTACAACAATATCCCATCGAAGTCTTAAACATGAATGGTGGCAAGACATCCTCCTATAGACCCTCTAATCGAAAGACATACTATCCGAAAGAATTGTCTTTGAAAATTTAGATTGTACCTTAATTGACAACTGTGAAAAATGGCCAAGGTCAGCGAACATTGCCTCTGAACCTGGAAGTGTTTAACATATATCCTGATTAATAAGTGACCGACTTTGCTTGAAATTTCATGAGATGATAAACCAAACCAAACCAAATGCATGTCATTTACCAGTAATGCACAGCATAATTCCACCAAGTGACATCCAGCCTCCCTTTTGTGTTTTCTTAAGAAATCGAAACATGTAAGTAGGAGAAATTGCTCTATAAACACTGGGATTCCAGTGAATAATATTGTACAAGCCAATGGCACTGATACAGAATAGCCACACTGTCACTATTGGCGCAAACAAGAAGCCAATCCTGTGCGTGCCGTAGTGTTGAAGAGCAAACAAGCATATCAGTACGGCGCATGAAATCGGGATTATTATATCTGCAGGAACATCAATTTTCATGAGAGACTACTCCTACAGATTCCAAAAGTTTACAGCAGAATGCAAAACTGGAAGAACAAACCGATGGGTCGGGGTACTGGTTGAACAAGAACTAACAAAATATAGTAAGCAAAGTTCAACAGCCTATCTTATTTTCTACCAAGCACAAATCTACCATGAAAGTCTTCCACAACCACATCAAAAAAGCCAAGAACTCCTCCAAGCAAATGGGAGAGGTCAAATAGCTACCGTCCCGCTGACCCGCACTTAATTTTCAACCTTATTCCTACACAGCTGTTCAAAATTATTCATCATTTAAGTCATTTTCCTCACTTCTTCCTCCTCCACAGTCTCCCCCTTCTCAAACACTACCCTCCCACAGTCATATAAGTAGTGGCATGCTATGTCCTATCTAAACAATTTACAATTCAATGCAATAGATAGCAACTTGGGATGAGACTTGATGAGGGTCTTCCAAGTACAGCATAGCAATCAGTATTGTTGACAACTGTTCATGATGATTGATAGCAATCGATAGTGACCTCTCATTCATATGAAGACAAGTGAAGTTGAAAGCTCAAAAGAACATTTCTAAACAACAACTAACAGTTTGGACAACAATGGGTAGATTTAAGTTCATGGCAATTCACTTCTTACTTTAATCTCCTCCTCCTCCTCCGCCACCGGGAAACACTGGAAATTTTCTACTTCCAGTCCTCAGAACACAAACAAGCCAAATTCCAATGAAAAATGAACAAGTGTAGATTCTTACATTGGTGATGCTCTATCTTCATGGTATGCTCGAGGCCAGAAACCGCAGAAAGAACTGACAGGGGAAGTTGAATCAAGAAATGAATGATGAACAACATCCAAATCAAAACAGAAATTGAAACAATGATATAAAAATTAGCAAGGATTACCAGAAATAGCTGGTGTTAAGATGCCATCTCCTATCACCATGCAAGCCCCAATTAAAGCAAGAACGAGCAAGAATTTTTGCAGAACCTGACGCTTTTCTAAGGCAGATTTGAGTTTGAATCCAAAACTTTCTTGAGATTGTGGACCAAGAACATCCATCTTGAAATCAGTGAGTTCAGAATCAGCCAACTGGGTATTGGGTAATGCGTTAACTCTGGCATGTCGACATAGTAACGAATACAGAGCAAATGTCCCTCCCTCGCCATTATCATCGGCTTTAAGAACGATAAATATGTACTTGAGCAAAGGAACAATGGTGAGGGTCCAAAAAACAAAGGACAAAACGCCATAAATCTCATCGTTGCTCTTCGAATGACCGATATCTTCTTCTGCAAAAGTGTTCTTATAGACATACAGAGGCGAAGTACCCAACTCGCCATAGACAACCCCAAGACTCTGATAAGCCATCATCAAAACCGCCTTCCATGACTCTTTCTAGAAACGAAAACAGTGAAATCGACATGGGTTTTAAGCGAAATCGCTCAAAAGAGAAATGGAAATTAAGGGCCCGAAGTTAAATGCATGCTACAGAATGTATTGGACTTACCTTGGCATTCTTTTCACTACGAACCCCACTTTCCAGATCCATAATCAAAAGGGTCAAGTATTCAAAAGATGAACAGAACCATTTTCTACTCCAAACTCAAATCTCTTCAAGACACCGCCCACAGACCGCTTTTAGAGGCAACGAAGAAGACGGATTGAGAAATAAAAGTATATTAAAATCCCATATCAAGAGAAAAGGGAGTTTTATTATTCAAATACGACGACTTCGCAGATCCACGATGAGTTGCTTAAGAATGCCAGTTACTCAAGAAACCCATTTTTTAATTAAACAAATTCAACAAAACTCAATCAAAACGAAAATGCAAAACACCCTTTGGTAGTTTGGAGCAAATACGTGAATATGCTAACAAGTAACAACCCAAAAGTCTTTGCAAACAAAACGAGAAATACACAAACACAAATATTTTAAATATACGTGTCTCCCTGTTAGTGTGTGATCAGAGAAGGAAAGGGATGTATGGAAAGAACGAACACCAAAAGCCACACCAAGAAGGAGAAATAAAAAAACCCTTTGAAAATCAGAGAGAATATTTTTCATAATCATTCAGAAAGGGACCGAGAAATGAGGAAATCAAGAGAAGAAGCTTCTGGGGTTAATCCTAAACTTCACTTTATGTAAGAAAATGAAATTTGCAGTGTAAAGCAACAACACCCACTTGAGATTTTCAGAGCTAAAGAGTTCAAAGAGGCAAAAATGGCTGAAAATGGAAGAAGAAACCTCTATTCTTCAACGCTGCTCTGCAGAATTTGCGAAGAAGAAGATGAAGAATTAGGAGTACATTCCATTTTGTCTGATTTTGGAGAACAGATGCCATTCAAAATTTGCAATAAGTCCCGCTTGTTGACCAGAGAAATTAAACTCAGTGAATTTGGGGATAGTTGACTCATCGTGATCATGACGCAACTGACATGAAAACGCTGCACACGACCAAGCCAAATTCCCAACCACCGATTGAGACTGCGTGGATATTCATCCTCTCCACGGTAAGAACAGTTCAGATTTCAATGAAAATAGATTTAAAATTTTGACTGAAGGGTTACAAACAGAGCAGATTCATGACTTGAATATGTTCTGGAGAAGAATTGTAAGAAAATGTGATCAGTTCTTGAGTTTTGCTCGAGTTGGGGAAATTTGGTTGAATTTATATGAAAGAACAAAGCGAAATATGGATGCATCCATGTTTTATGGAATCCCTTTCAAGCAAAAAACCCATTCAGTTTTGGATTTTTGCTATGAAACCTCATTTTTTGGGGAAGAAATCCATCCCCTTTGATTTTCTTTTTTTAATGATCAAAATTAATTTGAGAGAAAAAAAAAAAAAACATACAAATTTGCTAATTTGGCAGGAAATCTGAAAACAAAAATTTGAAATCCAAGAATTCAAAAAGAAAAAAAAAAGAAGTTAATTATAATTACAAAATTAAATTAGGCAAATAAATTGAGTTTATAATCTAAAACTCTCCCATTAATCTGGTTTAGGTTTCCAAGTTATTATAAAAATTGTTTCTTTCTCTTGTCCAACCGTTTTATGATCTCACAGCTCACTCTATAAGGGCATCCTCGCTAGCATACCGCTCGTTGTCTGACTCTAATACCATTTATCCAACCGATGTATAATCTCACAATCCACCTCTTAAAAGCTCAATGACAGCTAAGATGTTGTCAATGGTATGTTTGTTAGGGAGAGGTTTCCATGTCCTTACAAAAAAAAATATATATATTTTTTGTTTCCGAGATCTCACAGAAAATACTATATTTATTAAAATTTATTGCATTTCAAAATTAATAAAAAAAAATATTTTTTTCACATTTTTTACAATTTTAGGTCACATAATATATGACACACATTCAACAAATTCTGAGAATTTGGCCTACCAAACAAACCTTATATACTTTTAGACTTAAATTGAGTTAGCATTAGGTGTCATCTATCATGCCTATTCATATTAATGTTATTAATATTTTAAAAAATTATTCGTTAAAATAAAAAAAACATGTCAACCCACACGACCATAGTTTAGTGAATAACATACCCTAAAATTATTGAATCCATACTTATTTATAAATTTTTTTATTATAATATTATATTTTAATTGGTGCAAATTGGCAGCTTAACCATAATTAAACTCTCAAGGATCACATTTAATCTATATATTAAAAAAAAAAAAAAAACTTAAAATTAGGTAGCTGCAGTCTCCAAACACCTTTAATTAGTTATTCATCGTTTTTTTCTCTAAAATGCAACAACCAATGAGATATTTTAAATAACTTATTATACTTTCAAAATGATGTAATATTATGTGTTTTAAAGCAAAGTCTCGTATCAATTTAATTTCGGTTTGACCTAAAAAAAATATAATATGTGATATTAGAATAATGTTTTCTCTACTAGATATTTCACGTAACATGCCAAACTCATATTTAATAGATATTTTAAATTTTAAAATACATATGTTAGAGACAAGTTTTCACACAGTTATAAGAAATGATTTGTTCCCTTCTCCAACTGAGACTATAAAACGAACTATATTTATTAGTAATGGAATTAGTGGGTTATATTTTACCTTAAAGTAGTAAATTTGTTATATGAGAAAAAGTAAATTCATGGAGGGTAGGGTAAATTAATTAAATTGATTAAGAAAATGGCGTTTTGAAATTGTAAAAGTAAATTTGATATTTTATTAATTAACGATTTCAGCTTACCAAACCAAAGTTGATGTCACCATTGGATGCGATGTCCCATTTTCATTAATAATTAGTTACCCACATGCCTCGCAAATTGATTTTTTTATAAAAAAAAAAAAATCGAATTTATAGAAAAAAAATAAAAAGTCACAATCAAGATATTATAAACTTTATTTCCTTTACGGAAGCTGTTTTATTTCAACCAATATTGATAATAACCCCTTATTTATTTATTTATTTATTAATTGATATAAACTTTATTTCGTTTTTGTTTCCTTATAAACAAATGTGGAAATAGTCTTTCCTTATAAACCCATGATCTTCCACTAAATTAATCACTTTATTTCGTTTTCCTCAGAGACTTATGGAGCTCTTGAACAAAGTACACCATTTGTTCGACTACACCTTCGAGGCTCACAATTCTTTAGAAACGATTTTAAATGAGGTACTTATGCAAGCTACTTGGGTTGGGTCGATCTCACAGCCAGTCACGTGGATGGGTGGATCGGATTTAAAATTTTTTAAAATTTGTAAAGGAATTTAGTGATAATAAAAAAGGTGGTAGGTGGAGAAATTAAATACATATTATGGAAAAGAAAAAGGGAATAAATAAATATTTATTATGTAATAAAGTGGAAATGTACATGGAGAAAAACAAGCGCCTCAAGAAATAGAAACATGAATAAAGTACGTGAGGCTTGAAGATTATAAAGAAATTTTTACAAGGCTTGGGTTTCTCCAGTTCGCATTGTCGCATTTGTTTTATCCATTGCTTCATACACCACCGCGGTGCTTTTCGTCTTGGATATGGCCGCCGATCACCGCCTCATCGGGGATGTACTTGCTCCAGAACCAGTGCGCCTTCCACACTCTGTTCATCTCTTCAATCGGCACATTCTTCGTCTCCGGCAAGAAGAAGTAGATGAACACCGTCATTATCGCTACAAACCCTGCGAAGAAGTAGAACAGTCCGAATTTCATGTGGCAAAGCATCGACAAGAAAACCTGAGCGATGATGAAGGTGAAGAACATGTTCACTGCTACGTTGATTGATTGTCCTGCTGATCGGATTTCGAGCGGGCAGATTTCGCTAGGTACCAACCAACCTAATGGTCCCCAAGACCAGGCGAATGCCGAGACGTATACGCACACGAGTAGTAGAATCAGGTTTGCGTCGAGTTTTGTTAGGGTTCCTTCTCCATTGAGTCCGAATTTGACGCCGATTAGACTTCCGACTAGGATTTGGCAGACAAACATCTGTGCTCCGCCTTCGAGGAAGAGGATTCTTCGGCCGAATTTGTCGACTGTGAAGATTGAAACTAGGGTTGCGAGGACGTTGACGCCGCCACTGATGACGGCGGAGATTAGAGATGCGTCGTCGCCGAATCCGAGAGTCTTGAACAGAACGGGAGCGTAGAACATGATAACATTGATACCGGTGAGTTGCTGGAAGAAGGGGATTAAAGCGCACATCACGAGTTGAGGTCTGTATTGTGGCTTCATTATGTTGCTCCACGGATGATCTACTTTCTTTGCCGCTTCACTTGCCTGGAGTAGGTCTTTGAACTCTTCTTCGACTTTTTCAGTACCGCGAACTTTCTGGAGCATAATCTTAGCCTCCTCTTTGTATCCTCTTTCGAGAATGGAGTTAGGAGTATCGGGAAGGAACATGGCTCCGACGGTCATCATCACGGCGGGGACTGCGGCGAGAGCCAGTGAGACTCTCCATCCCCATCCGCCTTCGATTTTGGCTGTACCGACATTGACAAGATTCGCCACTAAAATGCCAATTGTGATGGCCATTTGAAAGCCCATGTTCAAAGCACCTCTGATTTTGGTTGGAGCCATTTCAGAAAGGTAAACTGGCACAGACTGCACGCCAAAAAACAGTAAGAAAAAGCCATTCAACAATCAATCAATCAATCAAACTGAGCAAATACTGCATTGAATTGATTCATTTTCATATAGATGATTTGGCTGTTTATGATAGTACCTGATTCGCAAATCCAACACCCACACCAAGCAGCAAACGGCCAATGATGAGCAGCACAATGCTATTGGCAACACCATTAAGGATGGAGCCAATCAAGAATGAAAGACCTCCAAAAAACATGGATGGTTTTCGGCCAAATTTCCGGGTGATGATCGAGGCACCAAAGGATGCCACCAGAGCAGCCAGGTAAAGAGAAGAGGTAAATAATGTTAGGAGTTCACTGTCAAATTTACAATACTCGCTTTCATGGGCACTTTTCATCTTGAGCACAACTGATGGGAAAAAATGAGCCAAAAAACTTGGCATTGAAGTCACCCCACCTGCCAGCCAACGAGAACCCAAAACCAAAAAGTTCAAACAAAATCCTTCCATAAACCCATAAATGAAATAGAAAGATTAAGCAAACAAACCTGAAATTCCAAGATCATAACCAAAGAGAAGACCCCCCATGGCAGCCACCAAACAGGTGACGATGACAAAAAGAGTGACTCCACCCTCATAGTTCCTTCCTCCCTGAACAACAACTCCTCCTCCAGCCATTTATTTTTATTTTTTTCTTTTCTATAAAATATAAGGGATTGAGAGTACAGATAAATGATATAATCTTTGTATAAAATAAGTTTTATATTAGTTCTTTCAAAGGATAAAAGATTTCACCAGTGGATTTTTTGGGGATCTTTCAGAGAAATGTGTATATATATACCTTAATAGTTTATATATATAAGAGAAACTGATAGATCCTCAAATCCACTGAGACAAAATAGAAAGAACTAATACAAAAAATGTAAACCCCTGTCTTATGTCATTCCCCGAAAAGAACTGGCCTATGCAGCTTCTTCCCGGAGCTGTGTCTTTCCCAATCCTCAGCTGGGTGTTTATATAGAGGTTTCTAATGGCTTCTGGCCTTCAAAATTGGACTCTATTTTTAGCATAATTAGATTTTGAATCTTCTTTGTGTTAACCATGATCCAAAAATTATGGGATTGCCACTTTTTCCCTTAGAAAACTCCCTCTTAGCCACTACTTGTGTCAATTCTTTTGGATCATGAACCCTAGTTTTCGCTTATTTTCTGTTATTGGGATAATCAGATAATTAAACAAGATATCCTGGAACCCCATGGAAGTTTTTTCTGTCTTCCTCTTTTTAACTTCCTCATAATAATATGTAACGCATTTTAGATTCAAATGATAGGAAATGACTACATGACCTTCGACGACCTCAAGTTAATGTAAAATTACTTGAGACAGTTTTTAGATTAAATTGTTTTGAATATTTATAGTGTTCTTGAGACAATAAGATACATGAGTTACTCTTTTCATTTCACTTTCAGCTTCAATAAAATTAAACCTGAAAAGAATATTTTTACAGGGAAATCCCCAAGTTGTTAGGAAGGGTGGGAGGAGATGTTTCAAGTTGGAGGATGTTTCCCGATGATCACATTATGCAGATTCAACTGGTAAAACTTGGCGGATCACAGTCTTCATGATGTGAGTTTATTAGGAAATGCCTATAGATTCCATTCACTCTAATTGTTATAAAATATATTGTATATGAATCTCATAATCATGCTCTACACATATTCTTATTTATAAATATCGGTTATACAATAGAGTCTTAAGAGCATGCAAGTGAATCAACTAAAAAATAGATACATTTGTTCTATCCTCTTATATTTTCGTCTTTCTTTTATAATATATTATATTTTCGTCTTTCTTTTATAATATATTTTACTCCATACATTTCTCGTTTTCTCTTGGGAAATTTCTGTCATTACAATTTACAAATATCTTTTTTTTTAGGATTATCGAGCTTGAGCTTCACTTGTTTTACCAATTTAACAGGATTAGTTTAAATGATTTATAGTGAAGGTAAATATTTGTCAGATCTCCATTCGCTTTCATGTATTATCTGATTGAATTATGAACTCTATAATGATGATGCCTTATTCTCATTCATTATGTGAAACTTGAAAACAAATGTAATTACATAACTAACCATAAAAAAATTATAATGGTTAAATCAAGAGTTATTGCAAATCATTTAAATTTGATCGTAACGATTTATTGTCCAAAATTTGATTAAAATTAAAAAGAAAAAAAAAACATGGGTTAGAAATAGTTTTCAACAATAGTATTAAGTGGAGTGAGTTGTATATGATATCATATACATGGAGGAGTGGAAGTACAGAAGAATCATAGGATTCACATCCGAAGAGCATCAAATTTGGAAGTGCGAGTTTCTTTCTAATGGCCTCGAAAACAAAACCTGGCCATCCCCGGCGGCGGCCAAATTTATGTTTAAACACCGAAGCCAAGCCAAGGCAAGAGAAAAAAAAATTAGAGATTCACATGATGATGATGATACCTTGGCTTGGTTTACAGAATCAAACCGGAGATTGTACGACCCACCAGACACATTTTCCACACATACTCAGAACGGAAATGGGTATGCAAAATGATTATAAAAAAAAAAAACAAAAATTAAAATCCTTCGTCGTTTAACTTCTTGAGATGTTGATTTTGGTACATTCCATAGCACATGCTACAACTAACTTAACTGCTCCCACCAGCTGTAGAACACACTTCAGCACTGCAAACAGGGCAGACCTGCACAAAAGCAGCAGCAAGCAAGCTTTAGATATATCCCTGGTTCGGTAACCATATGAACGTTATTGTTGGCATCGATGCAAAGCACAAAAGTAACGTCGTCACCGCAGGTTAGGGGGCGGAGAGCAGAAGTTGCAGGAGAAAGAAAACAATAATCCTTGCTAATGGGAAGGCACATGTAAAAATGGCATACCTTGTTTATTTTTAACCAATTATTTATGCACTCCGAATGGTAGGAGTGTTTGCAGGAAAGAACAGTCAGGGTTTCATCGTCCTCGAAATCCAACCGACAAATGACACATCTGAGAAATGAGAGCCAAAAGCTAAGTAAACAAGACATGAATGATAAAGAAAACCAAAACTGCTTGAAATCACTCACGAATCATTGCTTCCAGTCTGACCGCTCCCTGCCTTGAAGTTTATGGAGGGTAAGGAAGCAATTGTATCAGCAGATAGCCCTCTGCTCTCAGTTCCTACCACTTCACCCAATGCGAGCAACTCCTGAAATATTAATTATCCTCTCAAGAATAAACTATTATAACGCATGGGCATCACTCCATCACCAAACTCACCTCGTACGACAGTTCATCTGGGTCAACATCCTCCCATGTATCCTGCAAACCAAGCCTTGATGAGTATTTTGATAGAACAATAAATCAGATATGTCATCTAATATTAAGAGTTTAAAAGGTTTCCTTCAAAAGGGACAGGAGATTGTGATCAACACAGATACTAGCTTGGAACATGCCTTTGGTGTGACTAACAAAATGACTTCTCTCAAAGGCACCAATCCCCCCAGACAAATCACAAAATCAAATCACAAATCACAAATCAAACCACAAATCACATTTAATAGATAGGAAGCTGGTGAGGTCCTTACGAACTCTCATCAAGTCGCTCATCCTGACCATCATTGTTGCGTTTGTGATTGTTCTGGAAAAATTTTGCATCTGGACTGACCCTTCTTGGGACTTTTTCTTCTGCATTAGAAGATCTTTCTATTTGATGGTTGGACAACAAAGGAAAAGGTTATAAAAGTGGCCTCATCCACACTGCAGGGAGGGCTGTGACAAACTATGAGGAAACAGATGGACCTTCCACGGCAGGTAGAGTTGTAGTTGGAAGATAAGGCAGAGAAGCAGGACGAGCAGAAGTGAAAGAAGTAGAGATCGCAATCTCTTTCATGGATAGATATACTTTATAAGAATCAAATGCCTTTGCTATATGCTACTTTGGGTTATGGGGTTGGTAACTTCCACATTACCAAACAATGATCTTGTGCACACTTCGATTATTCTCCCGGGACAATGCACCAAAAGGACCCTATAACATTTTGTTGCCAAAGAAACTCATAGGATATTAAAGCCGGGCTACTATTGAATTGAATCATCCCTTTATTCTCACTTCAATTAACTTATACAAATCGTCTACTCGTAGACATGCCTTTCGGAATAAAAAATTCACCTAGTCTAATAAGAGAGACAGAATAATTATTCAGTTGTTCCGAAGATATTGAAAAGACATTTTTGTGGATATAATGGAAAGATATAATTTCAGAATTCTGGGGCTACAAGGCAACAGTCACCTTCAATCACTGGCCTACCAAAACCACCCTCAACAGGCCATTCCCTCATGCTGAAGTTGAAAACTATAAAGAAGATCCTTAAAAGTCAGAATGATGGACTTATAACATCCATTAAAAGGAAGATCCAAGGGAGAAGACATCGTTGTTGGATAATACAGAGAAGAGAAGCTTGAATGATAGCTGATTAAACAGAAGAAAGCTCTAAAACACATAGATGACACCTTATCATTAAGGGTGCTCTCTGTTAATTGTCTATGTTTATCCAATGGGGCAACAAATGGAAGTAATTCAAGAACTTCGAAATTTTCTTTTCCTCGACAAATGAAGAAGGCTTTAGTCAAGAGATCTCAAAGGAATCCTGTTTCTGGGGCTGTCATAGGCCCTTACAAAAAGGATATTTTAATGGCTGTAATAAATCCAAAATACAGCTATTTCTTCTTGGATTGGCTGGCTATTTGAACGAGTTCTTTATTAAGGGTCAAAACATTTTCAAAGACAATTTCATAAAAATTTAGAAAGATATGATTAAATGGTAGTAGCAAGTCAAGGAAGGATTGCAAGTCAAGGAAGGAAGTAACTGCTATGGCTGAGTGTTTTTCTCATGGCTTAAATAAAAGCCACAAAGTACCTTAATCATCCTTCAAGATTTTTTTGGCTTCTTAGAAAAGATTCTCATAAAGCTGCAAATGTGAAAAATGGTGGCTATCTCCATGAGAGTTTTGGCACAAGCCATTTTGCCTAACATCCCACCAACTTAACTTCTCTTTGCTTTTGAAGCTCTAGTTCATGTTGCTAATAGTACCGACAACTTAGAAATACACCTTCTTGGAAGGGCTTTTGGATGTCGGAAACCAGCCTACGAAACATAGACTTGTAGACACTTTCTGAAGGAGTAACAGAGGTCGAGATAGACACAAACAGTACAGTTTTCAGTTTTTTAGGAAAAGAACAGTATCATTAATCAGAAAATACAAGAGATAAGAAATGCCTCATAGACCAAGTGAGCTATAAAAGAACATCCCAATTTGTGCATATCATAGAAGAAAGATGAAACACTTGAGAGATTAAACAGGAGTAGCTATATATATAATATATGTAGTCTGATAAGATCCTGAAAAACATCCAAGGAAGAGTGATTTTTTAAAAATCCTTTTATTCATCCAAGACCAGATTCTCCAGAAAAATAAAGTGTCATGATAATGTCGAATCGTATGGTAGAGCTTGTGGGAATATGAATGATAATCAAATAAAGGAAGGGTTGGATCTTATGACCAAGGTAGAAGGATGAAGCACTTGAGAGTTTAAAGAGGGTAGCTATATATATATATAAATGTACCTGAGAATTTTCGCCTTGATCATCCGTGTCATCTGCTTCCTCTGCAACAAGATATAAAAAAGATTTTAGTCCTCCATGGTTTAGAGACCTCCACAGAAGTAATAATGCATTACATAGAGAGACACATGGCCAAGCAAACTCACCATCATGTAATCCTGCAAGGGCCATCAATCTGGCAGCCATTTCCCTGTCTTCAGAATCTTGTAAGGCTCTAGCATAAGCCTCGTCACTCGAAAAATTACCAGGATCAAGTTCAAAGCTGGGGTTGATATGCTCTCCACCATCTTCACGAGCATGCACATCAAACACATCGTCGTCATCATTGACATCTGTTCCATCAAACTCCTCCTCATCATCATCTCCATCAGATTCTGTATGATCGTGCAGATCACCAAAACCGTCCTCGTCATCTAATGCATAACTTCCATCTTCCCAACTACCAAAATCAATCCCCATACTCACCATTCTAAGCCTCAGGTATGCCCTTTCCTGCTCATAATTAATCATTGTCAATTGAAAACATCACTAAAACCCTTTTTTCTTATATCCTCTTACCCCCATAAGCTGGAAAATCATCATTACCAGATCAAGATGAACACAATTTGCATTCACTAACGCATGTTTGCTCCCAATGAACTAGTAAATCAATATTGAGAGATAAAAGAAAGTAACAAAAGCGTGCTCATTGTATGATTGGTGTTTGTTAACAACTCCCCCAAGTGTTCCCTACACAAACTAGCAGAATCCTAATGAACTCAAATGAAGCCGATGCTAGAAATCACAGCAATCAAGAACAATAAAATACAATCAGATAATCAAGAAAGGAAAACAAAATCCAGAATCTAAACAATAAATAGACTCGCACGATAGTTCAAATCCACAAAGCAGAACATCGAGTCCACACGCAACCAAGTTCCTTAAAAAATCGAACGGAAACAAAAAAGATAGGATTTCCCATCACACAGTTCCCAAAGCAGCTCACAACAGACCGAATTGAACACAGAACAACAAGAAACAAAAAAGAAACCACAAATTGAACAGGAACAACAACAAAGTAGGAACAGTGACATCAAAAGAGGGATAGAGAGAACCTGTTCTTGAAGGGTACGTGCGAGGGCAAGGTCAGCATCGACCTGGTTGAGGTTAGTAAAGGGAGTTCTAGCGGATTGGCGAGAAGTGGAGTCGGATCCAGTAGTCTCATTGTGGGGGTCTGCAGACGATGGCGATGAATTGGAATTAGGGTTGTGTTCAAGGTCGGAGGAGGCGGTGGTGGGCGGTGGCTTGACTCCATCAAAACCAAGTTTGGTGGCGTTAGTGGTGGCTTCGTTCTCCATAAAAGAAGGAGATTTGAGGTTTGAGAGAAAAGGGAGATTTGGATTTGACAAATGGAAGATGGAAAAGAGATGATATGAAGAATTAGGAGAAGGAGAATCAAAGATTTCAGAGGAGAAAAAAATTAATAGTAACAGAAGAATCTAAGAACACGACGAAGATTATATAATTTTTTAGAGCCGAGCAAGAACAAACAAACAGACGCACCTTTTTCCTTTTTCTTTTTTCTATTTTTATTATTATTTCAAAATAAACAAATATAGAAAATAAGAATTTGTTTTCCCTTTTTCTTTTTTCGATAAATAGTTTAGACCAAACAAAACTACATCTAAATAATATAATTTTTTCAAACAACTATCTTAAAATAAATTATAAATTAAATATTAATATAAAAATAATTATATATAAATCACAATAATTTAGTATTAATTTACCAAACATACTAATTATTTTAAAAGTTGTTACAAAAGGCAATTCTCAATTTTAATTTTTTTAAAAATAATAATTTTTAGTTTCATATTTTGAAATTTTGATCTTTAAAAAATTTATTTAAATTTAATATTTAATATTATTTTATTTTAAAAAAACTCAACTTTAATCCGTTGGCTGCAGTGTCGAATGCATTCAAACGATGATGAATGCATCTTCTCTAATCTCTCTTCTCGACAAATGCAAATCAATGTCCGAATTAAGAAGAATCCATGCTCTGCTTTTCACTTTCGGTGCCTCTCAAGATGACGCCGTCGTATCGAAACTTCTCTCGTTCTCTGCACTCTCCCCCGCCGGCGATCTCGACTACTCATATAAACTGTTATTGAATCTTCCCAATCCCACCACATTCAAGTGGAACACTCTCATAAGGGGTTTTTCAAATTCCAGAAACCCAAATCGTTCAATTACGGTTTTCGTTAGGATGCTGCGGAATGGGGTCTCCCCTGATTATATGACGTATCCTTTTCTGGGGAAGGCGACAGCGAAGTTGTTGAATCGGAAGCTTGGAATGGCGGTGCATGTTCATGTTGCCAAAACTGGGCATGAGGTTGACAGGTTCGTAATGAATTCATTGATTCATATGTATGCTTCTTGCGGAGATATTGCGTTGGCGCGTAAGGTGTTCGACGAAATGCCTACGAAGAATTTGGTGTCTTGGAACGCTATGTTGGATGGGTATGCCAAATGTGGGGACGTGAATACTGCTAGGGAGGTGTTTGATTTAATGCATGAGAGGGATGTTGTGTCGTGGAGCTCTTTGATCGATGGGTATGTTAAGTGCGGGGAATATGGTGAGGCGATGTCTCTGTTTGAGCGCATGCGCTCTGCTGGGCCCATGGCGAATGAGGTGACTTTGGTGAGTGTTCTGTGTGCCTGTGCCCATTTGGGTGCACTTGAACAGGGGAGAATGATGCACGGTTATATAGTTGAGAATGAGTTGCCATTCACTATTGTGCTACTGACATCTTTGGTGGACATGTATGCCAAATGTGGCGCCATACATGAAGCTTTGGCTGCGTTTCGTGCATGTCCACTGCAACGGACTGATGTTCTAATCTGGAATGCTATAATTGGAGGTTTGGCAACACATGGGCTGATAAAAGAGTCAATGGACTTGTTTAGTGAGATGCAAATGGTAGGGATTGCGCCTGATGAGATCACATACTTGTGCTTGTTAAGCTGTTGTGCTCATGGAGGATTAGTAAATGAGGCTTGGTATTTCTTTGATTGCCTTCATAAACATGGTATGACTCCAAAGGTTGAGCATTATGCTTGTATGGTAGATGCCTTATCCCGGGCCGGCCAAGTATCGGAAGCGTATCAATTCTTATGTCAAATGACCGTCCAACCAACGTCGTCGATGTTAGGTGCTCTCCTGAGTGGGTGCATGAAACATGGTAAACTAGACCTTGCAGAAGTGGTAGGAAGGAGGCTTGTTGAGTTAGATCCAGATCATGATGGTAGATATGTTGGCTTATCAAATATATATGCAGTAGACAAGCGTTGGAATGATGCCAGAAATATCAGAGAAGCCATGGAAAGGAGGGGAGTGAAGAAATCTCCTGGTTTTAGTTTTGTTGAAGTATTTGGAATCCTTCATAGATTCATAGCTCATGATAAGACACATGGTGATTCCGAGCGGATTTACGTAATGCTGAACTTAATTATCGATCAAATGAGACCGATCGAAGATTCAGAAAATCAGGAGTGCTGTTTGTATGACCTGATTGGTGTCTCTTGATTCCTTTAACACCACAATTATCCAAATTTACCTGAGAAATGGGTTCCTCCTTACTTGTGTTATGCCTATGAGTTTCCCACGTGAACCATGGCGGATTTATCGCTTCAAAGATGGGACGTGTGTGCAAAAGACAAAGGTATTTAAGTTTATCATTGAGGCATTTTCATGAAACTTAGAAAAGCTTTCTATGATTTCCGCTCAGCACCGTAGATTTCAATTGCTTTGCTGACTTTTCCAACGTCAAAATCCCCAATCAATAGTCTTCCTTCACACGGATTATGCATCAAAATATCTCACCTCCTCCTCTTATCTTGTCATTAAAATATCTTCCTAGCAAGTAGCACCTATTTCTCTCTTCTCTTCTCTCTTATCCTTCTGAAAACTAGGAAGATGAATGCCGCATGGCTTCCTCTGTACACGCCCATTGTTGCAACAAAAATACAGTATCCAACTCAAAGAAAGTTGGGATCGTACTACTCTTCAACTTCCAAGATGCTTTATGGCAATACTTTGGCATGCAGGGCAGGTTCTTCAATAACAGATTTTGATCTTTATGATCTTCTTGGCATAGACAACACCTCCGATTCGTCGCGGATTAAGGCAGCCTACCGTGCACTCCAAAAGCAGTGCCATCCCGACATCGCCGGTCCTGCTGGCCATGACATGGCTATCATTCTCAATGAAGTGTATTCAGTTCTTTCGGATCCTAATTCTAGGTTGGCTTACGATAAGGTCAGAACTTAAAACTCAATTCTAATTTGTGCCGGTCTCTATAGAATTTGGAAATAAGATTGTTTGTGACAAAAATGATGTTCGCAGGAGCAAGCAAAAATGGCAGAACTTCGAGGTTACACAGGGAAGTCGGTTTATTCGGTATGGTTAGGATCGGAAAGCGAACAAAGGGCGGTTTTTGTAGATGAAGTGAAGTGCATTGGCTGCTTGAAATGTGCTTTATTTGCTGGGAAAACTTTTGCTGTCGAATCTGTGTATGGGAGAGCTAGAGTTGTGGCGCAGTGGGCTGATCCCGAATATAAAGTGATGGAGGCCATTGAAGCTTGCCCAGTTGACTGCATTTCGTGAGTGCTTAATCAACCATTTATAACTTGTCCAATATTCTTCTGATTTTCTAATAAGTTTTTTCCTTGTTCTTGGCAAATTAAATCCAGGATGGTGGAAAGGTCAGATTTGGCAGCCCTAGAGTTCTTAATGTCAAAGCAACCACGTGGAAACGTAAGAGTCGGTATGGGCAACGCAGCTGGTGAAAGAGTGTCAAACATTTTCACAGACGTGAAGAAGTTCCAAACCAGATTCAAGGAAGCTATGGAGAAGACTTCAAAACAGCATGTCAAGGTTAGACACAAAATATTCTAACGTGAATGGTTCAACATCACCATTAACTTAAAATCGTTCAAACCGTGATCGAGTTGTATGATTGTTTATCAGGGGACAACCTTCGAGAACAAAGCACAGTTGTCTGCAATTCAAGCTATCAGATCAATCTCAAATTGCTTATTTTGGCAGACAGCCACCGGATCAAAACACAGTCAAAACCTGACGCTCGTCGTCAACAAATCCACACCACAAATCAACAAACTTCAAGCTGCTATTACTGCAAGGAAACAACTCAAGGCAAAAACCGAAGACAGAAATGGAACTACAACAAAATACATAACGGACGATTACTGGGTTCCGACCACCCTTGCACTTCCAGTCTCAACTCAAACTCCAATAAGCACAATCTCAAATCCAAGGGTGGAGACCAAACGTAGCAAAGAATCAAAAGACCTTGATTTTGAAGTGGGTGGTGGTGATCATACTAGCCCCATGAGATTGGCATTACCAGTCTTGATATCGATAGTTGCAACCACAGTAATCCAGCAAATGGTGACAGATGATGGTGCCAGCGGCTTGAAGGAGCACATCGGAGGTTCTGTGGCACTGGAGTTTGTTAATAGTCATTGGATGCAGCTTATACAAAGAGGAGTCACTTGGTATGTCATTGGAATAGCAGTGATAGGAATGGTCGAAATGATTGGAAGAAAGATTAGGCATTGAAGAATTACAGAGCAAAATTTTCCAGAAAATAGAAGCTGCATGTATGGCTATTAGTTATACCAGAAAAAAAATGGATATGTGATCACAAATGACAGAATTATGAAACAAAGTGTATTAGAAGTTCAGTGTTCATACCCTTTTAGTTCATAAACCAGGCAGTTCAGTGTTCATTTTCATACCAACTATTGTAATCAAATAACATCATCAATAGATCGGAAAACAACTTATTCAACCAAAACATACCTGATCAAAAGACTTGTTTACCATAAACAGTTATATTCCCTCATCAGAGGTCCAACAGTGATCAAATGTTTTGAGAAGTCATGGCACACAATGACATCCAAAATAAACCATATCCTTTTCACGAGCGAATAATGTCATAGAGTACACATTTTCGAGACGCGATCTCTAAAATTTAAGATCAATAAGAACTTGCAGAAGCAGCAGAACGTCTTAGTAGCGATATTTGGTTGAATAGTCCTTAGGTGCAATGACTAAACCACGTCCTTTCCTTGCTCCACGATAGACTGTTTCAATGATATTGATGAACTCTTGCTTATCCTTGAGGGCCCAGTTTATCTTATTGTTGTTACCAGTACCAAGATCAATCATTATGTGCTTGTTCCTAAAGAAGAACATGACAGTGGAAGGATCATACAGCTCGTACATTGTGTTGAAATCAGGAACCTCAGTGATATCCACAAGGTATATTACTGCAAAGTTCTTTATCGTCTCAGCAACTGAGGCCAACACCTCATCCATCTATATTAAAAACATACCAATCAGATAATAACATCTCAAAATACTATAAAGATGATCACGTAGAGTAAACCAAACAAATTATGTGAAAAAATCTTCATGACTTTAAACATTCACGATGGAAGGATTGTGGCTCCGTGCAACAAAAACAAGGGGGAAAAGACTCTAAACAAATCATACACCAAAAAAGAGTCTAGATGGCCCATGAACTCAAACTTTGATCATCCCGCTAGCACGGAAAACCTCGTGCATACAGCAACAACAATCAAAGACTGGATTATTAAAGATCAATAGGAAAGTCGTTTAATAACTTCATTTCAGGTACATAATAGGAATGATGTGCTCAAATACATAGGAAAGCATGATTATAGAAAGCGAGGAGCACAATTGCAACAGAACAGATGATGATAACAGAGAAGATCGAGCAACCAATTCTAAAAATTGCACATAAAACTCAGAAAATTGGTCAATTGAGGCAAGCATACATACAAAAATCAAGCCCAGATTAAAGAAAACCCAAAAATAGAAAAAGAAAAATCCTTGACCGACCGAGACTTGATAGACTCCAAGAACTGAAAAAAATGAGTCTTATATTATGAAATTAAAAGCCGAAACAGAACAAATATCAGTTCAGTAGAAGCAACAAGAAGAAACAGGGGGTAGGGAGAGATATACACAAAAGGATTATGATTAAATCTGATGATGAACAACAATAATTGTGAAGTAGGGAAAGAGAAAGACCTGCATACAGGTCTCGTCCCAGTCATGACCGAAACGAATAACCACAAGGCGTTCTTCTTCGGTGAGGATTGCCTGATCAACGGCCCATCCAGAGTGAAGATGCGGCAGCAAGTACGACATCTCTCTCCTCTCTCTGTCTCTCTTCTCTCTCGCTCTCTCTCTAACACAGTAACGCAACCACGCGCAGAAGAGTCAAAAGGTAAAGGTGTCTCAACTTTATAAGCCGGAAAAGCAGAAGAGGAAGTGAAATGGGCCGAAGGGTTTTAGGCCCAAATGATAAATGGTAAAATCCGAATTTTAAACGAATTAATTAATTAAATTCTCTCGTACTTAAAATCAATAAACTCTTAGGAATCTCAAATCTTAAAATAAAATATGCCTAATTCTATCTAAATGATAAAACCTATATACTTTTTAATATAATAATATCTCAAAATTAATAAATCTACAAAATAATCTAAAATTTCATAACCCAAAATTATATATATATATATATATATATATATATTTATATAAATACATAGTACTTGTTATTATATTTCAGTGCACAAACTTCTCAACATTTGTATTTTAGAGCGTATATATCTCACTCGATTCGATTATATGTAAGCGGTTTTTGAAAAAACTCATTAAATAACTCTATAAACTAGCTAAGACCGAAGCTCTACGTTCAAGCCCTTCTCGATTCTCTATCTTCACAATCTGTCTCCTATATCGTCATAATTCTCAGTCTAAACACGAAATTGACATATCCTCAGTTTAGAAGTCAATATTGCAGTGAGCTAATTTGAATTTGCATACTTATGATCAACAACAGAAACAGTATATTTAACAGTATATCCAGTTAAAAAGAGTTGAAGTTGATAAATTGTGTAAATCTATTTTGGTTTAGTCACTAGAAAAAGGAACAAACTTAAGTCGGCACATGTTGATTCGGTTCTAATAATGCAGTTTATGATAATAAGATCATTACAGCATCAATTGTTTTAACTTCTTGTTGAAGGCCCCTTCATATAAATTTTGTGGGCAAATTCAAATTAGCCAACCCAAGCTAAACATATTCTGTACATCAGGGCAAGACATTAATTCAACAAACTGGAAGATGGGAAAAAAAGGGCACCAGTTACTACTTCATATCACCAACTTAACATGACATCTTTTCTGAAAAGTTCTCCAGTCCATTACTGAAGTTAGAACACACCTGAAGATTCCTTCCTTTGTGTAAGAATGCCTGAAAACCGTTTTGGCTATGCTCCACGGCAATATTCGAGCTTTTTGGTACTCTCTAACATTACCTGTCAACAAAAACAGCAGAAACTTTGAATAATCCAACCCTCACCAATCACACTATGGGGAATTTGATTCAATAACAATGTCCATTTGTAAGGATTTAAGGAAAAAAGAAAATGAGAAGAAGAATCATGGAGACCTTACCTCTCGAATGTAATTAGCTACGGCTTTGCAGCCCTCGATTGCAAGTTGCATGACATTCTCAAATATATCAACAGGTAATTTAGAATCCATCTGCACCAAATGTTCATGTCAAAATGTATGGATTGTGGTAACTAGAGAAGACTAGTTTAATATTACAGAATATAATATATATAAAATTGGAAGCAGAGCAAAAGGATAGGGAGAGGACAAACAAAACTAATCAATTTGGTTTTAAATACTGAGTCTCACAAAATCACCAAAATGACAGATTACACTAGAGAGAGGAGAAGAAGGAAAGGTAGAAGTTAATGAACCTGAAGAAGAGTAACTTTATCCAATTTAGGTAGAAAGCCAACAGTGACATCAGGGCCACCAGCACTATCTTCTACATAATTCAAATCTGCCCATATCATAATTTCAATCCATAATAGTTCTAGTTAAACCAAACAACATTTTGAGAGAGAGAGAAAAAAAAACAAAAAAGAAGGAAAACCAAATGTTGGTGCAGCAGACAAGTTACATTAAATTACCTAGCAGAGGAGTGCTATTAAGGTATCCAGCACTGCAGGAAGTAACAATATCTCGCATGGGAATTCCAGCATCAGCAAGTGCCAAAGTTGCAGCGTTAATACATGCTGATCTGGTACCTATAAACAAGAAATCTTTCAGATCAGCATGTAAAGAAAGGGAAGTACATAAACTAATGATGTTTCACAAGATGCTTCAAATCATAACCACTGAAGACAGAACATTATACAATGCATAGACACTCTAGTTGCAGCTTATGAATAAAATGATAGAAATTAAGTGTATTCTTTGAAAGCAAAAACAATAGAAGCCATAATTTTCTTCCATCAAAAAGGAAATGAAGAAACAATTAATATGAAGTCAGGCATCGGCCTGCTTAGGCCAATGGGATTATAAATAGTTCCTCTGTCAACGTTGACTTTTTTAGGAAATAGAAACATTTTAATTACAACAAAAATGGAGGTGAAAGACCACGAAGAAGCTTTAAAATTGCTCATATCTCAAATTTCATTTATGTCTCTACTCGAGTCTTTGAATACTTTGATATGTAGTTGTTTCTCTCTCAAGTCAAGTTTCCTATGAAATGCCTTTGACTACATATTCCCATAGAGCATCAGCCTTGTTTTTTAAGGGAATTGCCTAAAAAGAGCTGCCTTCTGAGAGGTTGGGTAGTGAGAAAAAATATACTTGCAGGCTTCGAACTTTTGGCATAAAGGAAGCACATAGAAGAAGATAGCAGGGAGAGAGTACAGAAAAACTTTAATCATCTATTTTGTAAAAGGAATGCTTGAAGAAAATAACAAATATAAAGAAAGATGGCAAGAAAAGATAATATGGCCTAAAAATATCTGAACTAGAACTAATAATATGAAGAGCTACATCTGATAGACTTGATCATTAACTTTAACTATACCTCCATCTGCTTGAAGAACTTGGACAAAAATATCTATCTGCACGTAACAAAAAAAAAATGAGAAAAGATGAAGGTTAAAATCATAGAGGAGCAGCTCGTAAGATTATTGTCGAAAACCTGAGATCGAGGCATTAAATGTGTTAGAATGCATTCCTCCATTGTCTGGCGAATGACTAAAGATATCTCTGTCGATCGCCTGATTGTGAAAAATGCCATAATTTAATACAAATTACAGCATTAAACCAAATAGATATAAAAACATCTTTATCATAGTTCTTTTACTGATGTTTTTAATTTGTTCCATCTGGTGACACCAAATCAAAATTGAACAAGAAATAACCTAACTGCTATCTTTCATGGTTACAAATTTCTTATGTTTCAAGATATGAATATTGACCATACTTCTATTTAATGGAATTCAATCAACTATAATCATTCACAATTATGGCAGTGCACACACACAAACACAGATTAAAAATAAATAACCTGTCACCCTTGGGCTTTCTCATGCGATCTCCAGTACTGAAATTAGCCATGGTGTACTCGCAACGCACCTGAAAGAGATCAAGGATTCAACAATGGGTTACTAATGCACATTAAGAATTCAAACTTCAAAACAAGAGCATCCAGTAGAAAGTTCAACCAGTGCTTGGTTGCTCATTTGTTGACTCCTATTCTGAACCTACATAAGCAACAAAGGAATTAATTCCAACAATACAGTAGAAGCCTTCAACATAAATACCCAAATGGATTAATACAAGAAAAATACACAGCTCTATAAGTTCTTATGTTCATAGATTTTTTCAACGAGGTACATACAATAATTGCTGAACTATTATACCTCTCTTGGACCATATACAGCAGCAAGAACTTTGGTGTTACCCATCTCAAATAAAGCAGAACTAAATCAGGAGAAAAGTGATGACATTCCGTTACTTAGTCTTCGATAAAAAGAAAGGAAGAGACAGCCATTTTCAAGAATCATTCAGTTCATAGAAGTGAAAGTAAGTACCCATCTGCTTTAGAAACGGCGCCAATTTCTGCTCGGATTTGCCTCATCTAAAATTAAACAATAAAGTAAAAAATTGAGCGGAACAGGAGTGAAGAATTCAAATAAGGAAGAAGAGGCATTAAACAAGAGAATGAGAAGGGGAACTACCTCCATGGGACGACGACCGTCCAAGCGAAGTCCTTCAGGGCTCACAAACTCCATCTAGACAGCTGAGCGAAAGGATATTGCAGTCTTAGAATGCTAGTTTAGATTATCGGTGCAAGTCGGTTCAATTCGAATAAGTTCGTAGGTTTTTCCAGGAGCAGGAGGCAGGTCGATGGGCGAGGTTTCGGCGGTAAGGAACAAGGGATGGCGGCGGCGGCGGCAAGGTTGGGAAGGGTTTTAGGACTGAAGAGAAGGAAGACGCAGAAAGTGGCGCGGCGGCGAAGGTTTTGCCAACTCTACAAGAATAACAAAAGGAAAGGCGCACCAAAAAATTGAGCTTAAATTATATAAAATACTTTCCCATAAATTTTCAGATTAATTTTAGAAATAATGTAATTAAAAAACCAAAATGGCAAAATTAGAGTTTTTTTTTTTATTTTTTTATTTTATTATTGTATATATATATACACATATATATGTATGTATAACCGCCTTTGATTAGGACTAGGTTTACCATTTGTGCTGGCACACTCCTCAAGTGTCTGCCTCTCTATTACCATTTGTAATAGTATAATGGCTCAAGTCCACAATTAATAGATATTGTTCTCTATGGATTATTCTGTGAGATCTCACGTGAATTTTCTTCAAACTTATGAAAGAGGTGATTTAGTATGATGGAGAAGAGTTCGTTAGTTTAGCCAAAATGACTGCCCCGTACAATCAAATCCATATCATGCTTTAAAGCATCATAGATTGATTTAATATAGAAGGCAAGTCATTTTTGGCTATCAAACAGTCACTCTTCCCGTCACACGAAACCACTCTTTCTTTTCATTGAACGTTTGCAACGCTCGAAACGAAAATTGGGGTTTATAAGAAGGAAGAAAGAAGGTAAGATGAAAGGAAAAGAGTGTAAGAAGGTAAGGCAAAAGATGGGTTCCTACTCAATCCTCCATATTAGGTCCATCTTCTTCTTCTCTTGCACTCGATTACTTGTGTAAAACAGAGAGGATTGTAGTCTTTATATACACACTGCTGCATTGCCCATGCCTGAGCTTTTGCTTGGTTTTTTTGACATTATTAAGGAATATGTTCTGGTTGGATGCATGGTTGACTCAAATGGCTAGAATTTTGCTTCTTAAAATTATTCCTTTTTGTAAGTCAACTCTAATCGACCAAATATTCTAGCTACTGTCTTCTGCCAACAACACTTAAGTTTCTCAGTAGGCATGTTGTTTCAAAGTTTAGTACTTTTTTTCTTCTTCATATGTATAATTTAAGTTATAAAGTTACTCGAACGAGTGTCTGGTTTAAATCCCGCAATTTTATAATAAATTCTTGAACTCTGAGTTTTGTGTTTGCTATAAATCATCGACATAAATTATGTCTTAAGGATCATAGATGAGATCTAATCCGTCTTGCTGATTGGATGGATAAAATTGATATTGAAACCTCTCTCTAGTAGAGACATTTTAAAAACTCTCTAATAGACATGTTTTAAAACCCTTGACGGAAAGCCCAAAAGGGAAAGCCTAAAAAAAACAATACTTGCTAGCAATAAACTTAGACGGTTACAAATAGTATAAGAGCCAAACACCGAGCAATGTGTCAAAGAAGACATTGAGCCCCGAAGGGAGATGGACACCAGGCAGTGTGCCAGCGAGAACCTGGGTCCCAAAAGAGGTTAGATTGTGAGATCTCTCGTCGGTTGGAGAGTGGAGCGAAGCATTCTTCATAAGGATGTAGAAACCTCTCCTTAATGGATGCATTTTAAAACTGTGAGACTGATAGTGATATGTAACTGGCAAAAACAGACAGTATGTACTAGCGGTGAGCTTGGACGTGGATGGTTAGAAAGAGTAAAGAATTTCATTTTCTATAAAGCTAAATGCATAAATCCCAAACACAAATGTTATTAATTAGTCCTGAAGCTGTCATTGACAGTAGAATGTAATTTCCCGAACAACGTACAAAGCAAATCTCAACGAGCTGTCAGAAAACAGAATTGATTGAGGGACCAAAATCGTCCACTACAGTTGACTTTACAAAAAGGAATAACAGTAAGAACAAGATTTCTAGCTAGCTGGTTGAGTCAACCATGCAACCCAAAAAATTGAATATATTCTATCAAAATGTCAGCAATGCAACTACATATATATATGTGTGTGAGTAGCAAATCTGTATGTTCTGCAACTAATTGAGTTTGGAAGAGAAGAAGAAGAAGAAGAAGATCTACCATGGATGGTCGGGTCTTATTGGGTAAGCCAAAAATGACCTGCCTGCAAATCTTCCATGGCCTTCTTATTTGGTTTCCATGGAAGCAGGCGGTCAATTTTGGCTCATCTTGTCAGATTCTTCCTTTTCATGTTAGGTTCTTTCTTCTTTCTGTACTATATTTTAAGTGTCTAACTTGGAATCCCTCTGATGACCATTTTAACTGCTACTTGAGATAGAATGCTCAAAATTCTCATGTCTGCAGTCAAGAAAATAACCCACACTTCAAATCTATGCTTAAGACAGCTCAAATCTAAGAACAAGAAAACGTTGAAAACACGAGAGATTATATCAAGATATTGATGAAAGCAAAGCATACCGCTAATATTTTATGAACCATTGCTCTAATCCGAAGTAACAGCGTAATAATATCAGTCACGTACCACCATTTTCGATGGACTGCCCAAGATCGAGTAGAAGAAGTCGTTTGTTGCACGCCTTAAAAACAAAATTGATGATGAAAACTTCGATAAGTATGCAAGAAAACATGATATGAAAGCAACCATATTGATTCAGCAAACATTTCTAGCTGTGAAGGATGAGAGGGCATGGAAAAGAAAAATGGACCTGCAACGAGTGTTGAGGTGTAACTACAGGAGGAATGAAAACAAAACTCGAGTTCAGTTCGAGTTGCCTGCAGATTTTTCTCCTTCCATTTCAGCATTGAGTTTCTCGATTCGGTGACCAAACAGAAGGCGAGAGATCGTACATTGCAAAACAGAGGCTCATCCTTTTTACGACCAGACATTTCACATCATCATATGCAGATTATGCCAGGCCAGATAGTAGCCAAACGACAGTGCGAATCGGACTACACCGACCCTACTTGCATTGCATCACTTGGGAAGCTTTCAGAATTCATATCGTTTTTCCTAGCATTTACTAAATCAACTACGTTTAAAGAATCTGGAACCCACCCCAACCTTTGCATAATGTCAAGAACCTCTAAAGCTTTGTCTTCATTACCTGCCTTGTAAAAACCAATCAACAGAGCAGTACATGTAGTAGAGGTAAGAGCGAGTTTCTTTTCGGCCATTTCACCGAGTAGCTTCAGCATAGTAGAATTTTTTCCTTCATTGCATAAGTGAAATATTAATGCATCAAACACATCACCATCCAACTTTATACCCTCAACCAAGCTTTTGTCGAGCAGCTTTAAGGCTTCAAGAGAATTTCCTTCCTTGCAGTAGACATCAGCCATCACACCGTAGGTAATTGCATCACAAGCAATTCCCCTAGCTTCCATATCCTTGAACAAAGAAATCATCTTAATTCTGTGTCCTATCCGATTATAACCGAGTAAAAGAGAAGTATACGTAAGAGTATTTGGCATGATATTTTTAGTTCCCATATCTAGAAAAAGCTGCTCTGCCTCCTCCATCATTTCTGCTTTGCTGTATGCATCGACCAGAATTGTGTACGTCACACTATTCGGTGTCACATGTTTATCAACCGTATCATCGAACAACTCCCTAGCTTCAATCAACTTTCCCAGTTTGCAGAAACCATCGATCAAAGAGTTGAAAGCAGAAGGGGAAGCAACACTTTTCTGCAGTGCTTCGTGAAATAACGAAAGTGCCTTCTCCAAATTTCCTTGCTTGCAGCAACCATCAATGAGGATACAGTAGATGTGACGGTCAAGAGGAACTCCTTTTGATATCATCTCATCGAACAGGTTAAACGCCTCAGTTAAGTTTCCAGATTTGCAATATCCATCTATGATTATTGAATAAGTCACAACATTAGGGACCAAACCTTTTCCTTCAATTTTGTCAAAAAGTTCCCTTGCATCCTTTATCTCACCAAGCTTGCACAGTCCGTTAATCAGGGTATTGTATATGACAATGTTGGGATTAGGTCCCTTGAGAAGCATCTCTTCATAAAGTTGGGATGCCTTCTCAATTTCACCTTTCTTGCAGAAACCAGATATAAGAGAGTTGTATATAAAAACGTCCGGCACCAAGCCCTTGTCGAGGTATTCAGAGAAAACCACCATTGCTTCTTCGGTTTTCCCATTCTTGGAGAGACCGTGAATCAGTGCACCGTATGTTTGAACATCAGGAATCAATCCTTTCTCGAGCATGCACTTGAAAGTTGACAAAGCTTCTACTGTGTTTCCGACATTGCAATGCCCATCAATCAGTGCAGTATAGATTATATTGTTAGGAACTATACGTGAAGATAACATGTCTTGGAAATACCTCTCTGCTACTTGGATTTCACCTGTTTTACAATATAAATGAATAAATGCTCCGTAAGTATATGCATTGGGCTTTATTCCTTTCTCACCCATTTCAACAAACATCATTTTAGCTTCTTCCACCCTTTTTGCCCTGCAAAGACCAATTATAAGAGAATTATAGCAAAATAAATCCGGTACGACCCCATTTTTTACCATCCCTTTTAGTACTTCTTTTGCACCTTCATATCTACTTTCTTGGACATTAGCATTGATCAGGGTAGCATATATAACAGCATTCGGTTTCACTCCGTGGCTGATCATGTGCTCCAAAACTTCATTAGCCTTTGGCAGCTCACGGGAACGACATAGACCATTAATAAGCACGCTATAAGTGTACAACGATGGCATCAAATTCCTTGCTTTCATCTCAGCTAGTAGCTCATAAGCTTTGTCCTTATTGTGAGATTTCAAATATCCATCAATTAACAAGTCGTAGGTCTGAGTATCCAATTCTATGCCAGTTATAAACATCTCATTAACAAGAGCCATTGCTTTCTCCATCTCACCAGCCTTAGCAATGCCCCTGATCAATGTGTTATAAGTTACAATGTTCAACTTAAGTCCCCGAGTGACCATCTCGTCTTTGATCCTTAATGCCTCTTCAATATTCCCTTGTTTCATGAACCCATCAATCAAAGCAGTGTAGGTAATATGGTTAGGATTTAAACCTGAACCAAGCATACTTTCCAATATCAATTTTGCTTCTTCTGATCTCTTCTGTTTGCAAAACCCATCAATGAGTATAGAATAAGTAAAGCCATCCGGAACCAACCCCTTCTCCATCATCAACTTCTTTACCTCTAAAGCTTCATTGACATCTCCGGTCCGACATAGACCCCCAATAACTACATTGTAGGTGACCAAATTAGGTTTACATCCCTTCTCCTCCATCTCAGAGAGAACCATCCTACCCTTCATAACATCACCAACTTTACAATGTGCATTGATCACATTGGTGTATGTATAAACATCAGGGACTATCTTGGCCTCCACCATACCACCATACACCTTCCAAAACAATCCCATCATTTTACCCTTCAACAAATCCCTCATCAAACTATTACAGCATATCAAGCTGGGAAAGAACCCACCACTAATGGAAGCTAGAAAAACACTACAGGCCTCATTCAGAAAACCAAACTTCCTAAAGTTATCAACCAAAATATCAAAAACAATCAAGTTAGATCCACCGCATTCTCTATAGCACTTAACCAAGGAATCCAAAATCTCCAATGGCGGCTTACGGGTCTCAAGCATTTTCTCAAACATGTTATCGGCACGGGGAAAAAGCCCAGAGTTACAAAGACGAATCGCAAGAATTGAATAAGAATGCAAGTTTTGTGGGGTGCCCATTCTCGAACTCGACCAATAGAAGAAACTTTGAAGCCGTACAGGGTCGTTGATTTCATTCTTCTGCAAAACAGAGCGGACGATTTCTGGGTTTAGCTTCTTCAAACTATTCTGATTGTCCAAGACGACCTGCCAATCGCTAAGCTTCAGAATCGTGGAGATTTCGCGAACGGTGTCGTCGTTGTGATCATATGGGTGAGCGGTAGAGAAGAAAATAAATTGGGTACAAACATCATTCGCGATAAGGGGAAAATTGGTATTTTGGACAGGAAAACTACATAGATTTCTACGAGGGTGCGAGATCGCAGCCATTTGCCGGATCAAGCACATAGCATTAGCCATTTTCTTGGTTTCTATGAAGCTAGACAAAATCAAGCGTATCAGATTGGGGAAGGAATGAAAGAGAAGATGGGAGTGTTTAGGGTTGAAAACGTACGATTAAATCGTGGGTTGAGCGAATCACGAAAATCCCAGATGAATGATCCACAAGCACCATGTTAAATGAGCCAAGTGAATTGGGGCAACGACATTATAGCCCGATTGAAGTTACAGAAGAACGCCATGGAAGATGGATTGAAGTGTGGATCTTTTCCCCCCTAAAATGGCAGAAAGGGAGGCTTCATTCTGAAAGAGGGAACCATTAGACGAACTGGGTCGTCGAATATCGAGAGAGAATGGGTTTCTTGGAGATTATTTTTGAAGCATTTTCAACAAAAATCTGAAAAATATGTTCAAGATAATTGTTTTATTGAAAAAATATATATTTGAACGAAAAATTTTCCCCGTTCGAGGTAATTATTTTTGCAAGAATTTTTAGGGATCTTTATTTGTCATATAAACTTTATTACAAAAATTATAAAATAAAAAAAAAAACTTTAATGAATTAATGTATTTCAAAAGAATATATATATATAACATTCTTCTACCTCATTTTAAAAAAATTAAAATTTAATATTACAACATAACCTTTACCAATTAAAAGAAAATTACAATACCGTTCAAATATTATTGTTAGAGTCTCAAAATTAACTAATTTATTTTCTTTTAATAAAAGGGAGAATTGAATATGCGAGCGAGAACGAAGAGGAAAGGTGCGAAGCAGCCAAACAAGAAGAGGAGTGGAAGAAGTTCAGAAGTCATAGTCTAAACCAGAACGAACAACAAGTCTTTCAATATAATCTGGTTCTTAGCCTCCTTTATGTAACTGAAAAAATATTACTCTCTCTCCCATTAAATAAAGAATCTTTTTTCCATATTGTGTCTCCGTTAATTAATTAAATTGGCATTCCTATTTTAATTTTTAATTATTATTTGATTGATTAATTATAAATTTAGTTTCTATAATAATAATAATAATAATCATAAAAAAATAATTAAAAAAACCAAGGGGTAGATAAAGATTTTGATTGTTTTTTTTTTTAATTAAAATAAAATTGAACAAAATTCAATTTCAAATATTAGGAAAGGGCATATTTTTATGGACTAAAAAATAATCAAAAACTAATTTTTAAATAAAAAAATTTAATTAAAAAAGTAATTTTTACCTAGAAGCTTCAATTATAGACGGACGAGTCAGCAAAAGGAAAATAAAATAATAAATATTGAACAACAAACACGTGTTACGATTCTATTGGCCCATGTTATCCAAGAAAATTCTAAGAAATTTGAAAGAAATTTGAAAAGGGAAGAAATGGAGAACTGTATATTGCTTCTTCAACAAGCTTCAATTCCGACAACCATCAGAACCTAGCAAGTAACGATGACAGTTCCATCAAACTGTTCGCAATCCGACCTCCAACCCACCGGCGCCGGCGACGACGAAGCAGCCGCAAGAACCTACCTGAGCAGAAAGAAGGCTAAGAGACCACTGATGGCCTCCTCATCGGACTTAGAATCTCATCGCTCAACCACCGGCGCAACTGTCTGCAATCTCTCACCCTCACAAACAGCTCGGATCACTCGACAGTTCGATCACTCCCTCATAGCTTGGGTTTTTGGACAAGACATCCGCCCACGGCAACTCGCCGGTCGCCTTCGCCGTCATCTTCATCTCACCCAAGACGTGGAGGTTTTCGAGCTTGGTCTCGGCTACTTCGTGCTCAAATTCTCTGAGACCGACTATCTTGCCCTAGAAGACTTACCCTGGTCAATCCCTAATCTCTGCATCTACGCCTTTCGATGGACTCCCGATTTCAAACCCTCCGAAGCCATCAATTCCTCTGTTGATGTCTGGATTCGCCTCCGTGAGCTCTCCATCGAATACTACGATGAAGAGATTCTTCGACAAATAGCGGCGACCATCGGCGGTGTTCTTGTTAAGTTCGATCCAGTAACGAAAAATCGCAGGAAATGTAAGTTCGCTCGTATCTGTATTAGGGTAAATTTGTGCGATCCCCTTCCATCTATGATCAAACTTGGTAGAATTCAACAGAAAATTGAGTATGAGGGTTTGGATTTGTTGTGCCCTAACTGTAGACTTGTTCATGATTTGAAACAAAATTGTTTGAATTCGGGTAATCCTCCTGGTTCTTCTGGATTAGATACCCTAGGAGATAGACCCACCCACCACCACAGAACTCGTCCTCTACTGGAATTAGGGTCGAGTTCTAGCTCGAAGCAGCCATTGATTCCTTCTGTATCTTCACCAGCATCGGCTTGTGGATCAAGATTCCAAGTTCTTGAAAATGACCTGTTGCTTGATGAATGTGAAAAGGCAAGTCCAAGTATAAGAATTAGTTCTCCTCATGTTCATGTGAAGGATAAAGCAGCTGCAAAGCCCAAGGAGTTATGTGGAGATCCTGTTCGATCATTGCCCAAATTGCCGAAAAAACCTTCTACAAAAACCAACAAAGCTCCTGAGTTAGAACTTGTAGCCCCTGCTGTTGTTGAACATCAGTTCAAGCCTGCAAAAACCAGCAACCCCACCTCGATTGCAGACCATAATAATCAACCATGTCTTGTTCCAAAGGCGACCCTTGACTTCATTTCGGCTGTGATTCGACGCTCGACGAAAGAGAAAGAGATGCCCGACATACCATCTAAGGAGATCATAGTCGATGGCTGCCCCATTGTTCACACAATCAACACAAAGAAGATCAGAAGCTTTAAAATGAATTTGTCAGCATTGCAAACCAACTCCATATCGAACCGAAATCATTATACAATGGACACTCTTCCAACTGCAAGATGTGTAGACGAAGATGGAGATGGTTCGAAGACGGTATCGGGATCAGAATCATGTTCTAAGAAGATGTTGTGCTGGAAGTTTCATGGGACGGACAATGCTAATCTAATGCAAGCATTGAAAGATCTGATTCAGCTACACGAGCCGTCCATTGTGCTGATCTTTGGCACCAAAATCAGTGGTGCTGAAGCTGAACTCGTCGTGCGGGAGCTCTCGTTCTGCGGTTCGTACTGCAGAAAGCCTGATGGTTACAATGGTGGTGTTTGGCTGTTATTGTCCCGGCAAGATGTTCATATTGAAGTCGATTCATACAGCCCACAACAGGTTTCTGCATCAGTATATTTTGGTTCCAATACCAATAGACCTGCGTTTTGTCCTCCGAACGTCGATACCGAAACATCGTCGGGACCATGGGGATCGACTTTCTTCTATACTTCGACGAACTGGATGAGTTCAGTGGCATACTGATGAGGGAAGTCATTTCCTTAGGTATCTATAAACCCAACAATGGTATTGCTTGCTTACTTATTGCTTATGTGTTCTTGATTTTCTGAGATTGCCTTGAAAGACATAGCTTTTATGTTTGAGATGCTGTTAATTTGTTGATGAAATAGTGGATTATTGGAAGTGGATCTAGGCATGAACTGCTGAACCACCGTAAATCTCGTGCCCATTTCTTCTTTCTCCTTTGTTCATTTCTTCTAGCAAGTGCTATTGTCTCTTTACATTGCATTGTGCAGCTGACTTAGATTTTGATATTCATAGGCATTTGCTTAACGATCTTCAAGAAAACTTTGCTGTTCGTGTGAGATTTCTTACAAGTCATAAGAAGCCTTCGAGTGTCGATCTTCGCTTGGGTCGACTCCGAGGCTCTACCCTGACTTGTCATGATTCCTTCCAACTTGCTTTTTTTCCCTCATATCGCATGCATCTTTGCAATCGAGGGTGAAAGCGAGAATAAGACGAGACTAGACTAGACTATCCTACCTCCTTACCTACGGACAAGTACTAAGTGAAATAGATAAAAGATCTTAATTATGTCTTATATATCACCTATTTTTATTGGATCTTACGGAGCTTGGTCATACACCACGACATGATGGGAATCTTACATAGCTTGGTCATACACGACATGGTTGCTCTTTTAGGTAGGCTATTGTATGTTGTCATCGTAAAACAGAGCTACCCTGTTCGAGATATCTTAAAACAATTAGAATCGATGAAAATTCTGAAAGAATCTACTGTAAAATCTTAGAAATTAATACCTATTGTTTGAGTTAGTCGATGAACTTTCATAGCAGCTGAATTGGGCAACCACTCTTAATCCTCCTGTAAATTAACTAAAATTGTTTGAATTATTTTATGTGACATTAATTGGCATAATAATACTATAATTATATTTTAGTATTAATGATGAAAATCAGTCATGATTTAATTAGTTAATTATTGACAAATTTTAATTATCTTAAGTAAAAAGATAATTACAAAACATGACAGCAAACAGCTCAGCTGCTCATTAACTAAACTACTTTACGACCAATTAAATTCTTAGCCTTATATTTATATAATAAATTTTATTATCTTCCTAATCTCAACACTTTCCTAAATTGACTAACATTAATTAATTTGTGTTTTTTTTATTTTTTTAATTTCATTAGATCGAAACAAACATTTAAATGTAATGTTTTTATAATTATTAAAAAAAAAGTTAATAAAACAAAAATAATTATAGTGTCTTTTTTTAAAATTTAATATTAATTTTATTACATAAATAAGGAATATTCTGGGTATTATAATTTTTTTAAAAAGAAAAATACACGTATATTCAAGAATGAAAAAGAGAGCGTCCGTACGTGCCTTAAATTTCTGCTGAAGTGCAGAAGAACATTCGGGTGGAGAAGCTTTCCATAGAAACTTCGATAGGTTTCACAAAGTCAAAATGGAACAAGATTTCTGTCTCCCTTCGTTTACAAGTTTCGATCCAGTTCCTCGACATGTCAATCATTTTCAACTGCGAAATCCAATCCCCTGTTCATGGCGGTTCAATCCAAACATTTCCACTTCAGCCGCCATACCGGCGCCGGCAACGACGGAGCGGCCGCCAGTACCATCGGCGCCACCGTCTGTAACCTCACTCCCTCTCAAACAGCTCGGATCAACCAACAGTTCGATCAGTCTCTCATTGTTTGGGTCGTCGGTAAGAAGATTCATCCACGGCAGCTCGCCGTTCGTCTTCGCCGTAATCTTCATCTCGCTGGAGATTTGGACGTCTTCGAGCTAGGGCTTGGATTTTTCGTGCTCAAATTCTCCAACGCTTTAGACTACTACGAAGCCCTTGAAGAGCGTCCATGGTCGATTCCTCACCTTTGCATCTATGTATTCCCATGGATTCCCAATTTCAAGCCCTCCGAGGCCTCGATTCCTTTCGTTGATGTCTGGATTCGGCTCCCGGAGCTCAGTATCGAGTATTATGACAAGGAGGTTTTGGAGAAAATTGCGGAAACCATCGGCGGCCGTCTAGTGAAAATCGATCCGGTAACTGTAACACGAGAGAAATGTATGTATGCTCGTATCTGTATTAGGATGAATTTAGGTTATCCCCTTAATTTGAGCTTCCAATTTGGGAAAAATCCGCAAAAAATTGTGTATGAGGGTCTGGATTTGTTGTGCATTGTCTGTGGATGTGTTGATGATCTGAAACATGATTGTTTGAGCAACCGTTCTAGTTCTTCTGGCTTTGATCCCCATCACCATAGTGCTCGTCCATTGCAGGCCACTGGTTCGAGTTTGAGTTCGAATGTGAATCCATGTTCGAGTTCAAATCTGAATCAGAATCCGAGTTCGAGTTTGAGGTCGAATCCGAATCCGAATCTGAGTTCGAGTTCGAATTCGAATTCGAATTTGAAGATGCAGTTGATTCCTTCTAAACCCGCACCAGCATCAGCTCGTGGATCTAGATTCCAAGTTCTTGAGTTGAATTTGAATGAAGAGCCAAGCCTTCCAGTTAGTGAATCTGATAAGGAAGTAAAAGAATCTCCATCGATAACCATGAATCCTTTGTTAAAACAGACCAATTTGATTCAATCTGTGCCTTTAGCTCCTTGTGTTCTTGAAGATCATCAGTTCAGGACCGAAAAAACCAGCAGCCCCACAACGCTTGCAGTCCAGAACAATGAACCACAACCATCATCATTGGCTATTAAAAGCATAGCTCCCCTGCAACCATCTTCTGCTTTAGAGGCTGGCCTCAAGTTCTATTCCACTGCAATCCAACAATCAACAATACAGAAAGCGATAAACAACACGCCATCCGAACGAATCAGTGTCGATAGTTTGCCGACTATTTACACGATCGATCCAACAATCACAAGCCTTGCAATTGAATTGTTAGAACTGTCAGCAACAACCACAAGATCAAACCAAAACGAGCATGCTATCCACATTGTGCCAACTTCAGAGGCTGTATCAATGTCTGCATCATGTTGTTCTAAGAAAATGTTGTGCTGGAATTTTCGTGCAACAGACAACGCGAAGCTAATGCGAGCATTGAAAGATCTGATTCAATTACACAAGCCATCGATTGTGCTGATCTTTGGCACCAAGATCAGTGGTGCTGATGCAGATCATGTCGTTCGTGAGCTCGCTTTTGACGGTTCATATTGTAGAAAGCCTGATGGCTACAAGGGTGGAGCTTGGCTGTTGTTGTCCCAGCAAGACGTGCAAATTGAAGTCAGCTCCTACAGCCCACAGCAGGTTTCTGCATCGGTAATTCTCCATTCTAAACCCAATAAAGCAGTGATATAGGTCTTTCAAATGCAGATACCAGAACATCTCCCCGACAATGGAGACAAACTTTCTGCTATGCTTCAATGGAATGCTGATGCAAGAAGGTAAAGAAGCATTGGGTACCATTTTCTTAGATTTAAAATACAGAGAGTTTTAAGCTTTTGTTCCTTAGAATGGCTTGAAAGATAAGTTTATGTCTGTGATATAGTGAATTATTGGATCTGTTAGTTTAAATTTTTGACGTTGCATTTGCTAATAAATACCGTTTACTTTGACCAGTTACATATCGTCGTCAGTCTCATGGTTTTAAAACGTGTTTATTGGGGAGAGGTTTTTCACGCCTTTATAAGGAGTGCTTCGTTCCACTCTTCAATCGATGTGAGATCTCACCGTTCACTCCCCTTAGAGCTCAAGAGTGGATTGTGAGATCCCACTGACAAAGCATCCCTTATAAGAGTGTGGACCTCTCCGTAGTATACGCGTTTTAAAACCGTAAGGCTAACGGCGATACGTAACGGGCTAAAGCGAACAATATCTACCAACAATGGACTTGAGTTGTTACAATTCATCTTTTTTTATATGGGATTTTCGATATTAATCTTTCTAGCAAGGGATTGAACTCCCTAAGACATATCTCTCCTAATTGTTCATCTTTCATCTTTTATTCTATGTTTTTAGTTTTTTTTTAATCTTATTTATTTTTCTACTTATTTCTCGAAATAAAATTAGATGATTGTATTTGGGATAATCAAGTAAACTAGAACACGACATTACATTAAAAACTTAACTTGTGCTGTTGTAATATTGCATTGAATAATTTTACGTTTACATTAAAAACTTAACTTGTGCTGTTGTAATATTGCATTGAATAATTTTACGTAACACGAACACAAAAAAAATCATTGCATGCTAGCCTAAGCGTTTTTTATCTAATTGATCTGTTAGTTATAGTGCACCTTATACGAAATGCAAAATTCAACATACTCTAAGTTGGAAAGAAAAAATCAATTATTAAAATTAAATTCATTGTTCAAACTATCTTGTTCAATCTAATCGTCCAACTTTATATAGCTTTTCAAACTCTAAATGCCATACAATCGATCATAGCCAAATGACATAAATACCCCTACTTAATACGTCATAAAAAAATAAATTAAAAAACTAAAATTACATCAAAATTATAAGATAATGATTTCATGTTGTTGGTGGTTCATATCACAAACATTAATCATTCAAAAAAACACCTAAAATCATATCAAAATCAAGATGGGCCTGCCATTTTTACACAAGAAAAGCCCACCTCTTAAATGCAAGTGGTCTTGGGCCCACTTTATATTGGAAGCTTTAAGTCATCGCATTGATACATACTTTTTAAAATATTAAAACCTTTTAAAAAACACTAAAATTACAACGTTAATACAGATATTTAAAGATAATTAATAATAAAATATTAACAAAAATAAAGATTTATTTATTTAAATACCAAAATTATTTAAAGAAATTTAAAATAGTAAAGGGCAAAATGGGGAAAATCGTGTACAAATAAACTCGATTATACAGTACTCTAGAATGTTGGCTGTTTTATATTTCCCAATATTACAAAATTGACCTTGTTGTGTTGCTTCATTACCTGTTTTTTTTTTTTTTTTTTTTTAATATCATTACTTCTCAATTTAATAATCCAACAAAATTAATGGAAAAATAAAAAGAAAAAGAAAAAGAATTTATAAAAGGGGTTAGTTGGTAATGTGGGGCCAGCCATAAAGATGTCTTTTTTTTTTTTAACGTTTGATTAATGTGACATGTCAATTATTATATAATTCTTATTACAAAATTAGAATATGTATATAAATGAGCCATCATTCCATTATAAAACGAAAATAAGACAAAGTTTTCAAAAGGAAATTTACCCTTCGGTGAAATCGGTAAAATATCACCTTTTTTACTGTCCTTTAATTTACCCTTTCACTTTGTCATTTTCGACCTTGTCACGTAACCAAAATCGTCTGCATTCGACATCTCAGTTTACACACTCTAATTGTATTCAATGAGTCTGACACCTATGTGTTATCACATCGAGTATCACCTTTGTAACTGTAGTTGTGATTATCGTTTCCGCATCATTTGTACGTCTGTGTTGGTGGGTGTCTTCTCTTTCAACTCTAAGTTTTTGTTCGATCGATCATCTCGTTTGCTTCCTTATTTTTATGAGGCTTCTCGACTTTGAGAATCGAATTTATTTTTATAACTAACTTCGATCTAAACGAGTTTTATTTTTACGCTACATCGACTAGATTGTGTAAAGATTATTTTTTTCCATATATGGTAGTTTCCGTTCTAAGTAGTGTGACGATGAGCTTATTTATGATCGAATTGATTGTTTAACGTTAAAAACATTTATTACTAAACAACAAACATAAGTAATATTAACGAAGATATTAGAATATCGACACGTGTCTAAATTGCCTACGTTCTAATATATTTACGTGTTGATTAGATTGGTGTCCCGAGCAACTCTAACAGAATTCACAACCCAACTCGGAAATAAACGGTTGGATTAGATTGTCAGATTATTACTTTTAATTATTTAAATAAATTAATATTTATCCACCGTTCAAATACCAAATATTTACAAGTTTGCCACCGACCAAAAAAAAAAGTGATTCGGGTATACTATATTTAATTTATAACGGGACCGTCCTTAACCCATTAACAAAAAATCAAAAATAAAAAGATAATACGATTCCATTTCAACAAAAGACTCACGCAAGTTTCATGGTTTTGGGTCCACTATCCCGAGCATGATTTTCCTACCTTCAGAGGAAAAGTCTTTTTGGTCGATTGTGGGCGGGGAGGGGTTCGAACCCCAACACCGTGGGTTCGTAGACACGTGCAAATTAAACCGGTTTAAAATTAAAAAAATAAGAGAAAAATTTGGAGTTATCCGAGTCAGTTACTTAATTACCTAATATAGATCTAAAATACGGGAAAAGGTTGAATTTTTTTTCTTTTTTCTTTATATTTTATATTTATTTTATTGATGGGAACGGTCTCCGGGTGAAAAGCACGCAGTTAATATCATAATTATGGTTGTTTTAACCGTCCATGCAATTTTAGGTTTCTTTTACTTTATCCATGTTTTTTTGCTCACCAATGGCTAATTTATTATTATTTATTTATTTACTTGATTTTAGTATACAATGTATCTATTTTTAAAATATTTTATTTTTGTAATGAATTTTTAAAATATGAAATTCACTTTTGGCAATTTTGTGTAACGTATAAATTTTATTTTATTTTTGAACTTATTTACTATTTTAACTTTTTAACTTCTTTAAATTTGATATTTGTTTTTTTTTAATCATCTAAATAGAGATAATTATTTTGAAAATTGAAATTAAAAAATAAATATTTAAGTATTCTAAGAAAATATTAAAAACTAGTAGGATTTTTAAAATTTGATAGTAAATAGAACTTAATTTCTAAAAATATAAATTAATAAAAAAAAATTACGGACCAAATCTATCATAGATAAGGTTTATTCTTTGATTACCTAAAAGCGTCTCTTGTCCTCATATAACTGTAAAACGTATTCCGTTACCAATCATTACGATATCCAACAAAACGAGTAAAGAGAGTATCTAACGACCTTCAATCATTTCAAACTTTATAGCGGTGTGTCAGGTGGACGCTCTCAAACAACTACCGTTAAATGAAAGCTCATACCATAATAAGAATTTTAAACACGTGTACCGAATGATAAGTCAGCTTTTAATTTGACGACACGTTTATATAAAATAATATATATATATATATATATATATATATATATATATATATATATATATTATTATTATTATTATTTTTGTAGAAATAGTTTTCATTATAAAAGAAATTAGGGGATGATTTAAACATTTAGAACATCTTAATAAACCTAATAATATATTACAAATGAAAATATAAAATAATTTTCTACTACAAAATTTAAATATTATAATTAAGAATATAATTTTTGTAATCGTTTAAGTCCACGGTTAGTATATATTTTCTACTTTAGCTCGTTATATATCGTCGTTAGTCTCACAATTTTTAAAACGTGTCTATACCAGACCATACCATTCACCAGGATCGAGCCCGTTACGTTCATAACCGTTTGTGAGGCTGACGACGATAGATAGTGGGCTAAGTGGAAGTTGGCTTAGACTGTTATACTTTGTCCCCGACTCTTTCATTCTTTGTTTAGTTTCAAAAATTAGCTTCTTAAATAGGTAATAGAAATCGAAATAGAGACAAATATAGAGCTGTTACTTGAAAGAGGGAAACGTGTCGACGAAGTCCCCCATAAGGTTAATGAGGGTTTAGGGTAGGTGTGTTAATAATGGTGGTGGGAGACATTGTGAGTTAACATTTGGAAGTAAAATTAAGGACACTTTAGGCTTAGCCTTTGTTTTGTAGGGTCAAATAGGGGGAAACATGTTGAAAAGCATCTATCAAAACTTTTGTCGATCTAATTTTCCTTACCCATGTCCCTACTCGTTGCCCGTAAAAGAATCGTCAATTATATATCACATATTTTCTCTATACCTTGCAATCTATGATAATAGGTGTCGGGATAACGGTCACATTTCCTATATGATATGATATGCATAACCGATGTTTAGGGTCGAGTTTAATTCAGACAAAAAACAGTTAGAGCTTTCAAGCCAGCTTAACCTGTTGATGCATCGAGCTTCGTAAAACATTTTTGAGACGGGTGTTTTGCATTTCAATCTATGGTCAAATATTTTCAGTCCCGTCATCAAATTTTAAAACATTATTTAATAATATCCATGGTCAATTTAATAATTGTTAAGAAAAAAAAAACATTTTAAATTTAAAAAAAAAAACATGATTTAAAACTAATTTAATAATTTAAAAATTAGATTTTTTAAAACTTTTTCTAAATCCAAAAACACCCCCAACTACTTTTTACTCAAATATTTACCATTTAACTGTTCAAGAACCACGCAGTAATTTAAAAAAAAATCAATTTTTATTTTTTAAAAATAATATTTTACAATAAAAAGTGGGGAAATTGAGGTGTTGAGAGAAAACAGGAACTGCAAATGAACGAAAAAATCCAAAAGATGACAGGAATTCAAAAAAGACCTCACGCGCCCCAAAACGGAAGGTGAAGAACACGCGCGAAAGAGAGAGAAAATGAAAAGTTTAATTTAAAAAAAAAAAAAAGGTTTTGTAGAGCGAGAAGGAAGCAATAAAAATAAACCTATTTAAAGCGAGAATTACGAAGTTGCCATTCTCAACAAAATGACCGGCCGACCACGGACAGTATCTTTGTCCGATGCATCACTCTCACACTCTCCCATTTCCTTTTTCTTTTTCCTTTTTTTTTATACTCTCTTATCCAAATTAATTTTAACTAAATTTAAAATTAATATATATATATATATATACACACAAATATATAAATATTAATAAATTAAACTATATCATTAAAAAAATTGAACCATAAGGATAAGGTTAGCGATTAAATAAGGCAAATAAACAGACTGAAACACGAAATAAACCGAACCACCAAACAGGAAAAAGAAGGAACAATTGGGCCAACGCCAAGTTCTTTTAGGATTAGTTTTGTAGCTCTCGACTCATATGATCCAAGTCTTATCCAATCTAATTATCTTTTAACCGGGTTCATAAAAGAGTGGACAGAAAGTCTATGAGCTATACTATCTAAAAATGAGGATATATACGAAGATATAATACTTTTATTAATTAAATTATATTTAGGCTACTAGTAGTTAATTACGTGACAATATTAATATATTTCGATCTTATCTATCATTCTCATATTTTAAAAACTCAAAATTTCTTCTTTTTTTAATATTTAAAAAAAAAAAAAGTGAATTTCCCTTTTTTTTTCGTCTTTTTCTAAAAGTTACCAAATTTTAGGAGGGAGAAAAATAAAAGAATAGAAAATAAATATTGTTTAATTAATTAGCTAAACACTAATTAATAATTATCTTTAAAAATTGTCTTTAATTTGATAATAATTAATGCTCTAATAGTAATTAGACATATTAATCATATTATATGATGTGACCCTAACTATTTATTTATTTGTTTATTTCCACTTTAACTTACTTTATAATTATTAAATTCCCTTTAGTTGACTAATTATTAATCTACATTTGACTGAAACATTATAAAAATTATTTTAAATATGTTTTAAAATTTTAATTCTACTAACCTCTTACCACTAACAAAGCTAAAAGTTTATCAAATAATATAAAAATTTAACCCATTTTTTATTTGGTTAAATTACAAAAATTTACACTAAAAAAAAACTTATTTAATTCAAAGTAAATAATTATGGTATGAAATTAGAATAATTGTCTTGTCATAAATATGGTATATTCTATTGGTTGTATATTATGTTTTTTTTTCTATTTTATTTCTCATTTTTTAAAAAATATAATATTTATAGTTATATTATCTTTATTTTTAACCTATTATCTTAAATTTTACACGAAACTTTTAGAATATTTTAAGTAACATCGAGACCACTTTTCAGCTAAACGACATTAAGATTTCAAAATAAATGAATTGTGTGATTTTAAAGTAAAAGAGGTTTTAAATAAATGTTTTTTTTTTTGTCTCTTAAAAATATTAATTATTATTTGAATTTACAGGAGAAATTTTATTTTAAATTTATCTAATTGTCTCAATTTGCTTTCAATCGCTATTCGAAATCTTTTCGTTGATTTTGTGGGTTTCTATTTCAAACAGAGAGAGCAACTTTTTGTCTCTTCGATTTTATTATTATTATTATTATTTAAAAAAAATTAAATAAAATTGAGATAAAACGAAGAGAGAAAGAGAGTGTGTGTTCACACGTGTGACATTTACATTTAAAAAAAATATTAAAAAATAGATTATTCATGAATTAAGACGAATAATTTTCATATGGGAAATAAATAAAATATATAATATGAATTTTAATTTAATAATTGTTTATTTTTAAAAAAGAATAATATGAATTTAATAAAAGACAGAATAATGAGAGTGGCTGAAAGGCATGTGAAAAAGCCAAAACTCCTCTTACTTTGAAGCAAAAGTGAATTTCTTTTTTCACCAAAAATAAATAAAAAATAAAATAAAAATAAAAATACAACTTTATCACCAATCAACCTAAAAGGTAGTGAGAGAAAGAGAAAATTTTAAATAAAATAATTTATTTATATATCGACAGCTGGATTTAATATCATTTCCTTAAATCAATCTATAATTTAAAAAAAAAGTCATATAGTCAAGCGATCGTTGTGGAAGTTACAAGATTAGTCGAGGTACGATTATGTTTTTAATAAATGATCGAGTATTCATTTTATACTAGATTATTTATTTATTATTTTTTTGGAATGAGTGGTTGAAAATTAAAAAAATAAATTAAAAAATAGTGGTGGGGGCATCTTTTAATAGGGATAATAGAAAATAATAATAATAAGAGAATAATCGCTAAATTAAAATATATTTTTAATTATGAATTTTCCATTTATTCTCTCTCCTATCTCTAAATTTTTAAGTTTTTGTTTTTGTCTCTTAAGAAACTAAATAATAAGAGAATTTTTGTGATTTTGTTTTATTGAGTATAATGGGAGTGGATTTACTAAGTTTAATATTTTATTTATTATTATTATTATTTTTTGTGAAAATGTTCGGGTCAACTAATATAATATTTCTTATTACTATTATTTTTATTTTATTTACAAAAATATTCGGGTCAATGACATGTTAAATTAATTTATTATTATTATTACTATTATTTTATTTTTAGTATTGTTTTTAATTGTAAAATGTTTTTTAAAATTAGTTAAATAGCATTTATTTAATAAAAATTGTATCCCCCAAATAATATTGATTATACATTATTCTTATTAGTTTTATGTTATTTATGTAAAATATTGTGCTTTTAAATAAATAAATATTATTAAATAATTCAAAAAAGAAATAATAAGAATAAGAAAACTAAGATATAAAAAATGGATAAATTAATTAAAAAATAATATAATAAAAAGAAAATGGAAAAGACAAATACTTTAAAAAATACAAACAACATCATTGGGGAGACAAAGCTAAAATAAAAATAAAAAATAAATAAATAAAAATCATATATTAGTTATTAATATTATAATTTGAAGGTGAGTGTGGTGGGACCGGATTTTAAAATATATAATTGAAAATCAAAATTTTATAAATAAATAAAAGAAGATACGTAATCTTTAAAAATAAAAAGTATAAAAAACAGTGGGGTCCACACCATCGTGGTTGTCACTCTCATCGCTGCCTGATTGAATATGTGCCGCGGGGCCCGGCGGCGCGTTTTTCACACGCGCTGAACTCAGTCATCTGGTTCTTGACATGAGCTACATTTTTTTTTTTTAGAAAAAAAAAGTGTCAGAGGTTTGGGGCAAGTGAACGTGCGCTATTTGAACCACAGATCTGGATCCACTCCATACCTTCAATCAAACAACGCCTCCCTCTCTCTCTCTCTCTCTATCTCTCTCGGGGGATTGTTTTTTGATTCAAAGGAGAGAGAAAGTTAGAGAGAGAAAGCTCTGATTGAAAAAAATGGCAGACTAGTAGCAGCAGCAGCAGCAAAGTTGCAGGTTTTTTTTTGAAACAAACCCAAATCATGGCTATCTTCTTCTTCCGACGTTGAAAACCCAGTTCATCTAAAGGCGGTGGTTTGGCTTTTATGGTAAAACTTTGACCTTATCTCTTTAGAAATCTTCATGAACTACTGAAAGATTTCATCTTGTTCTTGTTGTTCTTGTTCTTGCTCTGTTTGTATTTTTCTTTGTTTTGGGTGTTTTCCCTTTAACGAAGGCAAGCTCTGTTCTGTTCTTTTCTTTTCTTTTCTTTTCATCTAACGCACACGGGAATACTTCTTGGGGCACCAAACTTTCTCTTTTTGCTCTTCTTTTTTCTCTCAACGTTCCCTTTTCTTTACCTCTTTTTTGGGCATGTTCTTTCAGGGAGAAGCTTTTCAGAAAAAACAGAGACTGAACTGAAGCTACGCGATATTTGTTTGTGGGTGTGATCCTGTTTTTTTGTATCTCTGTTTTTTTCCCTCTCGCATCATGGATTCTTATGAAGCAACAAGGATTGTGTTCTCTAGGATCCAGAATTTGGACCCTGAAAATGCTTCCAAAATCATGGGTTTTCTTTTGATTCAAGACCATGGAGAGAAGGAGATGATTAGATTGGCCTTTGGCCCTGAAGCTCTGCTTCACTCTGTTATTCTTAAGACTAGGAAGGATTTGGGTCTTCCGTCCACGAACTCGCCGTCCACGACGAGTTCTTCGCCGTCTCCGTTTAGTCTTTCGAGGCAGAGTTCTTCTACTTCTTCTTCGAGGTTTGGAATTAATCTTCCTCCTTCACTTACGATTCCGAGTCCTTCTTCCAGTTCTGTTTCGTGGGCTACTGGTTTTTCGCCTGAGCTTCAAAATTCTGATGATCATTTGATTAGTCCGGGGAATTTACCACTTGGGTCGTCGTGTTTTAGTGCTGGAGAAGCTCCGGTGACTGATATGATTGATGAGTTTCAACTTCAGGACCAGCTTTCGTTTCTCAACGAGGGCTCTCCGACCATCGGCGTTAAGAATTCCGACTTGTTTTTCCCTCCGGTGGACTTATCTTCGAGTCCCACCGGCGGTGGGTTTGGTTCCTATGGCGGAGATGGCACCTGGAGTGGAGGGGTAGTCCACCGCCGGAGCTACTCTGTTAACGATGCCAGTTTGGGAACAGAGGATTTGAATAGTGGGTTGGGTTGGAAGCCTTGTCTTTACTACGCTAGAGGGTTTTGTAAGAATGGAACCAGCTGCCGGTTTCTCCACAGCGGTCTTGGAGACGCCGACGGCGGCGGCGCCGCCGTCGGCTCGCCGAGTAAGATCGAAATGATGGACCAGTGCCATGAGCTTCTCAGATCCAAATCCTCTGCTCAGCAGCGCCTCGCCGCCGCTTCTCAGCTCATGGCCTCTGCTAATGCCTTCCCTTACTCTCCCAAATCCATCAATTTCCTTCTCCAACAACATCAAAGCGATTCCCAGAGGTATAATTTCTTCTTTTCGTGAAGAATGCCATGTAATTACTACTGAAAAATCTCATTTCTAAACTCCTCTGTTTGCAGAGCCGCCGCTGCGGCCCTGATAATGGGCGAAGATCTTCACAAATTCAGCCGGTCCGGCCGCTTGGAGCGCAACGAGTTCTCATTGAATGGCAGCGCCGGTATCGTCAATCCAGCTTCAAGACAGATCTACTTAACATTCCCAGCCGACAGCACCTTTAAGGAAGAAGATGTATCGAATTATTTCAGGTTTCTTCACTAACCAAATTATCCATTTTGTTCTTCTTATTCTTCCATGTCTGAAAGTTCTTGTTTTTTGATGAAGCATGTACGGTCCAGTTCAAGATGTGAGAATCCCATATCAACAGAAGAGAATGTTTGGATTTGTCACTTTTGTTTATCCTGAAACTGTGAAGCTCATTTTGGCTAAAGGGAATCCCCATTTTGTTTGTGATGCTCGTGTTCTTGTTAAACCATACAAGGAAAAAGGCAAAGTCCCAGACAAGTACAGGCACTCTCTGTTCTTTACTCTGTTTTTGCTCTGTTTTTTTACTCTGTTTTTACTCTGTTTCTTTGGGAATTTTCGTAAGAATTTTGATTTGTTCTACAGGAAACAGCAGCAAATCGATAGAGATTTCTCCCCTTGTGGAACACCAACTGGGTTGGATTCAAGAGAGCTCTACGATCATCTTCAACTCGGCTCAAGAATGTTCTACAATTCTCAGCAGGATCTGCTTCTGCGGAGGAAACTGGAAAAGCAGCAAGCTGATATTGATCTTCAAAGTCGACGCCTTCTGAATCTACAGCTTCTTGACGTGAAGAAAAACCAGCTCCCCCACCCTTATAACCACCACCGTGCTTTCTCCCCCGGCAGCCCGATTCCTTCCCCGACGCATTCTCCGAACCCGTTTGCTCAAAATCTCATCTTCCCCACCATTCGTAGTGCTAGCAGCTGCAGCAATTCTGATATCTTAAGAGGTGAGGTTCATAATCAATCACCATTGATGAATCAATCTCTTATCAGCTTATGTAACTGAACTTTGTTTGCAGAGAATGGCCCTACGCCACCGCCCGTTACGATCGTATCTTCAACCGATATGCCTCGGCAGCTATCGCCACCGGCAAACGAATTCTCTGTCCATGACAAGGAGACATCCCAAAATGATGACATTGATTTACTTGAATGGTAATAACAATAAACCATTTACATTACTCCAATTTAGACATCCCAATTCATTACTCAGATTATGTGTTATAAAACGACCATTACAGTTTCGAACACAACCTCCCGGATAGTCCCTTTGCATCACCAGCAAAAGCCACCGGCGACCATGCAGCAAACGACTCCGACGACGCCGACGCCAACCCCGAGTCGAATCTCACATCAACTTCCTCTCTGGAAGTAGCAGCATCCTTCAAATCCTACAATTGCCAAATGCCAAGGTCAGCACTAAACCAACCAACCAACCAAACAACCAAACAATCAACACCTTAGAGTACTCTCACAATCCATTAAACTAAACAACAATCACTCTACAGGTTCCCATCGAGCCACGGGTCGATCGGAATGTACGTAGGGACAGGCGGGCCGACATGTCCGGTGGGGATTTAGCATCAAAAGCAGCAGCCACAGCAGGTAAAAAAGAAAACCCACAAAACCAAATGAATACTTCAACGATTACTCCATTGAAAAACAGAAAAAGAAAGGAAATTGCTTGGTTTTAACGATCATGTCTGGTGAATTCCAGGAAACAAAAAAAGAAAAAGAAAAAAAAGGAAAAATAAAGAGATTAACCAAAACAGCAGAGGAGTACACAGTATGAACACAGTATCTATAGAGAATGAGGGGAAGCAGAGGCAGGTCCTCCACAAGGGCACACCATCATATGAAGAGTACAAAAGAAAAGCAGTAAAAGAGGGAAGGTGGGGGCAGACCCATATGCATTTCTTCCATGTTTACTGTTCTTGATGGTAGCAGAGCAGTAGAATTCCATCATCTTCTTCTTCTCTCTTCCTTTTTAGTGTTATAAATTTGAATTTTATAGGTTAAAAGTAAGAAGAAAAAGAACACACAGAAAGAAAGAAAGCATGTTTTTATTTTTTTTTTTAAGGGTTTTTTCACAGAGTACTTCAAAATGGCAGAGGTTGAAGAAGAAGATGATGATGATGGTGGAGAGACTGTAATATTCCATTTTTAATTTCATTTTCTCTCATACTTTTCTCTCTTCCTTATGCCGTTTAGCAGAATTTAAGGATATTAAATTTAATAATATTTTAAAAACAAAATTGAAACAGACTCCGGTTCGGTTCGGTTTGAGAGGAGAGTGGGACAAAGAAGATTGAAATAGGGGTTTAGGGTCACATGGGGGTGGGCGGGGGTGATTGGATTGGAGTGGGGAAATGCCAGGCTGTCAGGGTGGGACCCACTCCCACCCCTCATGTCACATGCCATTCCAACTGCCTCTGTCTACATACGTCCATTATGTAAAATCAATTTCCCTTTTTCTTTTTTTTTTATCATTTTTTAATTATTATTATTTTATTTTATTTTTTAAAATAAAATTTAATTTCACACATGTACGACAAAAATGCACGGTTTCTAAGATTCCTTTTATTATTTTTAATTATAAATTCATTTCTTTTCTATTATTTTATTTATATATTTTTCAAATTTTAAAATATATACCAAAAAAAAAAAAAACTTTAGTAAGAGAGAAAATTTAAATCTCAACGGTCGTATCAAATTTAAGACATTGATCTTCATTCGACGGTATGAAATAGATAAGAGAATGTCAGAAACCAACTTAAGAATTGAACAAAAATTATTCAACGAACTCATCCACCGAGACATTCTAAAGGAGACAAGTTGTGTGTATATCGGCGCAAAAGAGGTGAAATAAGACTTTGATGTATGAAAAGAAAATGAAATAATGATAAAGTAGAAATATAAATTTTAAGCAAAGTTGAATTAGGAGTTTGAATTTTGGTGCAAACTTTATCACTAAAGTTAATCATTTGATGGAAAAATCAAATTTTTATAGCTTCCATAATAAAAATGATAATAATTATTATACTTTCAATGATTACGATGAGAATAAGATTATGAACGAGAAATTGTAACATTCTAAACCCACCGCTAGTAAGATATTGTTTGTTTTGGCCTATTACGTACTGCTCTTACAATTAAAAAAAAAAAAGTTATAGGCCGCAGCAGCAGGACTACTATAGGAAAGCCCACTCCCTCCGGCTAACATAGGAAGAGATTCCTGTAATTAGTCTCATTTCTCTTTCCAAACAATCAATATGGGATCTCATAATTCACTCTCCTTCAAGCCTCAACGTCCTTACTGACACACCGTTTTAATATCATCTATAATAGTTTAAGTCCATTGGTAGTAGATATTGTTTGTTTTGGTCCGTTACGTCGCTGTCAGTCTCACAATTTTAAAATGTGTCTGATAAGGAGAGGTTTCCACGTAAAGAATGTTTAATTTTCCTCTCCAGTCAATTTCACATAAATAATCTAATTTTTTGCCCTTGGACTTCTGCCAATACTTTTGATTAAAAAATATTTTAAAATTAAAAAAAAATCTAAAGATATATTTTAAAATTAAAAAAGGTCTATTCCTATTTTTTTTTTATATAATTAATTTCGTTATATAATTTATTCAACGTATAAGATAATATTTTTATTATATTTAGAATTAGATCGAAAAAGTTTAAAACTAAAATTCAAATTTAAAAGCTTAAAAAAGGGGTATTTTGACACGTGTAACCTATTAATAGACTGTGAAGAGGCCTCTCTCCCGCGAATTCCTATTTCGTGCGAGGGTCTCCGAATCGGAGCGCAGAGTTCTTCGGAAGCCTTCATTGGCGACGCGACGGCAGGTCTTCTCTTTCTTTTCTTTCTTTCTCTTTTGCCAATCGTTGAAAGAAATTTTACATTTGCCTCTTTTCCATTAATTCTGAATAAGATTCAGTCATCGCTCCTTTTATGATCGTTGAATTTCAACGATCAAAGTTTTAAGAGTTTTATGTTGAGTTGATGATGCTTGATTACAGAAACTGTTGAAACTGAAACGACGTATAATTGATTGAATTTGTTGGTGATGTTTTTTGCTATTCTATTCAATTATATAACTTGTCTTTGAGTTATTGAAATTGAAATTGAGCCCGCATTCACTACCCGATTAACGCAATTCTGACCTACTTGGAGCATCTGAGTTTCCTGTAAAACAAAGATGAGTGAAAAAGAGATGTAAGTTTATTATGTGTAAACAGAGCGTGTTTCTCTGTAATTACTTCTTTACAGTTTAAAACAGACTTGAATGGAAGTGCTTGCCTGTGTTCTATATGGCATCTAGTATGAACTGTGGTGAGGTTTTCAGTTCTACTTCTCAATTGAGGTGGGGTCTCACAATCCACTCCCTTCGGGGCCAGCGTCCTTGTTGGCACTTGTTCCATTCTCTAATCGACGTGGGATGTTCTTGCTGGTACACCACCTCATGTCCACCCCGGCACCCCCTTTGGAACTTAGCCTCTTCGCAGACACACTCTGATATCATTGGCAACATTTCAAGTTTATCACTATCAGATATTGTCCTCTTTGTACTTTTCCTTCCGAACTTTTGAGGGAATATCCTCTTTGTACTTTTCCTTCCGAACTTTTGAGGGAATATACTCTTTGTACTTTTCCTTCCGAGCTTTTCAGGCTTTCCCTCAAAATTTTTAAATTGAGTAGCTGTCTCCTCGAGAAAGGCTTACCCAACCTAGAGAAAGATGGAAACAAGTACGCTGGAGGGAACAGCTATGGTGGCTTACTTAGGCCTGCTTTTTTTTCGTCCTTTTTTCTGGAATTAGTAGTCACTAAACCCAAGTATATTCTGAGGCTCTAATACCAATTGACGTAAAGTTAATAGCTTTTTGTACTGGAATTGCTATTGGTGAGTTCTTTTTACTTTCTACGTCATGAGGTTTCTAGACACGATGAGAATGAAGAGCAAATTAGAGAAATTTTGAGATGTACTCTTTTTTAAGGTTAGAAGTTGAAATCTATATCCTTACATTTATTGTACTTAAAAAAAATAATATTTTTATAAAATTGAAATCCAACAACCTAATTGAATCCAAAGCTTGGGCAACCATGGGGTTATTATTTGTTGTAGGATTACATTGAAAAGTATGCAAAGGATTGCACATGAAATGGGGGGGAAATGTTGTAGGACCCCACCACGAACCTATGTGATTCTCTACCAATGTACCAAAAGATATCAAAAGATGGAAAAGCGAAGCATTAATGCTACCTACCAAAGCTCCTTAATATTTTCATCTAAGATTTTGAATGTCATTCCAGCCAAAGCGAAGCATTAAGCCTTCAGGTCCTTCTACTTTATCATTATTTCATTTTCTTGTGGGCTTAAAAGGTTGTAGAAGGCCCAAGAAGTGAAAATATATAAATAACAAAAGATAGATTAGTTCTTCCCTTAGCTAGTGCATTATTTTTTAAAACTTTGAAGGATGATGATATCGGATCATATGACTGTTAATTTCTTTTTTCTCCAATCGCTGTTAGAACTCTTGTTTTATCAAACTTGGGTGAATGAGGATGATATGCTTCTCTACTTAGTTTTCAGTTGCTTGTTTGTGAACATTTTGTTTCTCAATTCTTCAAGAGAATCTGATATTTTCTATGCAACCAGGTTTCTCAATTTCGAAGGAAATTGGTGACTGTTAAGGCCATTCTTTGAGAGATTAAAATGGAAAAAGAATATTTTAAAAAGATCTTCGAGGATAAAACTAGAGAAATTAAAGATGTATGGAAAGGGCACTCCACCAATTCCTTCGAAAGACTGACCCTCCATTAATTTAATTAGTGGCTCGTCAAGTTCATTTTGGTTAAGTATATAGAGAAATTAACCCTCAATGCAGCAGCAGATAATTGGTTAAGCATATAGTGTGAGTCTGTGTCATGTTGGGTTTAGTGCTTCGGTTTAAGTCGCCGCCGTCGGAAATGCAGAGAATTAATTGAATAAGACTAAAAATGCTTATAAATTTTAGATTTATAGTGAAACCTCTTAAGTTCATTACTCATGACAACCAGTTGGTACAAGTATGGAAAATTGAGTTCAGTTGAAGCTATGAATATGTAGATGCAGAGATACCTTGGGTAAACAAAGATTACTGCCTCTGAACTATCAATATCTTATAAAAAATGATAAGGACACAGTCTTTTCCTGGATTTATCATATATGTAATGCTGTATTACACTACACAATTGATATCTACATCTACTGTCCTTCATTGTTTCTCACCCCTTCCCAAATTTACTTGATAAATCCGTATTTTATTTGACACCTTCTTTAATCAAATTTGAATCATTCTGCAGTTACCTTGTTATAACCTATACTCTAAGGAGAAAAGGCGCAGAATATACTTGTACACCTACAGTTCAAGTGTGGGAGGCATCATGACAAGGGTTTAGCCTTTTTGAATATTCTTTGACCTGGAGCAAGTATTGCCAACGGGTCATAAGCCATTTTTCTCTCTACATATGTTTCCCACATTGGCCCAAAATGGGCCTGCCATTCTTTCCTTGTAGTGTAATGTGGCAAATATTGTTTCGCTCCTAGATTGGCTGTTTTACAGAATTCCAGAATTCTCGTGTTTTGTGTTAAGATGTATTCTAAGCTGTCGTTTCCTCTAGAACATGGAACTGCAGAGGTTAGAAATGCAACCAGGTAGAAAATATCCTCCTCTGGAATAACTACGGATGTTCTATTGTCCCACCTGAAACTCAGTAATAATTAATAGAATCAGTATAATATAATATAATATAATATAATACATATTGCAAGAACATTTAACTTGTTAGATCATTAATTACTTTGATTTGTTAACCGGATAGATTAGGACAGGGCCGTTGCTTGTTTCCTTCAGGATATTGCCAAAAACCCCTTCTGCAAATTCTTTTATTTTGCTTTTTGGGATTAGGAGATTCAGCCATGGGTGTGGGACTTCCCACAACCCTTTTGACTGTAATTTCACGGCTGATACTTGAACTCTGTCCAGGAATTCCACATATGTAACTTCTGATATGAAAAGCGTTGATGGGATATAACTCAACCGAGACAACAACCGCTTGACTTCCTGCATGGTAAAAGCATGTTCATGTAGCTGCCATTTATTTTCACATTTTTCACATTTTTCACATTTTTCACTTAGATTTATTTAGTAGGGATACTTCACCTGATCGACATTGTTGTTGTCCTTGTTGTGGTGAAAGTACTTTGCCAATTCTAGGCAGTAAAGAATTTTTCCTTCAGACTTGAACTGGCTTGCTTGAACAGGGTCTTGTGGATCGAATGATGATCTCCAATTATTTAGAAGACCAGTTCTGTTTATTATCACGAATCCTTCAATATAATCGAATGTATTTTCTCCAGATATTAACAGCTCCTGCTCTCTGGTAAATGTTGTGAAGTCAAAGTACAATACTCTTATCCATTTTACCTGTCAAGGATAGAAGAATTGGGTTAGAACAGCCCTTCATAGTTACTTTAGACTAGATTCAAAGTTCCTTTAGAACACTAATCTTACCATAGTTGGCGCTGGTTCAAGTAGAATTTTTGCCCGTGTGATAATTCCAAATTGGCCTAACCCTCCAAGAACACTGTAAAAGAGGTCACTGTTCTGTTCCTCTGAGCAGTTTACCACGTCCCCTTTTCCTGAAGTCAGTTTCACTCCATTTGTCAGTTACCATAACAATATAGCATCCAGGAAATGGCGTTCGCCATTTACCTTGCATGGATTTCCTATCACATTACTTTTGTATATGTATAGCATAATGTATATGGCAACGAACCTGTTACAACCTCCAGCTGATGAACGTTGCTGATCTGAGGGCCATGTCGAAATGCCTGTCCACTGATCCCTGCATTGGATAAAGTACCCCCAACCGTTAGATGTAGGTAGTCTGTCCATGATTTTGGTGTTAGTCCATATTTCAAGCTCTCCTGCAGGATATTTATCCATAACTCCCCTCCAGAAACATCGATGTATGTGAAGCTTCTGTTATGAACAACCTGCATTTGAGGGCCCTGGAGTGATTCCATGTTAATCACGACTCCTTGGTGGGCCTGTGCTTGGCCATGAAGTGAGTGGCCATGGCCTCTAGCTGCAACTGTGAGCTCTGAACCAGGTCCCATCTTCCAAATATGCTTTATTGTCATGGCGATATCAGAAACCGATGATGGATGCAGTATTGCTGCAGGGTAGTATTGATATCTATTACCAAAATCTCTTGCAGCAAATTCCACTTTGTCAAATTCAAAATGGCCGTTGATGTAAAGCATTCTTAGCGAAAAAGGGATGCCTGTGAAGCATAGATTCATCCTAACAGCAATACAGCTCAGGAACAAAATCATGAAGCTTCGAATCAAAAGCATGTTGGTTTGTTTGAGGAAACTAACTGGTGGGTATCGTAATTTTCTCTGGCTACAAGTCTCCGAAGTTAAAGATGAAAGGATTGGTAACATGTTTTTGTTATTTCTAAAGAGGAGAAAAAGGCAGAGGAGGTGTAGGAGGGCCTAGAAAAGGCTGAATTGGAGGTGGTTTTAAAGGGAGGTTAAGATCATAGTGGCCGAGTCAACTAGACTTCAGTTAGGAGAATACGTATGAAGACTGCCTACTTAGGGAAGAGTTGGGAGAAATCGTTGCACTTTTTTAAACAGTTAAGCTTTTCCCACGAAAGACAAACAGGTTCTCATTAACCTTGTTAAGGATTGTTTCCCATTTTTAGAAAAGGAAAAAAAGGCAAGGCAAGGCCTTGGCCGGAAAACGTATTCCTCTGCCTTTTCTCTGACTGGTAATGCATATGCTTGTGTCTCACTGACATTAATGATGAGGCTACTCTAATCCTTGAATCCTATTATTGTCGGAATTTAACATTGCGTATCTAGTTTCAGATTCAGTCAGAGGAGAGTGACCCATGTTGATTCATTGGAGACGAAGACAGAAGGATCAGAGGGTCACCAGAGGGTCCATCATACACGTGATATTTAACTGCCTGCATGCTTTTTAGGGAGAAGAGATATGATGGGGATTGTGTCGGGGCCACTCTTACGGGTTAAGCAAGGGGAAAGGAGAGCGAACATGGGGCTGACACCTTCTTGGTGGAACTCAACACCACTCTTACACCTATCCACTTCCACAGGTTTGAAAGATTCGATCCTGTTTACATTGTTATTTACCATTAAAATACAATCTCAGTGGCAATTATTGCATTCCTTCCTTTTTGTTGCAATTTGTTTGTGACAACCAATCAGAAGTTTACATCTTTCCCCTCTTTCCTTTATGCTACATACCAATTCAACTCTGGCTCTCTCAAGAAAATGAAATACAGGAAAATTAGTCAATATCTACATCATGTGGCACACTAAATATTGTACTCTGATGCCGTTTTTTTTTTCTTTCTTTCCTATAACTGTGTCCTGCAGCATTCTTCAATGGAAATAGGCAAAGTTTTGGGATCCAATCAAAATTTGCCTAATGGTTCGTCCTCCTGAGTGAGTACCTCCTAGATTTTTCATTGTGCTGACAACATCTATCATGCCCTCAACTTATATTTGACTTGTGGCGTTACAAAAGTGAAGCTATTTAAGGTTGTCAGAGGTTTGGGTTTGTTGGGATGAAAATGACCTGTAAGTTTTATATGCAAAATCATTTTGAAAACTGCGTTTGAGATCTGCTCTTCTCTTCAGAGGCAAAGCCATCCCCTTTGTGATTATAAAATTAAGATTGTGATAATTGGGTATGGATATTGCAATCTCTTGCTTTTTTATCAAAATATGAAGTTTGTAGTGTGAATTCCAGACTTCATCCGCCCATTTGTGGTGAAAAACCGAAATGATGATTGCATGTTTTCTAGAAGGAGACCGACCACCAATAAATTAATCCATTTTTGGCTCTTTAGCTTAGTGGACTCTTCATTGTGTTGGAGCTCTACCCCTATCCTCCATCCCCACTTTAACACCGACGAATTAAGTTACATCATGGGGCATCTCCTGTCCATCAATTGCCTGCTCTTGGGGACTGCAGGATTCTCTTTCAGCTGTGTAAAGTTCTTAAATCCAATCACTTCAACATTGCCTTAACATAAAATCTTAGGTGGACCTTATAGGAATAGAACCCAGAATTGTATGGTTAAAGAAGGAAATGAAGAAGGGTAAGGAAAGAAGTCGAGAAATTATCGCTTGCTTTTCAATGACGACGAGTAGATTAGCTTGTGTAACGGCTCAGGTCTACCGCTAGCAAATATTGTCCTCTTCGGACTTTCCCTTTCAGGCGTCCCCTCAAGGCTTTAAAACGCGTCTGTTAGGAAAAGGTTTCCACACCCTTATAAAGGGTGTTTTGTTCTCCTCCCCAACCGACGTGGGACATCACAACTTGGGACAAGGGTTGCCACCTTTGTTGTAATGGGATTAGAAGAAGGATTGGTTGGACAAACTTTATGAAATGTGAATCCTTATCATGTTCCCTATCCCCACTTTTGATAATATTCCTCTTCAGTGATCGTTTGTTTTTTTATCTTCTTTATAGCCGAAAAATCTAAGGACTAAAGAATCTCTTCCTAATCATTTTTGTCTAAACCTTCTTTTGATTGTAAAATATTGGAGGAAATCTGGAGGGCAATGCCAACAAAAGCAATGTAAAATTTAGCATTATCGTCAAAGCCAAGAAACCACACGTAGGCATTCTACAAAAATGATTGTTGAGCATAGTTACAATGACTTTATTTCATGTCACTTGCCAAATATGCAATTACAGTACTCTGTTCATTTTTGTTACAATCATTCCCATTATCTTTGTCGTTTTGTTTATTTATTCTACTGAATAATTATAATTACTTCCCGAAAGTTGGTGAAATATGCATTTTAGGGGAGGCTGGGAAATGAACTGTCTCCCATTATCTGACTAATATATTTATATATTCCTTTGTTAGTTGACAAATTATGATTATGTTTTGTTTCCAGCTTTAAACATTTGTTCTTCTCCCTCTCTGGATCATGTGGACAAAGTTGTGGCAAATTGTTATCATGTTTTTTGTCCAAGTTCACGACCGACTGTTGTTTTTCTGATCTGCAAGATCTCACTTTGGTGTGCCTAGCTAGGATAGCACTCAAGAAGTTTGGATTTTTTTAGTTGCCCCACCGCACCCAGGAATATGAATCCATTTTAAACAAAACTAGGTTCTTTGATCATAATCATGCACATTTTTTGCCTTTCAACACTTACCGTTCATTCAACATTTAGAAGCATAATTATTTGAAACTGACCCTTCAAACAATGAAACAGAATGCAGAAAAGAAATGTGAACTAAGATTAGCTTAGCTAAATGCATGCGTTGTTGATCCGTCCTTTTTTTCCCCCATCTTTTTGTGCACTAAAATCCCTACCATTTCTAGTCAAGACCAGTACTTGTTTTGTTTTTGAAACATCCATTTTGGATCTTGATTCAATCTTTCTGATAGCTAAGTTTGCTGAACTGTCAACTAATAAATGCATGCATCTAATTATGAGAGAGTTTGCCTTTACTTTTTGCTTTTTTATGTCTGTGTTCGATTTTAAAACGAAGTGGTAGAAAATTTAAAATGGGATGGAACTTAGCTTTCACCAGTGTGGTCCTTTGCGTAAACAAGCTGAAGTAGGCCAAATTAATGGCTGTTCTAATCACAGTGTTTCTTTATGACAAGAAAGGAGTTGTATGTACTCTTTTCATCAACTCTTCAAATTGTAGTTTAGAATTTGGAATGGATTTTGTGCTTGTAGTTGTTTTTTAGAAGTGTTTTTGTGGGGTTTGATGTGAAAAGTTCATTCAAGTGAACAAGTTACCCCAGGCTCTTCTAAAGTCAATTGTCACGTGGGACATTATAACTTGATATGATGTATAGATATCGTAGATGCCTGTTCATCAGAGAAATGTTAAAGTTAATATTTAAGAACTATTTTATTATATCCGTGAAAATAAAATGTAGCCCTTAATATCTCTACATTGATATGATATCTACCACATAAATGAAGAGCTCCGAATGATCATTTATTTAAATAAATTAACAATTTTTACAAGTTTCTTCAAATTTCTTTTAGATGTATTTTTTACAAGTTTCTTCAAATTTCTTTTAGATGTATTTTATATGGACCATAAAATTAAATTGTTGATTGGTGAGATGTCGTCTTCATCTGCTCACCTCTTATGTCTTGTCTAATGGGTCTTGCAAGTTTGAATGGGTAACTACTAAGTTTGAAAGCCAATAAGTTGTCCAAACAGAAAGAAAAGTGATTGGGAAAAATGTCACTTATGCATGAGTCCAATCCAAAGGCTTCTTCATGGAGAATGTGCTTTGTTTTGAATATCTTAATCTAATGGTGTGATCTGAATCATTTGAACTCTTCTTTCAGGTCAAAAAGTCAGTTCCCCTCTGCCTGCATCTAAGTGGTGTATTCAACCACATTAAACTTGCTTCTTCAGGTAACGCCATGTGCTGCTTATTTAATGAATTAGGTAGGTGTGGATCCAATTGTAGAGTTGTGAGTTTGACACAGACTTATTCAATGTTGCTTGCTCTAATGGGAGTCTATAGGATCTCGTGTTTGAAGATCTTCTTCGTGCCTTTTGGATTAGATTAACTATGGGGAAAAATAAGTGAAGATTAGATTAACTATGGGGAAAAATAAGTGAGTTTCACGTTCTTAACAGTCAATATAGGTAAATATGGTTGCTTAGAAATCGAAGCTTAAAAACATGTTTTTAGAGTTCAACATTTGAGGGTAGTGATTCAAACTTCTGATCTGTAAATTCGATCATGTTTTGTTTTCTTTTTTTTGTTCCCTATAATTTAACCACTAAAGTAAATGGTTTAAATTTCAAAAGTCTAGCTCTCTAGAGTTAATAAATAATGTGGACTCTAGAAAAGTGTACAGAAAACAATAATAACAAAAGAAAAAGAAAGTTAGGAGCAGAGACAAACATAATAAAAGTTTAAACCCTAATGGAAAGCATGTGATGAATATAGAGTGGTGAGTGGTTGATATTGACTTAGTCTACGCTTTGATTAGGACATAGTGGTTTTGAACACTTAGAAATTTCAGTGAACAGTGTTTGAGTTGCAGCTCCTTTAACCACAAAACCACAATCTTCTTCATCATTAACTAAACCCATTATTTTCCCTTTGAATCTTTGGAAGAGTTCAATCATATTACCCAACACCAGCTTTCATGTTGTGAGCCATTCAATCTCAATTGGTCAATGAGTATCCATTAGCCATTGCTAAATGTTGACAATCCCACCACCTTCCACTTTTAAGATTTTAAGAACTTGAAAAGTTGTTTGCAACTTATTTCGTTGGATGATTTTTAATACTAAGAGGTCGTAAATGGTAAAACTTGTGATTAAATTTAAAGGAATAATGAATTTAGTTAAACCTAAAATTTAAGAAAATGTTAGAGAGACTACTTATGTTATTGTAAAATCAAAAGATAGATGGTTACAATCAAAAGATAGATGGTTGGATAGATGGCTCGATAGATTGATAAACTAATTTGTTCAAACAGTCGGGTATAGATTGCGAGCCCATCCATTTTTGGAGTTAGTTGATTCGGTAGGTGAGTTGTTACACACTCCTTAGCAAATTTCAACATCCATGACCACCACTTTGCTGTCTTAATTGACCAAAACCCTTTGTGGGATCTAGGTTAGAGCGTCGTTAGGCACCACAACCCAACTCCGCCCGTCAGAAAAACAAGATATATATTCTTAACTAAGAGGTCGAGATTTGAATCTTTCCACTCTACATGTTAAACTAAAAAAAAAAAACTAAAATGCATAACAAAAATTTGACATGTTTTTTCTCCAATATAACTGAAGTAGAATGTTCGGAAGCATCTCAAACAGAAAATTATAATAGATCAAACTTGAACATTGAAAAAAAGGCACATGAAGGGGCAATTGATTGGTTACCATTTCACAGAAAAATTGGACTTTCTTCAATTTCACATCAGAATCAATGATGGTTAGTATAGGCCAAGAGAAAATCAGCAAATTCATTACGTGCAAGGTTGAAGTAAAGAATACTAACCAAGCTTCACCAAAAATCTCCGCACGAACAAACTCCATCTTTGAAATAATGAAAGCGTTTCGCATCTCGAACAATTATTTCCCTATCGACAAGCTTCGATATTAGCTTTATCGCCGAATGACAATTAACGCATGCACGGAGATTTTTCGTTATTCTAAGTGTAGTTCCAGGAGCAGTACTGATGATGCCATAAGCAACTGCTAACCTCTCACTATGGTTACAAAGAGTTTCCTCAATCTCCTCATGATTCAAGTCATGTAGAACAGATTCCATATGAGCAACATAACCAGCTGCCTTTAATCTCCTCTCCAATCTATCAAGTTCTTCAAAGATTTCCTTCGATCTCGGATGTGATCTATCTCCAACATGGAACGTTTCGAGATTTCCATTGATCTCAATCGAACTATGTCCGAGGTCCTTGTTCAGTCCTTTCTGCGTCATCATTAATCGAACGTTCCCCACGTGGTTCCATAAATGGGCAGAAGCATATAAGTTTGAGAGTTGTACATAATGACCTGTATTATATGGATCTAATAAGAAAAGCTGTTCTGCAGCTATCTCTCCCAACCTCACTTGACGATGGATCTTACATCCACTTAAAAGTGCCCCCCAAACACTAACTCCAGGTTTAATGGGCATGCTCATAATAAAATCATAAGCTCGATTCAAATAGCCTGCACGTCCCAGAAGATCGACCACGCAAGAGTAATGCTGGTGATGCGGTTCAATCCCGTGGTCTCGCATCTGGTGGAAAAGCTCCCATCCCTCTTTTACAAGACCCGAGTTTTTACATGCTGTGAGAAGGCCAACAAAAGTAACATTGTTCGGACAAACTCCAGATTGCTTCATTCTGTTGTAAAGGTCGATGGCTTCTTGTCCATGACCGTGTAATCCATACCCCATAATCATAGCACTCCATAAGACAACGTCTTTATCGACCATTCTATCGAAAACACCACGAGCAAAACATATGCTTCCACATTTTGCATGCATATCTATAAGGGCCGTGTTCACGAAAACATCGTCTCGGTACTCACTCTTAGAGATATAACCATCCAACCATCTTGCTAGTTCAAGAGACCCCGCTTGGGCAACGGCTAGAATAGCAGACCTCACAGTAACAGAATCGACCCCGATATTCTTTGAAATCATCTTACGGAATAGCTCGATTGCTTCTTCACCATATCCATTTTTTGCATAACCAGAAATCATAGCATTCCACAAAAGTAAATTTGGTTTTTCCATCTGATTAAAGAAAAATCTAGCAACTTCCACCCGTCCACATTTAGCATACATGTTAGTGAGCGAGACCACTATGTCGGGTTCGAATTCTAGACCCAATTTAGTCACTAAGCTATGAATGGCTTTCCCTTGCCCCAAATCCTCCATGTCTGTGTAGGCTGTCACAACACTAACAAGGACAATCCAATCAAGTTTCACAGTACTTCGCCTCATATCTTTGAAAACTCTCAACGCGTCCACGGGATCGCCATTCTGAACGTACCCAGAAATGATGGATGTCCACGAAACAACAGTTCGATTATGTAACTTATCGAAGACGAGCCTAGCAGATGAGGTTTGGCCAAATCTAGCATACATTGACACAAGACTGTTCTGCACAAACACATTTGATCCAAGGCCATATTTAAACGTCTGGCTATGCATCTGTTTACCTATTCCTTCGACCGACATTCCACCGCACGCTTTAAGCACATACAAAAATGTGAAGCAATCTGGGTTCACCCCTGACACTTGCATATCCTTGTACATTCTGATAGCACCAGCAAAAATATTGTTCTGAGTGTAGCCCTTTATGATGCCATTCCACAACAAGATATCTGGTTCTAAGACTTCACGAAAAACCTTATGCGCGTAGTTAACATCTCTGAGATGCAAACATGCATTGACAAATTTGATAACCAAGAAACCACACTTGTATAGCCCAGACACGATTAACTGGACGTATAATTGATCCAAATGCTTCCTACAGGATGAGTTACAACTTAGAAAGTTCCAACTTTCTCGGGAAATACAGAGAAAATGGAGGAAAATGACATAGAAAGTAGGACAAACATTCATTAAGAAATAAACATTGAAAGAAAAAGTAACTCCAAGCCATTTCATAAACATCTCATGACAAGGCCTCCAGACAAACTGTAACGGCCCAAACCCACCGCTAGCAGATATTGTCCTCTTTGGACTTTTCCTTTCGGATTTTCCCTCAAGGTTTTTAAAACGCGTCTGCTAGGGAGAGGTTTCAACACCCTTATAAAGAATGTTTTGTTTTCCTCCCCAATCGATGTGGGATCTCACAATCCACTCCCTTCAGGGCCCAACGTCCTCACTGGCCATCATTCCCTTCTCCAATCGATGTGAGACCAGACCCAACGTCCTTGCTGACACACTACCTCGTGTCCACCCCCTTTAGGGTTCAGCCTCCTTGCTGACACATCGTCTGGTATTTGGCTCTGATATAATTTGTAACGGCTCAAACTCACCGCTAGTAGATATTGTCCACTTTGGGCTTACCCTCAAAGTTTTTAAAACGCATGGAGAGGTTTCCACATCTTTATAAAAGAAATGTTTCGTTCTCCTCCTCAATCAATGTGGAATCTCACCGAAACAGTGTTTTGAAGTCACATATGAAATCACAAGATGGTCATCTACTAAAAATACTAGATATACAGCTAATTTCTAACCTCAAATGGTATAAAGTTAGCTGAAAATCTCAATCCAACCAAGCTAATAAGATAACTAATATTCAATATATAATACGCTTTCTCTATAACCTAAACACGAGCCAAAGCTAGGCGAGCGAATTCAAACCACAAACACTGATACTTCCAATCACAGAAAATGGCCTTGAAAATAGAAACTGAAAGTGAAATACCTCCTCAATAAAGCCTCCTGCGAGGTTGCCGCCGCCTTTGAGAGAGCTGTAGATAGCGACGACAAGGAGAGAGAGAGCGAAAATGAATGCAAAGACATGGCTGAAAGTCCGAGGAGCTGCAAAGGCCAGCTCCGTCAAATCCCTGTCTTCCCGCTGATGAAGTTCTCCGGAGAAGCAAGTACCGACGAAGCTGTACGATTGCAGCAGCTTGAGAGACGGAGGGGATATGGCGGCGGCCGTCGAAGATGGACCCCATAATTGTTGAAACTGAGGAGAATCGCCATCGTGCTTGCGATTCGAAGGAAAACTGTTCTGTTTCTTGTAACCCACTGAAAAATAATTCAATCCCAATTCATTTTGGTTTGGTAATTATAATTTCAAATAATTTATATGGGATCAAATTCATCTTTCACCCCCTTCCTCCATGAATCAATTAGGTTAAACTATATATATATATATATATAATATATATATATATATATATAATAATTGATTAATGAAAATATTCTTAAATAATTTAAGGCCGAAAATATTTTTAAACTTTCAAAATATCAATAATAATTTTAAATTTGATGTAGGAGTCTGATCATTCTAACTGAGCTCTAGTTTGTAAATCCAGCCTTCTTAACACGACAAAATTATAAATCAAGTTCGTGGACTTATCTTTTTCCTTTTATATTTTCAGTACAGTGTTCAAATTGGTCTACTAGCTCGTAACTTTAGCCGTATTGTCAATAATATTGGGTTCATCTTACATTTCTGTCTGGCTCACTAAAACGGAAGAACTTAGTTCCACGACCTCGAACGAGGGTCTATAATTAGTAGGGGCTTCATCCTTATCACCAAAATATCATCACCAAGTGAAAGAGAAGACGGCGTCCAAGTCAAAATTTCTCGAAGTTTCAACATTGAGACACTTCAATAGCATCTACACGCTCAAACTATAGTTAATCAAGCTAATTCACATACATACACAAACATCTATACGTTGTACTATAGCGTCTCAAACGAGTGTTGCAAGCATTCTACCTCATAACGCATACAAATTAGAACTTTTTTGTCTTTAGCACGAGACCCATCTTGAGACTTAGCTTAATTTACGTAGATTTCTACTTACACGTAATTTTTAACGTTTAAGAGTATTAATAATTTTTTTAAAACTTAGCTTAAATAAAGGTGCAGAGGAAGATTCTGGAAGTGAGGATGAAATGATTGAACAAAGGGAAGGAATAAGAAGCTTAAGATAAGAAAGAAAGAAAGAAAGCATTTATTTAGCTGTCATTTGAATGGCTGTCTCTGTCTGAAAAAAGTGACCGTTGAAGCTTCAAAGACAAGCCGACCGTTGGATCAAATTTCAAGGATATAAACACATCAAACTCTGAACAAGCTCAGATCCTTCTTCTTCGTCTTCTTCTTCCCCTTTTCTCTGTATATATTTTGACACCCAGATCCTTCTTGTTTGCTCGTGATTCAGAGATGGGTATGGTGCTGGTCATCTCTCTGCCGTTGATTCTCTTCTGCTTCTTGCTTGGTTTTGGCTGTTACTTTATAGGCAGAGCTAAAGGGAGACAGGACATTCGGACTAATGCCCAGGTCTTTGGGGTGCCGGCGCCGCCTCCCGGTAGCGGTCTCGCCCATCCTCCGCCACCGCCGGAGCCGCTTTTCAAACCTGATAATTCAGCCCATGTTTGATTAGTAATCAGATCCAAGTTCAATTCTTCACTGTACCGTCTCTGTCTACTGGGTTCTGTTTTGGGGTAAATTCTGTACTGTTAGGATGAACTTCAATACTCCATGAATCGTTTTGCTGTTATTGTGGCTGTTCTATGGGTGTTTCTGCATTCAATCGAGTGACCTGTTTGTTGGTAGAAATGTTTGATTAATTGTGTATATCACCGTCTAATTCCTTGCACAAGTTTGGACGCTTTCATATCTATCCGCGTTCATCTCACCTAGGTTTGCAACTCGACGAATCTACTCATGGGATCCCACGTCGGTTGAAGAGAGGAATGAAGTATTTCGTATGAGAAAAACAAAGAAACTCTCCGACATTTAATTTTATTCCTACATAGGTTTACACAATCGTGAGATACCATTATGAAACGAGAAAAAATTCTATCATTGTATCAGAATTTCTGAGTCAAGAGACATTTCGAATAAATAGTTTCTATGGGGCGCAATCTCCCAAAAGGGTAATGGAGGTGTGTAGAGGTTTTCTCGAATCAAATGGAGATCGACCCTTAGTGTAAATGCATGTTAGCGTTTTTTAGAATAGAATTTCTCTCCTTGGCATTGGTTCAAGCCTCGTCTAGTATGGCAACAAATATAGAGACTGTTTGATGTAAATCATAATTCTAATCCATTAACATAAAAATTAATTCAAAGTAATTAAATATTAATTAGGATTCAAATAGATCTTACTTTTTTTTTAATGATTTATGTAATATGGTTTTTTTTTTTTTGTCTTCCCATTCAATTGTATAATTTAATAAATAATTATATTTAAATGTTTTTTTAAACATTTAATTCTAGATAAATAAAAAAAAAAAAAACAAATATACAAATTACAGATTTACAATTACTATAAATATCTCTAGGGTTCCAGATTGCCAAATTTACTTTCAAAGCCCTAAAAACGGATTGGGGGACGAAATTCCGTTCATCATCTTCTTCTTCATCGTCTTGAAGGCGCGCAGTCGATGCCCTGTGCTGTGGTTTTGGTCGGCGAGGAGGGCCATAGAGAGGGTTCCATTATCAAACGCTCTCTCTCTTCACCCACTTATCAGTTTCTTCTCTTTTCATGTCTTCAGTCGGTGGTTTGCTTTTATCTGCTCCTCATCCTTCAGGGTCTTCTAAAACCCTAGCCTTCCACTCCGGTTCCTCCCCTATATGCCTGCTTCCCTTTCTCCTTCTCTATAGTAAAAACCCCTGTTTTGATCTCAGGCTTTTTGCCTTGCAATTTGAATCCAGTTTCAGATATGGGCGATTTTAAGGTATGATTTGTTTGTTTATTTAATTTTATTGGGTTTTTAAGTCCTTGTTGGTTTTTGAGTTGAAATTTTGTAGAGTAAGTTGATGGTTTTCTTTGATAAGAAGGGCGTGCAAATGTTTCGACAAGTTTATTCATTTGGCTAAATGCCATCTTGTTAATGAAATAAAGTGCAGATGAGTTTTTCGTATGTTCATACTTTCTCAATTTATTATTACGTATCAGTTTCGTTTTTGGTTCGATTGCATGACACTGAATAGCCTAGGACAAAATTTTATGAGTGGGGTTATACTTTTTTGATGAATAGGTTTAAATAATTTCATTGTATTTGTTTAGGGTTTATGCATTTGTGTGTTAGTGATCTTTGGACTTATGGTCTCTTTTTTATTAGGTTCTATTGTTTGGGTCTTTCACTGAAGATGAAACCATTGCATCGATGCAACCTCAATCGAATGTGAATCCTGGAAACCTGGTCAACAATGTAAATATGCAATTTGGTTCTCTGAATCTTACAGATGGAAAATCGTCGGGTAGTTCCCTTGACAGTGAACTGAAAGGACCTTCTGGTTCCACAACAGCATCCGTAAGTTTGGGGCCCCTTGATTTAGCTGCTAAGGACGCTACAGATCTGAAAACTGTCCAAAGAAGAAAAAATCGCACTCCCCCGGCATCGGGAGTGCCAAAAGAGAATGGAAGTACTCACCACCTAAATCCAAGCTCCTGTTGTACTAATGGGGTGACAGAAACGAAGATAGACGACATTGTCTCTTCTTCAGTATGTGAATCAAATGGGCAGAATAATTCTATAAATCAATTTTCAAGACTGTTAATAGAAGACAGCCAGAAAAATGGTAGCATTGATGGCTTGCAAGAAATTGTTCCCAAAGAAAATTTCAGAAGGGCATCCGTTGTTTCTGTCACTTCTTCCACTAAGCTACTACCTCGAGGTTTAATTAACCCAGGGAATTTATGCTTTCTGAACTCAACTCTGCAGGCTCTTTTATCCTGTTCTCCTTTTGTTGATCTCTTGAGAAATTTGAAGAATCGTGAAATCCCCAAGGTCCTTGTCCTTCCTAGTATATTCTGGTCTTTGTTTCTGTGGCATGAAGAAAAATACAAAACAAATAGATTTGGAGTAATATGATTGATGACTGATGTTTCTACTAATTTTGGTGAATTTCTGACTTGAGATGTATTTTTTCAGGCGGGTTATCCTACACTAACTGCGTTTGTAGAGTTCATATCTGCCTTTGAAGTACCCAGTTCAAGTGTACCGAACAGGGATATGGCTGCTCTTGATGTTGGGAAGCCTTTTAGCCCTCTCATGTTTGATGGTGTTCTTAAAAATTTTAGTCCAGATCTGCCCAGTGGTATCTTGGGACGTCCAAGGTTTGTGGATGTTCTGCCAATATATTTTCATTTCAATGCTCATCTCTTACCTTTGGTTGTGGTTTGCTTTAACGTAGCCATTGATACAGTGGTAAATTGAAAATATTAGAGAGTAGGATGAATATCAAGCACTGGGAATTACACAGATATCTTTCATATGACCTTAATTCTCTGCACCTTGCACATGTACTTAATTTTGGTGATCTTTATCTTTTTCGAGAAGCATGATTATGAGTTATGATTATCTTTGTATTACTTTGTCGACTTCTTTCCACATGAGGTCCATATTAAGTTTCTAAACGTTTATTGATATACGGCGGTTTGTATTTGATATGTTTTTGTTAGGTTTTCTATGGATAACTAATTTTTTCATTATCATTTGTTTTGAAATGTTTTACCCACATTAGTACTAAGTGGTTTATTTTCTATACTGCTAAGGGGTTAGTAATTATTTTATTTGGTGAATAGAGATTGGAGATGGAAAGGGGGAAAAAGATTAAAAAAATTGTAAATTAGTTCTAGCATTCTATCGAACTTATTTATACTTTTTCATAAGATAGGTATTTTGATCAAAGTTGTTTACTTTTTTTGTTCGGCCTTATCGACGATTTTACAATGATTTAGAGGAAGACTTAAGGGAATATTTATTAGAAGTTCAATAAAAAAGAAGACTTACACCACCCAACGTGATGTCTATCATAATTTTTAGAAGCAATGATCGCCTCTAAAATATTCTCTATGCTTGATTCATGATTCTTAAATTCCTGTTATTTTGCTCATCCAGACAGGAAGATGCACAAGAATTTTTAAGTTTTGTCATGGATCGGATGCATGCTGAATTGCTGAAGCTTGATGGAATGTCTTCAACTACCAATGGGGATAAATATCTTGTAGTTGCTTCTGCAGAAGATGATGAATGGGAGACAGTTGGGCGGAAGAACAAATCTGCAGTGATGAGAACACAGAGTTTTGTTCCTTCAGAGTTTAGTGAAATCTTTGGGGGGCAACTGACGAGCATGGTGACGGCAAGAGGTAGTATATATGAACACATGTCATACGGTCATGGTTTTTTGGTCTGGTTTTGTTTTGTTCTTTTAATGTGAATGGAATATTGAAGGTAATTTCCATTTAGAATTTAGCTAATGTCTTCTGGAATTATTGTGCTTCTTAGCAATTGATTTGTTATCCTTTGAATTTTTGCAACTAGTTTCTCTCTATTGGTTGCATTGATTATTTTCCTTTCACTTGGTTCGTTGATTTGCTGGACAGCACATTTTCATTTTAAAAAATTCAATTTCTAGTCTGTTACTTATATTTGACTGATTTTTAGTCTGCACAATTATGACTGGTCAAAGTTGGATTCATTTTGTATCTTCCTCTGTGGTCATGAATCAACATCAATTTGTGTAATATCTCGTACTGTACGTCTTTAATTGACACAATTGTTTAGCATAACTAAACTGCATGGATATGCAATTCTCCGATACAAATCCATACCAACGTATTTATTGTTTTGATCTTATGTTTTTTACTCGTGATACCCCTCTATAATTCAATGAGTTGATATCTTTTTTGCTTATCGTTTTTAGAACCCGAATGATTTATTGCTGTTTATATGTTCACTTGCTTTTTCTTGATTTCGTTACCTCTGATCCAATTTTTGCTTGGGATTGAGCAGGAAATAAGCCTTCTGGTACTGGTCAGCCATTTCTATCGCTGCATCTTGATATTTACCCTGAAGCTGTTCGCACGATTGAGGATGCGTTGCGTTTATTTTCTGCACCAGAAACTCTTGAAGGGTACCGGCCATCAGCTGCTGGGAAGGTATACTCTTGTATTGCACGTATCTATAAAATCCTCTTGATTTGTTCTCCCGCATGCATGATTCTCAATGCAATTGCATTCTTTCTTTTACTTTTTCTGCCCCTTGAAATGTTCGTGTTATGTTGTAAAAGTAAGCAAATGTTCGCATTCTATCCAAGTTTTGATGGGTGTGTATTGTGGGCAGACACCCTTAACCAAGGGTATGTTTGATCATGCTTTTAATTGTTCAAAACCTATTTTTAATAGTATTAATATTGCCTTTAAAAGCTTTTAAATCTAAGATTAAGTTGATTTTAAATGATAAAGACATGTTTGGCGGAAGTGATTTTAAAAATGAGATATATGTTCTCCAGGCTGGTGTTGTGACTGCTCGCAAATCTATGAAGATACAGAAACAGTCGAAAATAATGATATTACATTTGAAGCGTTTTGGCTATGGAAGCCATGGAAGTACCAAGTTGAATAAGCCTGTGCATTTCCCCCTTGAGTTGGTTTTAAACCACAATCTTCTCATCTCCTCATCCACAGAGGTATTGTCTCTTACTTTCCAGTCTTTCGATACCGAAAGTAGAACAGGCAAGATCACGCTATACAACGTGTGCGCAGAGTGTTTGCTTATTGTTTCTCTTGGTTGCATTCTTTTCAGGGCAGGAAGTATGAACTTATTGCCACCATAACCCATCATGGAAGAGAGTCCTCAAAGGGACATTACACAGCAGATGTTCGATACCATAACGATCAATGGCTGCGATACGACGATGCATCTGTCACGACAATCGGGAAGAATCATGTGTTGCATGACAGGGCTTATGTTCTCTTCTATAAACGAGTTTAAGGTATCGATGTGGACGCGGAGTCCTTTCTGGATCTGATATCAACATAGAAAAACCCTTCTGCTGCTTGTGAGGCTTTGAGTTGTTGATAATGTGTGGATGATCTGCTGCAGTGAGAATGACGATCTGGTTCAATTATACAAGAATTTTAAAGCGTTATAGTATTAGTTTTGTTCTGAGGCATTATGGTATTTCCTGGCATTATATAATTTTTAAGAATATTATATTTTGCGAATAAAGGGTTGAAATAGTACCTTTCCTTCTTTTCGTTATTTATTTTGAATTATTTTTATTTATAATCCTATGTATGAACATTAAATTGTCACATCCCTTTTAGACCCTTTTTTAAAATAAGATAAGAGTTGGATATGCTGTAAAGGGAAAATAGAGGTCAAGCCTAGTTGCAAAGTTGCAAACATTTCATATTGGAACACTTCAACAAGTCTTTTCATACTAACAAACTATGTTATAATAACAATGTTCTAGATTCAATGGGGACATCTAATCCTCTTGTCGTTGAAAGGTTGGCTAATTGCAGTAGGCTTGAAGACCCTTCGTTCTAGAAGGTACATGAGTTTGAACGCTATGTTGAATGTGTCATGCCACCGATACTACACTACGTAGGTATCTGTGCGCGTGAGGCGTCGGTGTTTTAGAAATGGTGGTAGTAGCGCAAGAAGTTAAACAATCAAGCGTGCTGCAACCTAGGAATCACCAGGTAGCTCCTTCCATTTATAAGGATCGGAGAGGGCATAGCACAATTCTTCTTGGAGGAGAGTTGGTTTGTCTTAGTGACTGATCTTGCCATAATATGCTCCTACCTATAGCACCAGCAACCGAAGTCGAGCCTACATATGGCAATCCTCATGCGTGAATAGCCGGGAAGAAAAAAAGGACAATAGATGATAATAAAAAAGTGCCGTGGAATTTAAGAATATGTTGATTAAGCATTAATATCAATGAATATTCTCATAAAAAAAATATTACATTATTTTAATAAATTCGTTTGTTACCATTATTAATGTGTTTGCTACAACTGCAACAAAATCTCAAAATATAATGAAAACGAAAAAGAATAGTCATTTTCTTTGACATTATTACATTAATTGTAAATCTGAGTTTGGAAAAATGTTGAAAAAAAAAAAAAAAAAAAAAAGACTTTAATTTATTAATTTCAATATTTCAAAGCTTTCACATTACAATGAGAAAGGGGAGATTCATAATTTTGNTTGAAAAAAAAAAAAAAAAAAAAAAAGACTTTAATTTATTAATTTCAATATTTCAAAGCTTTCACATTACAATGAGAAAGGGGAGATTCATAATTTTGACTTCCAACGACAAGACTCAAACGAAGTCAATATATTCATGAAAATTAATGTATTTATTTATTTATTATATAATATAATATTCAATTTTAGTCGTCAACTTTTTTATAATCAAAATAGTTAAATAATAATACGAGACTAATTTTCTCTCCAGAAAAGTTAATGATAAACTAATAATAGAAACCAATTTTAAGTATTATTAAACATGAACTAAAATGAAATACACAGACCAAAATGATATTTAAACTTTAATTAGTCAAAAAGTCGGTAAACTATCAAACTGTATGATATTTATTCAATTAATACACAATTAGGCTAATTGATAATTGTTAAAGCTCCATTAGAACGTAATTTAGTGAATAAAATACCGAGGTTAGATAGCCCAAACGAACATTTTTTTATTACAGTTATTTATATGATTATATTTAATAATATTTAAATGAATCGACAATTACGAGTATTTTAAAAATACTATTATCTCAATCATTGATTAATGTTTTTTTTTTTTGGTAAAGAAAATGTTATATATGCAATTACATTTTAATATTTTGTCACTTTTATAAAATGTGTATGTACAATTATTTAATGAAATTAAGTTATTAAAATTATATTATATAATTATAATATTTATAGTTTAAAAAAATGAATAATGTGATTATAATATTTATATTTGGACGTTTTACCTAATAAGTAGACTATCAATTTGTCTTCATTCGCCAAACTTAAGACTATTCAACCTCAATATCTTCTCAATTTTTGTCTAAATTAACTAATTTCAAAATTTTTATACATAAATTAATGTCGGGATTCATATCGAGAGTTGAAATTTAAATTTAGCATTTGACAGTCCGAAAATCATGTTACTTTTAACATATTTTGTTTTCACTCACATGTTTTCTAAAATTTTTTTTTAAAAGGTCAGACAAAATATAATTGTTTCTAGAAAATTTTAGAATTTCTATGATCGAACAGCCGAAAAAATATGTGTATTTTGTTGATATAGACAATAACTATTAATTACGTCATCGACTACAATATCATAAATATAAATTACATTTATAAAAAAGAAAATATTAGCAAGGAAGTATAAATAAATGTCTTTGTTTTTTTTTAATTAAAAATTGATATTTACAAAATCTACAACAATATCTTTCTTTTCCTTAATTATTATATATCATTAAAAAAAAAACAGAAAAAAAGGTTGTCGTTTGGATGAGCCGACATGTTTGTGAAAAAAATAACTAAAAAAAGAAATAAAATTTTCTTTATTTTTCAGACAAATATTTTACATGCCGACACATCGGTAATTTTGTTGCTTTGCTTAATTACAGATTTGTTTTTTATTTTTATTTTTATTTTTTAAAAAGTCATCTTATGATATTAACATTATTAGTAATTTCTTTTTTAAATAACGCGTTAATTTGTTGGTCAATTACCGTCACTTAGCTGGTAAATTAGTTTGATTTTTTTTAAAAAGGTAAATTAGGTCGGTGGATTTTAATTTTTCATCTTCAAAAAAAAAAAAAAAAAAATTGGTAGATTTATTTTTTAAAATATTTTAAGAATAAAACGAGTATATAATAATGTGTTTAAATTTTTTTTTTATTATTAATTGTTCATCCATAATTATTATTTTTAACTCCAAAAATTATAATAAAATAAAATGCATTTTTTTTACAAAAAATAAAAAATAAATAGAATTCAAAAAGTGGAAGCCCTTTCACATTTAGAGTTAAATCATTGAAATTATTTTTAATAATCGGATATGTGGTTTACAATGAAATTAAATATATGAATGCAACGGCTGCGGTCATGTCCAGAGCGGCTCCCACGGTGCGCTAAGAGTAGCATCGTCAAGGAAGCAAGTGGTATCCGCAAGGTGCGATGCCCAAAGGGGCTCCGCTGATTGCTTCATTTCCATGCAAATCAACGCTAATAAGTTGGCTTGCTGTTGCTGCATATTGGCTACCTCTGCCCTGGCCTTGGCTAGCTGTGCCTGCAACTCGCTCACTTGCGTTTGCAGCTGGCAAATTGCGCCCGCGCTGCCGTACACCGGATCTCGCACCCTTGCATTTGCTTCATACACCATGCTGCTCACTGCATCTGTTCTTTGGCATTCCGGCAGCTCCTGCATAATTTACAACCTTAAATGAGTCGTAATTTAATGCTCTGATACCACTTGTTAATAAAAAATACTCTGATATCTAATTGTTGTTGGATGATAAAAGTCGCACGCGCTCTCTCGTGTTCATCTAACAATTTAATGACTCAAATTGGTATCAACGTAATGAAGGATGTGGCATTGTGGCACGATGGAATGAGCTAAATTTAATTGTGGTTTGAAGTGAAGGGCATGGGTTCGAGCAAGAGGGGGAGAGAATGAATTTAAGAATTAAATTTTGTGGGCTGGGCGTACTTGCAAGAACTTGATGATATTGCTAGCTCCAAACACTCTATGAGCAATGGTGAATTTGAGGGGCTCCGTCGGAGGAAAATAAGGAGCCAAAACGCACTTCTCGATGCAGCGGCGCCGGAGGATCTTGCAGGCGGCGCAGGGGCTGAGAACCACCGCGACCGGCGTCGACGACTGTTGAGAAGTGGGAGGCGACACGAAGTTGGTGGTGGCGGCGGCGGCGGAGGAAGATAAGGGGGGGTTAGGAAGAGTGGTCGGCGTTGGTGGAGAGCTCGTACATTTGGCCACGTAAGCCATTTGTTTATGTTTTTTTTTTAATTTTCTGCTAGAGAGAGAAAATGGGAGAGGAGAGAGAAATGTGTGTTTGGAAATGGAAGAGCCTGAGGAGCTGATATATATAGAGAATGGGAGGGGATCACTTTCTCCGCTTACGTCATCAACCCTATTTCTTACCTCATCAATTTTAAATTATTAATTAACATCTCCAATAAATATAAGATGTTTATGAAAAATATTTAAATAGTATTTAATATAAAATTTAATTATAAATTAAAATAGAAAATTCAAGATATTAAAGAGCATAAGTAAATATTAATAAAACAATTTTAATTCAAACTATATGAAATAATATATACTTTTATTTATTTCTAATTGATTCCTTAATTATTTGATTAGCCATTAATTAAATCACTTTTTTTTTTTTTTTTTTTGTGAACCCTTTTCCTTTAATAAAGAGTTCATAATTTATTACCTTTCTTTAAAAAGAAAAAAGGGTTAAAAATTAAATTATTAATAAAAAATAAAAGAAAAACCATTGCTTCCATTTTACTTGATTACTTGCTTTATTCTATTAAAGTAGTAAGCAAAAGTAATCATTTTTAAGCTAACAAATTATTTCTCCTATTAATAATTTAACATTAAAAAAAATTGTATCTCGTACGTTTAGCATGTGTTATTACAATGATAATCATGAATTATTGATATACAGTGATTATTCATGAACTTTAGAGAATGATAGGCATATGCGAATAAATGAAAGATGAGTGTATATCAGTCACCTGAGTTGTGAGTTACGAGTCATGTTTATGTATGAGCACGTGTTACGTTGCACCATATCATTGAACAATTATTTTCTCTTATATCATGGAACCTCATGCATGTTATATATTCATTTCATGGACTACTCCTTCAATCATGCATTGTGTACGATATACAATTGCGCTACTTTATTTTGCATCCCCTTTTTTTTCATTAGTTTCAATATGTATGAGCGTGCACATGCCCGTAGTCAGGCCTAGATTGGATTGATACTCATCTAGTGGGTTCATATGCATGTACCTTGGTCGTGTATAATGAAGTAAATTCACATCTAATTTTGTCTAGAAAAGAATGTGGGACTCATTGGTCATGACAAGACTTTAATAGTAGATGCACTTATAGTAAAAAATGTGGTTTAAGTAATCCATTAGTACATCTAAATTACCTTCGGTCAACTTTCTATTTAAATTTGGTTGTGGATTTGTCTATTCTAATCAAAGGAAAAGACAATTGAATGTGAAAATTATTAGGGTTTATACGATAATATTGACTAAAAGTTTTGAATAGTTCAAATCAAATTATTAAAAAAAAAAAAAAAAAAAAAAAAAAAGGGAAATTATGAAATGATTTTGAAGTAAAATGTCATCAAATTAAAGAGGAGCTTTTATTTAGGGGTCCCTATACTTCCAACCTTTCGAATCTTTCCTTTCAAACACCTTTTTGTCTTCGATCTTTACAAGACTTCTCATAATTATAATTAAATCAAATAATTTTGCATTCAAATAACTCCCTTTTATTTTAGATTAAAGTTGAGAAGTAAATTTTTTTGAATTTTCAGACTCTACTCGAAGTTAGATTAAAATTGAGAGAGAGGAGACATTAGAATCTAACCCGACCCATTTAAAAATTATTTGAGAAGACTGCCTTCTCACACTCTACTTTACTTTTTTATTACGAAATATTTTGATAAATAAATGAGTAAATATCGATCTCTTTTGTTTCATAACTACCAAACTTCCTCTTTGGACAGTACAAGTAACCAATAATCAATATTTTTTTTTTTGTATAAAAAAATATAATTTAAACTTTATGGTGTTAGGCAATGGAAGTTATAATATAAATAAATTGAATGGAAAACCCATGAAAATAAGACAAATGTAAAGTTTTTATTTAGACATACCATTTGTCAAATTAGTGTCAACCTCACTGAACACTTGAAAAATTCAAGGCAGATAAACAAAAATTCCAACCCCCAAACATATATACACATATTTTTCAACCCGAACCCGAGTTCGAGGAAGAGTAAATGTTCTATTTGGTCCTAAAATTTAGAAAACTGATAATTTAGTCCTCAAATGGTTTCTACGATTCTTGAAAACGTCTCAAATTTGTACGTTAGCATTACATTACTTATTTGAGAATTGAACTTATTGACCAAATAAAAAATTCATACTCAGAGGACTAAAAATGTAATTTACCTCTATATATAAAGGGTAATTCAGGTAATTTTGGCCCAAATATTATAGTGACACGTGGAAAAGAGGGAAATAGGGTTTGGTCGAAATGGAATTTTGGTTATTTTAGTAATTTCTAAACTGGATTCCAATAAATAATTGTGGGATAAAGATAAGTGGAAAAAAGTCCACGCGTCATTGCTTATTTGGACTTAGTTTTCAAATATTATACTTCATTAAAAAATAAAAAAAATTCTAATTCATTTTATTTCATTTCGATTCAGTATCCTATGCTATGTTTTGTCCCTAAAACTATGTTGCTAATCACAATTTTGCTTAAAATATACCTCAATATTTCCAAGCTTTTATCTTTAGCCCTGCATTTTCCGTGCCTACGAGGAGTCGTTCCAACTCATCTCAAGGTACAACAAGTACTTTCTTCGACGCTACAAAAGCATAACAAACGACAACCACAAAAGATTACATTACCATACGAAATCATGTCAGCTAAAAGCAAACAAAGACGGTATAAGATAAGGTATTGAAATCATGATTCCTGCCAAACAACTACAAAGAAAAGAATCAAAGAAAAAGATGTTCTAAGCTTGGTTAGTTTAAAACAATCCAATCAATCTGAATCCCACTGATAAGAGATTAGAATGAAAGGCACCCAACTTTTGGTGCAAGTTGAATGAAGATTGTGAGGCTGTGTGTGCTGTTTGGTGAGTCAGAGGTGTGAGTGCAAGACACTGTAGAATGATGTATTTGATTATATTATTCTATAAGAGTTGGAAGGCACCAGAAGAAGAAGAAGGCTTTCTTCTGTGTGTACAATTCTCAAAAAGTTGGGTCAAAACCCATCTTCTTCTAAGGCTACACCATCTTATCTCATTTTTCTAACCAATCAAAAGCGGCTTTCAAACTAGAAGAAAGGTTACAGAGTGCGTTCTGGTTTTGCAACAAGAAAACCCACCAAAGAACGCCCACCATAATAATAAGTCTACCTGTTAGTTAGGACTTCATTCACTCACTTCAAATCACATTATTCTATTCTTTCTCCCCCTTAATGGGGTTAATGACTCCTCCCCTACCTCTACTTCCATAACAATCTTCCATTTCTTGCTACAATATAACATATCTTTCAAAAGTTAAGCATAAGAGACAGCAGATTAAGGATTAGTCTAATATATAAAGACTAAATTGAAAGGAAAAGTAGAGCGAGGGCGAGGACGAGGACGAGGGCGGGGGGAATCAAGTATTTCACTCTAAACTATTTGCCCGCCCGTCCACGATTTTTTGTTCAAATCTATCCATTTCATATAAACTTGCAAGTGAAGAAGAGTGTTGAGAATATATTTAAGCTACCATAATCTAACATTCTCATCAAAATAATCAATACAGTTATTTTCAACATGATGAATGAATCAGTGACTTCATGTCTGATATGAGCAAATGGAAACAACAGGAAGAATCAGTGACTTCTTTAGCTTAAAGACTAAAACTATATATTAAAACAATGAGAAAGGATAAGGATGCTAAGTGGGGGAAGATAATGGAAAACTAAGATTTTGAAGTGAAGTAAGGGAGAGAGGAGGGGGAGGCAGATATCATGTTGGTTGATGGAGAGTGGGAGTAGGTCAGTCAGTAGATGTCTCCCTATCCTTTCAGTCAGTAGATGTCTCCTATCCTTTTTGACTTCTTGATCATATTACAAACAGAATCAAAATAATGCAAAAATCTCTGCATTTTATGAGGTTTCCATTTCTTTTTACCAACTAAAATTTGAGAGGATTCAAGATTCTTTTTAGTTCAACAATGGAGAGAATTCAAGATTTACTGATTTAATCCCATAGATTTCTTGCTTTATTGTATTTAGATTTCTAAGATTTCAGACATTCCAAACACCATTAAACCTAACATGTATCTTTATAGATAAGTGTGTGAAATCACATCTAATTAGTTGAGTCAGAGTTTCTAAATGAATTTAAGTTCACAATAGTGCTTTTTATGCAAACTTTAGCAACTACATAAGAATATTTAAAAAAATTGAGGAACTAAACAAAACAATGCAGAATGAAACAAAACATGAAGTTCAAAACCAAGGAGGAGTTTAAACAAGTTTAAAGTCCCAAACTTCAACGTTTATTTCTCTTTTGTCCATAAGCTTTCCAAGTGTTTTGTATAAACAACTATTGAATCATTGACATTGGTTCTTTATAAAGTAAAATACATGAATTTCTACTCAGACGAGGGTTTGAAGCTATATTGGTTAAATCAAGTGTCCATTTCTTAAAAGAATCCAAGTTTCTGTTAAATTATCAATGGAAAGTCAATGGCAGGATTGTGAAATTCACTATCAAAATAGCATTTCATAGTTTAGAAACCAAAAGAAAATAAAAATGAAAGTATAAAGACTAAAATAGAATTTAGAACTTGAAGCTTTTTATTATTAATTCATATGAAAAGTAAAAAAGGTTTTAGACCTTATTCCCAGAGTAGAAAAATATATGAACCAAGAATAATAAGCATAGATACAGTCACATACGATAGTACGGAATGAAAAGATAAGAGATAAACACTAAGATCCCCTTACAAAAGTTGAGCTTCTTTTGCTTATTATGGAAAGTGTCAACCTAATATCATACTCAAAGGCATTCTTTGGGGCTACAGTAGGGTATGTACCACATTTTGTCTGAGACTTCGGACCAAATTTTTGTGAAATTAAAATGTTCGTATGCGCATTTTATGTGGACATCATTTTGTACACTTTTAATGTGGAGTTGGCTTCAAACAAATAGTACAATTTGATGATAGAGGAGGTCCTTTTCTACTCTTTGTTTCAAGATAAGGGAGAGGTTCTTTGGTGTACTGTACCTTTTTAGCTACGATCTTAGATTCAGAAGTAGGATAAGAATCAGGAGGCTTTCAAGGAGCTATGATCTTAAAATTTTGTAATAATCTCTTGTTTTTAATTATTAACAACAAGAACAAGGGGAGCTTACTTGGAATTTGTTAGAGCTTTGATTACTCAAGTTTATGCCAAGGGTAGAAACTGAATTCACTTCCCACTGGTGATTAGAAGGTTCAGTTTTAGATAGTTTTTATGCTTTATTCATGCTTCTTTTGTTGCAGGCTCTCCTATATTGTCCATTTGCATGCTTTAATTTGCCTCAATGGAAGTTCGGTTTTCAATAATTCAAAATTAAAATAAGATCTTTTGAAGTTTAAAACAAATAAACCCATAGTACTTCAAAATGTTGAACTTAATGTTTCTAATCCTCCTCCCTCATGAACTATGAAATTTTCTTTCAACAGTTGATATATACTGTCAAATACCAAAAGTCGCAAGCAGTCCTAAAGATGCATCAACAATAAATATATATATATATATATATTTTAAGAACAAAAACTCGATCCAAGTTGCTCAGAACTGCTTTAGAACTAAAAAGGCTTCCTAAATCATAGATTTCTAGATAAGTTAATCAATCACGTTCTGAAAACTATTTCCAAAATCAAAGAAAAAAGCTACAAGAAGTTCAATAGATAAACTAGAGATATTTTCTTTTATTGCATACAGAAATATCTAAGATGCTACTCCATCCGACTTGTTTTTTTTTTTTTTCTTAAATAGGAAACAGAGACCATTTTATTGATATAGTGATGTATACAAAAAAAATCCTATCAACATCATGCGAAACTAACCTCTAAGCACATAATGTAATATAATAGGAAGCTAGGAATGAATTCAGAAGTAGAGCACATGGGAGATGGGGTTTGCAGGGAAGAGAGAATCAGAAGGGAAAAGAACAAACTTGAAACCGCTGCGATGTTGGAACTTTCTCCCATGAACCCTTCTGCATGAGGCGGCTGCCACATGTCGAGACAGCAGGCATTCATATATTGAGAATGAGATATGCAGCTGGACTGGTCTCCGCCGAGCTTTCTTCCCTATGCTTAAAAAAGCAAATACCTGCATGGTTTTACTATCATTCGGTAGTAAAGAAAGAAGAGAAGAGGAGTCTCTGTAATAGAAAGTTGAGTAATATTACATTCCTAATACAAAGTTTCTTCGGAATGATGGTTTAGTAAATGATAACCTATTGGCATAAGATTTGAAGGAGACAATATAATATCAAGGTTTAGATCACCTTGTACTTTGAGATTTATACTGATTATAAGTTGAGTACCGTTCTAATGATCCCGGGAAACCAACCACATCCAGCCATCCCAACTGTTTCCTATGATAATTTGCAGGACATTTCTGCATTCAGAATCACATCTTTTTGTTCGGAAGCTTCAATCATTACTCCCGCTAGTCTATTGGTGAAGGGTGGGTTAGAATGTTTTCAAAACCAGAAAGTTCTTAAAACTAAATCACCTATCTGATTCTTCTCTCCTGAAACTACTTTCATTTCACTAGGCAATAAACGTCAATCAAAGTATGGAATGAATCAAAACGATCCATCACATCTACGCGGCACCATTGTATGGAATGAATCTGTGGCAAGAGAGACCATTTAATTAGCAAAGAATTTGTACACATGATGTCTTCTTAGAAGATTTTCTTTCATTAAATGCACTCACCATTGTAACAGCTGGGCAAATTTCACTCCATATGCAAAAGAATAAACACCTGATCTTCATCACAGAAACGAAATTTCATCACCCACTAAGCCAGGCAACAATGACTAACTGTAGAGATCTTTTTGTGCGTAAAAAATAGAGAGACCTGCAACCCATTTTCATGTGGGGTTAAACTCATAAAAATTAGGAAACAGCTTGAATTACAAACTAAAGTCATTCCCATGAAATTTCTTAGTATGATGATTTATCAACTTTTTGAAACCACATGAATGGATTGTATTTTATCAATTGCAAAGGTTTGTACATCTGAATAGATCATTCTTCCTATAACCTTATGAGTTAAGTACAGCTCAATTTAACATCAGACCATATCATAGACAGCTATATGAAAACAGGAAACAGAAGAAAGACAAAGCAAGAGCCAATGAGGTCAATCAAACAAAAGAAAACGATAAATAAATGAAATCACCAAAGTACACTGTACACCAATGTCTAGTAAAGTAACCCATGTCTCAACTCTAAGTTGAAAAGAACATACCTACATCCTTGAGTAGAAACCCCTCAAGATTCAATTAGAACCTGCAGAAAGGTTGAGCCCATTTGACATTCATAACGTCATGAAGATTACATTATGATCGGCTGGCCTTTGATGTGCTTTTTCGCCTCTTAATCAGCCCTTCCATCAAACTTAGATAAGTATATCTGTTTAAAACAACACCTTTCTTTGTAACTTCATCAAAAAGATGCATTGCATCCTTATACTTATGCTGATTACACAGTTCATTTATCTGATCCGAGTACGCCATAGACTTGGAATCGATGTGTTCTGGAAGTTCAGAGGTTGCCACACTCCGCCCTTTGTCAAATTTTAAATTCTGGTCATGCAATTTTCCTGATTCAACCATTTTCAACATAAACTTCTCAGCCTCATTAATCCTCCCAGCATCTGTTAGTGCACCAAGAATTGCATTGTATGTATAATTATCAGGTTCTAATTTTTTCTCTTCCATGTCTGTGAGAAGATCATAAGCATTCTCAAATTTCCCTTCTTTGCACAGGCTAGATATTAAGGTATTATATGTAACTACATCAATGTCTTTGGCTTTCGAAACCCAAGTATTGAACAGCTTAAGAGCCTTCTCTAGCATACCCTCTCTACATAACCCACAAAGAAGAATATTACAGGTAAAGACATCTGGCTTGAAAAAATTCTCAACCATTTTGTTATGGAATTGGAATGCTTTTTGCACATTCCCTTCCGAACAATAGCCATTAATAATTATGTTGTAAGTAGTTTCATCAGGGACTAATCCACTCTCAAGAAGCTCATTCAGCTTATCTATAGCTTGATCCGTTTTCCCCGACTGACATAGTCCTCCAATCACAGAATTATAGGTGACAATACTTGGAAGAATCTGTCTCTCCTTCATTTCATCCCAAAGACTTAAGGCTCTGTTTGCCTTTTCATCTTTGAAGTAACCCATGATCAGAGTACCATAGCTAACCTCATCGATAATATAGCCCCGCTTACTAGCACTGCACAGTAACTTATATGCCTCATCAAGCTTTTTCTCCCCACTGAGAGAATGGAGAATAGTATTCAGGGTACAAGTATCAATTTTCAAACCTTTCCTGGTCATTTCGTCCATCATTTTAAACGCTTCTCCCATTTTTCCAGATTTACAATAAGCATTTATAAGAGTATTGTACGTAACACAATCAGGGGAGAATCCATTTTCTTCCATTTTCTGGACAGTGTTAGTTGCTTCATTCATATTACCTTCCTTGCACATCCATTTCAACATTATATTGTAAGTAATTGCATTACACTTTAGTCCTTTCTTATCCATTTCTTCAATCAAACAGTATGCCTCCGAACTACCCCGCCACTCAAAACACCCATCAATCAACGTGTTATAGGTAACCACATCAGGCAACATTTTCATCTTCTCCATCTCATCTCTCAACCTAAAAGCTTCATCAATCTTACCATCATTACAAAACCCACTAATCAACATATTATAAGTCCAAACATCAGGCAACAAATTATTCTGCGTCATTAGTTCGATCACCTTTGTTGCCTCCTTCAACCACCCCAATTTGCAGTACCCAGAAACCAAAATATTATACGTATTCTTATTAGGCAACAGTCCTTTATTCTTCATGTCCAACAGCAAGTCTCGCGCCTCATGTAACTGCCCCTTCTTGCACAATGCATCCAATATCGTATTATAACTCACATTATCCGGTACACAGCCAAACTCACCCATTTTATTCACCAAATCCAAAGCATCCTTAAATTTACTCTCCAAGCAATACCCATATATCAAAATATTGAAGCTATTAGTATTCAGCACCACACCCAGTTTAACAGAATCCTTGAATACCTCTCTAGACAACAGAATCGAATTCAAAGAAGGATATCGTACCAAAGAATTCAGCAATGTGTTGCACGTGAGCAAATTCGGCCGGTAATTAAGCCGCTTCATCTTCTTGAAAATCTGAGCAGCCAGATGGGGCTTGCCCATTTGCACATAGGCGCCAATGGAGGTATCCATAAGAGCCTTGGACGGCCTGGGAAGATCACGAGTTGGATGAAGAATCAACTTATGAAGTTCATGCTGGCGATCATTGGCAATGAAGGAGACAAGAAGGGATTTGGCATCAGAGAACTTGTTGTGACTGAACAGAGATGGCAAGATGGTGAAGAGAGAAGAAAGAGAATTATTTGGCGGAGAAGAGAAGGAAGGAACATGCTTCTGAGCCCACTTGAAGAGAGAGAGGAGAATAGTGGGATGAGAACTCAGAGCTTTAGAGGATAAAATGGAGGAGACGAGGGAAGGGGAAAGGTGAGCGGCGTAAGGAGCGAGTGCTGTGAGAGGCGCTTTGGTGGAAGTGAGAATCGTTGTGATGGTTTGAATCAGTTCCGATGGTCGCTGGTTTGAGATTGAAGGAGTTTCCATGGCCTCCCCAACAATGGCGCCTAGGGTTTTAGCATTAAGAATCTCGAAATCCAGCCCCTAAGGAGAAGAAGAAAGAGAAGAAGGGTTACTTTTTTTTTATTTAAAAAATAACTATAAATTTCGAAAATAATTTATTAATACTTTTAAAAGAAAATTAAAATTTTAAAAATATTTTTAAGCCTTCTCATATTTCAAAAATATTCATGAACTTCTAAAGATAACGTGAAGGTTCATTTTTTATTTTTTTATATATTAACGATAAGAATTTTTTTAAAATGATAAATATTTTAGTTTTATAATATTTTTTTAATATAACGTTGATAATAAAGGTATTTTTATAATTTTTTAAAAATTTTAAAATTAAAAAAAGTATTTTTTTAGTTTAAGGATATTATTAAAATAAGTAATAATTATTTTTATTAATTTAATATTTTTAAATTTGTTACCGAATATATACAAATAGTGGGCAAGGAATTATACCCGGAAAGGTTAAAGTTCTTCGCTCCTCTCTTCCAGCATATTGACCATTTCCAAATTCATCAAAATCAAAACTCGTTCTATCATTTCCAAAAGCTCTCACGAATCAGCGCCTTCTTCTTCCTCCTTCTCCTTATGAAACAGACTGAAAATTTTGAACTGTATATGGAATTATGGGACTGAGATTTCGAATCTGTGGGCATACCCACAAGGTGTTCGATGAAAATCCTCAGTGGGTTTTTCTTCACACTATTTGTTGAGCTGAAGGCAAGTCTTTCTTCTCTCGTCCTGCTCTATGCTATTTGTTTACCCATTTGAGATAGAATGAGTAATGGCAAGTCAGCTGCAAATTTGGTGAACTTTCAGACTATCTTCATTTTGTTTTTGCATCATTTCCTTGTTATAGTTCATCAAGTTTCTTAACTGAATGCTCTCTATAATTTGATTGTGCTGCTGCCATGGACGGCCATGATTCTTGCTTGAAACCACCCTCTATCTAATTCAAAACATTATCAAATTTGTTTCGGTTACAATTTCCTAAATCTTGTAGTTTTATGCTAACAAATCTCTGTTAAAAATAAATTAAAAATTAATGAATTTAGTTGGTATGTAAAATAAATTTTGTATCCTTGAACTTTGTGTAGAGTAATGTTAGAGAAAAACTTGTAAGAACTTCAAATTTTATTCACAAAACACCAAATAGCAAAAGTGCCACACGTGTTAGTCTCTTCTCCCACGTGTCATTCCCAAAACCTTAGACTATTGCCACCTCCCCACAACTAGTTTTGGGTTCTCTTTCTTCTTCAAGGTGCAGCTTTCTTCAGCTTTAAAACCTCATTTTTTTGTCATTGAGACAGAAACAGAGAAAGAATTATGGGTTCTGAAACTTTTGTAGAAATCATATTAGCAATTCTTCTTCCACCACTTGGAGTTTTCCTTCGCTATGGCTGTGGGGTGATGTCTCAATTCTTCTCTCCAAATTCTGTTTTCATTTTACAACATTTCTCTGTCTTTTCTTTCAAGTTGTTTTTCTGATTGTGTTCTTGTTTTTGATTTGCAAGTGCAGGTAGAGTTTTGGATTTGTTTGTTGCTGACCATATTGGGATATATCCCTGGAATTATATATGCAATATATGTGCTGGTTGGTTAGAAAAGGAAGAAATTTGAAAGCCTAGTTTTAATGAATGCCTCTTTTTTATTTTGGTTTGTAGAAAGTTTGTGTGTTTATGGCTCTTGGATCTATGTTGTTGTAGAACACTGAATAGATATATTATCATTTATTGGCAAGTACTGATCTAATCAAGGGTTGTTGCTTCATCTGGGTTTTGGTGTTAGGCATCGCTCTCTGTTCTAAATGGAAGTAACGTTCAAAATATCTTAAAATTGGTATGAAAATTGTTAGTTCCCTTGGATGATTCAGGAAGATGTGCTTGGTTAGTTCTTAAAATTAATTTAAATTTTGGATATAATATGAACATGTTTTCAGTTTAGTTTCTAAAACTAAATTTGACAGAACAGTTATCCACTGATTCTAGTGTTTCTGTACTATCAAAGAGTCTTGTCCTTTCTGGAAGGCCACAGAAAGATAATTTTTGGGGGTAAAGAGATCTTTTTTTTAAACTTTGATGAGGTATGATTTGTGGATATTATCGATTGTGGTGCCCTTCTTTTCGTGGTTCCTTCATCTAACCTTTCATTGAACCTTCATTTGTATGTGCTCCATTGGTAGCAATGATGAAAGAAAAATGAGGTTTGTCCCTCCTGCATCTGCTTGCAACTCCCGCTTTCTCTTCCTTGATCGTAGTTGATTCTGCACAAGACGGGATCTCTACTTGGCGCTTTGGCCCTGAACCCAACCCGATATCGGGATAACAGGAATCCACAGTAGTTTATTGTCTAGATACGATTATTAGTCGTTAGAGATCTTAAGTATAAGAGTAGTCTCTGGAATAGTCTCGTTGCAAGAAACTTGCACCTCTCTTCTCCTTTGTAAGACGGTCCAACACGATCAACACCGAACCGAAGTTTGCACCTTTCTTCTTCTTTGTAAGTCAACCAGGATCCCAACATACTGTCTTCTTTGGTAGAGCCAATATACTTCTTCGGTTTTTTTTTTTTTTTTTGGCAGAGCTGCGATATTATCATAGATATGATAAATAGAATCTACGATAAAATCTATGGAGAGTCGGAGACACTTTCCTTGTATGCTAACAATAAAACTTGTTGGCAATGGGCCGGAATTTTTGTTTTTAGCAAAAACTGAGCAAGTTGTGAAGTTTCACATTAAAAATTGAATATTTGAATCTTATTTTGCTTCCGATTTTAACAGTACAGAGATGTCCAATCCAAAATAATCTGAATCGTGCAATTTGACCTGAAGCATTTCAATCCTATTACGTTATTTTCAGAGCCAAATTTTGTCATTCCAACAAAAAACGCCGACGGAGCAAAATTTTTATCAAATGAAAATGAACGGCTGAGATGGGGTTGGGTCCAATCCCCAAGATTGCTATACATTGGAGCAACAGCTATCCAAAAAAAGAAAGCATGAAGTTTCAAAACCATTTGGCTTCCAAATAAGCTCCTCCATGCTTCACTTCGATGGCTGTGATTGGAAAACGTAGTGTAGAGTGCAAGATGTATCAGATTCAAAAGCCAGCCTCCGCCAACAAATCAACAGAAAGTGGGAGGAAAAGCTTGGGCTAACATTAATTTACATTCAACTAGTACTGTCGGGGAGGAACTAAGCTTAAAACATTAAAACCTGTCAATATTTGAGAATGAAACGAAGGGGGAGAGCCTCAAGTAACCCCGAATGAAACTGATTACCAGATGCAACTTTGAACGATGGTCTGATCACCTTTTGGCACACGTCGTGTCGTTCTCTCGTTAGTGGCACTGTGGTCTTCAGTTGGCTATTGCATTTCCGTATGACCTGAAATTGTGAAATAATCATATCATACCCAAATAGGATGTTGGTAGGATTGCGTAGACAAGAAATACAAGTCCATAAATAAGTGTATATTAAGTGGAACGGTGTTTTACATGATGTTGGTTCTCTTTGACGTTGAAAGCACTTCATCCCATTCCCAAAAATATATATAACACATATGTAAATAATTTGACCATCAAATTAATGTGCGAGGCTGCATAGCGATGGAAAAAGCCATTAGTGTTCTTTCAACAACCCTGGAAAAAATTAAATATTACCAAGGTCAAAGGAAACAGCATCCTTATGTGTTTTCGGGTGGGGAACAAAAAGAGATTTGGACATTCGATATGAACTTTCTATCCTAGAACGCAAAAACAAGCTTTTATAGAGCATCAGAAACTGGTGGCCAAATAAAATATGCATACCTGAAAATTAATCTGTGTTCTTTTCCAAAGATGAAGGGCTATGTTGCATCTCCTGATCCTTCGTGGGGACAGGATCAGGATGTGTCTCAGAGTCTGGGATTGCAGCAAGATCAGATTCCGTCGCCTGATCCTGAGTAGGATGTTTTTCCACACCATCAGATTTTATGTCCTGCTCTTGTGCGGCAAGATTGGATTCTGCCTCCTGGTTAGTGGCATGATCAGCTTGCAATTGTTGCTCACTATCAGATTGTGCATCCTGCTTATTGGATGCAGACTCACCAGATTTCGCTACAGGCTTCTTCTTATCGGCATCATTATCACATTCCATCTCCCGTTGATTTGTGGCATTGTCACATCGTAACTCCTGCTCCTGACTAGTGGCATTGGCACATTGCAGTTCCTGCTCGTGACTCGTGGCATTGTCACATTTCATCTCCTGCTCCTGACTTGTTGCATCATGACATTGTTTCCCCTGCTCCTGATCTGTCGCAATATCCATCTCCAGCTCCTGATTTCTGTTAGTACTATGCTGTGCCTCCAGCACCTGATGTGTGCCATCATCACAATCCACCTCTGGCACTTCATTTGTAGCATTATCAGGAAGCAGATCCTGCTCAAGTTCTGTAGCATGATTAGACTGCACATCCTGCACCTGGGATGTAGAAGAGTCTGGCACAGCCTCATGCTCCTCAGTTGTCACGGGATCAGGTTGCAACTCCTGTCCTTGCACAGCATCCTCATCATGATCCAACTCCTGGACTGAGGGAACATCTGGTACAGTCCTCAGCTCCTGCATTGAGGCAGAAATAGGCTGAGTCTCCTCTTGAGACTGCTCACCAGTTAAAACAAGTAGATGTGTGTCGTCTTGTCCATCTGTTACAGTAACAGATTGACTGGCCTGCTCTTTTGCGCCAAGATCAAGTTCAGACTCGTGTTCCTTCGCAGAGTCAATAACTTGTGTTTTCTGCCCCTCTGTAAAGGCAGGAGTCATCGGAGCTTCTCCTTGAGCCTCCACCATTAAAACAACTGGCTGTCTGTCTCCTTGTTCAAGAGTTGCAATGGTAACAGATTGAATTGCCTGCTCTTTTGTGCCAAGAGAATGTTGTGTTTCTTGCCCTTCTGTCATGGCAGGAACAGGTTCCCCCAACGCCTCCTCTGATGTGGCCAGAGGTTCCCTCTCATGATCCTGAGCAGAGGTAAGAACTGGCAACATCGAATTCTCCTGAACTGTGGCGGCCAGGACCGGTTGCATAGCGTGCTCCTGGGGTGTGGAAGGAACAGCTTGCATCCTACCAAGTTGGGCAGTGTCAAGAATAGCATGCGTCTCTTGCTCCTGGATGGTGCCAAGAACTGACTGTGACTCCTCTTGGAGTGTAGTGATAGCTGGCTGTGTCTTCTCCTCCTTGATTGTAGCAAAAACTGGTTGCATATTCTGCTCCTGGGCTGAGGCAGAAACGGGTAGCTCATCATGATGAGGAGTCAGAGTATGATCACCTTGCATCTCCCCAAGCTGAGTTGAGGTGTAGTTATGACACAACTCGTGGTCTTGAGCAGTGACAATATCTGATTGTGTCTCCTGGTTTGAAGCGAAAACAGTTTGCAATTCTTGATCGTGCATTGAGGAAAGATCAGATTGCCTCTCATATTGGATTGTTGAAAAACCAGCCTGCATCTCCCCAAGATGAGCAGTGTAATTAGGTTTACTCTCCTGGTCATGGTTCGGACCAAGGACAGATTCCATTTCCTGGTAGCCAATCGAGGAAAGATCAAGTTGCATGTCCTGGTCATGAATTGAAGATAAATCAAGCTGCATTTCATGGTCGTGGAAAGAGGATAGATCAAGTTGCATTTCCTGGAATTGAGACGTGCTAAGATCGAGATGCATTTCCTGATCCTGAAGTCTGGGAATTTGAGAAGTTTTGAAAAGGGTAGAAAGAACATAGCTGAGCTGGTAATTTACAAGTCTTGGTCCAAAGATGCTAAACCTTCCAGCAGCGCCATAAGCAATTTCTGCATCAGAAGACTTTTTGAAAACGACTCTTGCACGACCACCCTCCCTGTCGACTTCAGTCTCATATTCTCTTAAGGGTCCGAACCGCCTAAACATGTTATTCAGGGTCTTTTCTGATGGCACAGAATCCACCTCAGAAAAGTTCATTACAAGTTCAGCAGGAGATGGCTGATCTACAGAGCCAGTAAACTTCTCAGCTGACATAGCATGATTTCCAGCAGAATGTCGCTTCTTGTACGGCCTCCGACTCCCTTGAAGAGCCTTTTCCGACTCTGCAACTGCAAGTTGGTAATCACGTTTTCTGGTTTTACGAGGGGGCTGAACTTCAGTTCCATTTTGGATAACCCTGTCCGTCCAATAAGTGTCACTCATATCCTCGAATTCAAAAGTTTGTGGTGAAGCAGAAGTAGAAGTAAGTTGTACTCTCCTCTTACTACTGATTCTGTCCATGGCCTCTTCACTTCCAGGCTGCTGCCTCAAAATTAAAGAATCTCGAAAATCGGTGAAAAAACAGACTATTACGTTCAAGAAGCTGTATTCCTTCATTGGATCGCTTGCCACTAGTTGAAGTTGGCCAAGCAATTCATCCAAAGAGGAGTACTCTGTAGGAAAATTTACCCTACCTCTTTGGGCATCATCAAAGTTCTGAAGGAAAACGTCAGATTCAGGGACCGCATGCCCATCAAAGCTGCCATCTGGCCTTTGGAATCTCTCACTAATAGACTTGACAATTGGTGGTGTACCAGTCAACTGACTAGCAACCCTACGAATACAATCACCAATTTTGAAGGACTGTTTAAGAGGTGCAGTTCCAGAAACCTTTGCCAAGGATATAGTTTTCCTTCCATCCGACGTACCAGAATCATCAATAGGATGTTCTGTCTTCCGTCTCTTAGTAGAAGGTGACACCAATGCAGTAGTCGTCCTTGCATCAGACCAATTCTCTCCATCTAGATTATCTACGTCCTCCATAAGTTCATACAAACTCTTTTCTTTCGTCTTTGGAAACATACCATCCTTCAAGTTATGTTTGCGTTTATGATAAGAACTACTCCGTCCTTCCAAACTCTCCTTATATGCGGATGTCTGTGCATCATCCTGGCAAGGATCTGCATGCTGAGCGTAATCACCTGACTGCGTTTCAATGCATAAACTGTCTAACTCACTGTCCTCCAGGCCGGATTGGAATTGAGGCAAGCCACAATGGCCCTTTAGACGATAAAATGCGGTCAGCTGGGCCTTAGCAATCACTAGGTCCAAACGGTCGCCGCCATCAGCTGGAAACTTTGCCAAGTCCCTGATGTATTCAATGAATTTAGCTGGCTCAAATGATGTAGCACTAGCAGATTTGTCTACACCGTACCTTCTAGATGATTCTTCTCTAATACCAGCATTTTCAATAACCTGACATTTAATCATGTCATATGCTTCTCTTGGTATACACGAACACGCTAGCCCCAATTCATATCGTCGAGAGACTTCTTCTAGAGCGCACTCAACAGCATTCTGGAAAGCTTCTGAATGGCTTTGCATCTCTTCTTGGGAGAAATGTGTCCGAAAAGGTTTTAAGTGAGACACTTCATTCCACGCAAATGAACAGTCCCCAAAATATGCAACCAAAAAGAAGTCCTTTTTATAATATTTCATTGCCTTATCAGAAGAATCAGATGGATCAAATATCTGGCCTGGCCACCAAGGATGGCTCCTCACTTTACCCCACACTAAATCAGAAACAGAAAAATCACCTTCATTCTCCAATGGCAATTCGTAATGAGATTGATGCAATTGTACTGAACTTTCAGGATTCTCTTCTGCACATTCATCAATTTGATCGCCATCGTTATCAATACCCGACATGTCTTCCATTTCTTCCTCGCCATGTAATCCCACCTGGTCAACATTGAAACTTTGATCATCTTGCATTCCTTCCACATTCTCAAAATCAGCCAGATTACTATCAATAACAGCAATTCCCTCGACATTCATGCCAATGCCCCCGCCTTGTCCATTGGATTGAGGATCTGACTCCATACTCCTGCATTCTATCTGCACATTCAAATTTTGCTCATTTTCAGCAGAAACCTCAATACTTGGAGCCAAAATTTTCCCATCATTTTTAGCTGCAACAGTTACCTCATCATCCTGGTTCGGTTGACTCAACGATATCGAATCCACAGCTACAGCTGGATCTGAATTCACCACCTTTTCAGGAACTGTTATACTTGAATCCAAATTTTCACTCTCAAGTGCTCGTGCAGCTATATCTGGGACTTGAACTGACTTTAGCCCTGCACACTTCTTCCCATAAGTCAAAATGCTATTAGGAAGTTCCCCTCCTCCATCAACTGGGTTCTGAGCATCTACAGGATCACTTTTTCCGACATCTTCATCCTCCGTCTCAACTATACAACTCTCCTCCCTGTCCAATTTAGAAAGGTCTTTCCCTGCAACATCATTATGAGAAATAACTTCAGGATTCAAAGCTTTTTCAATGCGTGTGTCGGGAGCATTTTCAGTACCATCATGGCCCAGTGAAGTTGAATTTTCACTACCATCTGCAGAAGAAGTCGAAGTCTTGATTCCAGGATTCCGTGCATCCACATCGGAAACTCCAAGTTCTGCACCCTGCTGGTCAACTGGTGTATCAACAATTTGCTCACTTCCTTCCACACTCTTTTGACCTGCTCCTTTTTCCAGACTTTCTCCCCCATCACTTATTGGGGCTTCCTCTGTTACAAGTTCGATTCCCCCACCTGCATGCACTGAGTCATCTCCAAACCCATTGTCTGTGGGAGAATTCTTCGATTCCTCAGAATGAGCCTCCACTTTACGAGGCTCTTCATTGTTCAAAACTTTATCATCTGGACTAGTATGAACTACCGGAGTATCTACATCCATAGCCTCAACGACACTTTCATCACCCTCCACACCTTCTTGAGATGATTCTTTAACTGATTCCCCAACCCCTGATACTCCCTCACTTTCCACACCACCAGAGACCCCTACACCAGACTCGTTGAAGGCCCCGGTATCTCCACGAGGAGACTCCTCCCCCGTTGAACCACCAGAACCAACCTCATCCAAATTCCCAGCAGCCCTATCAGTACATACACCATCAAAATAAACATCAGAACCCAAAACTTCCACCATAATATCCTCACCACCACCATTACAAGCCGCATCACCCCCCTCCACCCTCCCCATCTCCTCAGACAACGAACTCTGAACCCGTTCCTTATTAATACTAACACTAGAATCATCCACTACATGCTCCCCATCAGTAACAGTTGACTCTAAAACACCAAGAGAACCATCTCTCTCATCCGGTTCATCCATGAAAAACAGAATACGAGTAATTTGTCGAACAAAGGGTGCAAAAAAACAAAATTGCTCGGAGAACAGCAGAAGCCCTAATTAAGCAAACCAATCGGGATCTAAGAACCGATGAGAATGAAAAATCATAATTTAGAAACAGAAACACGTTGAAATTATAGATAAACAGAAAATTCAAGTAGCAGAGAAAGAAAATGAGTGTACCTTAGTGGATCTTCTCAAAAGAATTGAGTTTGTTTGGGAAGGAGAGAGAAAGGGTTTGGGGGTTTAGAGAGAGACAAAGAGAGATCCCGAATTTTATTTCGGAACGAAGCTTTGGAAACTCGAAACAGCCGGGGAAAAAAAATTAATAAAAATAATAATTAAATACTAAATATAAATATAAATATAAATATAAATATAAATATGCTTTAGCCTTTTCCCTTGTTTAATTAAATTTCATTTTCCAGCTGATAAATTATAAATTAAATACTGAAATTTATTTATAAATATGACATTTGTTTTTATTTTAGTGATAAATTTAGTCCTAAACTTCCAATTTAATTAAATTGCGTTTTAAACTTAAGATGTCTATTGTTTCATTCAGAATATTATTTGAATGTTTGAAAATAAATTAATAACATTACTTTTTTATTAAAATATTAAATAAACCCAAATCTATTTTTCTCGTAATTAATGTTATAAGATTTAACAAACACTATCAAATTTAATTCATATATTTTGAACACGGATCTATTTAATATAAAGAAACGAGATCTCACAATCCATCTCGTAGGGCCACACTGCCTCCGTATTTAGCTTTAATATCATTTGTAACAATTCAAACTCACCGTTAGTAAATAATGTTTATTTTAATCCACTAAAGTTTTAAAATATGTATGTTAATAAAATGTTTTTTACATTCTTATAAAAAAAATGTGTCGTCCCCCTCTTCAAGAACGGGAGAGGTAGGATCTCACATCATCAAAAGCATTAGAATCCCCAAAGTCATCAAGAAGTTTATAGAATAATGGAGTTCCAAAGGTAAAGACATCAATAGAGATCCATCCGCCCATGACTATGCCACGTTCGACTGTTCCTTTATATACACCCAATTAATGGAAGGGTTTATGCATTACAGAAGAAGAAAGACATTAAAGTTGGGGTAAAGCAAGCAAGCAAGCAAGCAAGCTGCCCATTCATTAAAAAGCAGCCTCTCTGTTCTGTTCTGCAACTTCTGTTTTTCAATGTTAGAGAGAGAGAGAGAGAGAGAGATAAAGGAACTGACAAGACTGAATTAGAGAGAGAGAGAAGGGGCAAAAAAAATTGAAATTAATAACAATGAAATTAGTTTATAATTTAATTAAAAGAAGGAAACAAAGAAATAAAGAGCTACAACAGATCATCAGGCTAAAATAATGTAGTTCTGAGCAGCCCCCCACCCCCCACCTTCGTCTATTCAATTCTTCTGTGCTCTTCTTTTACCATCATTATCATCATCATCTTCTTCTTCTTCTTTCCATTGCATGCATTCTCCTCCGACTTTACCTATTATTCCACAACCAAGCAAACTGTTCTTTCTAATATCAGTTTCATTATCATACCCACACTGAAGTTTTAAACAAATTATTATATATTTTTGGTATCTTCACCAACACTTTATTTACAAATCCAGAAAAAGAAAGAAAAGAAAGTTGATTTTGCACAAGAGTCCTCAACATTAGGGAATATTAACATCTGGAAAGGGACAGCAAGAGACCACCCCACGACCGGCAGATCAAGCTGGCCACGTGGGACCCAGAGACGCCAGTTGGCAGTGGGGGAGGAGACCCTTCACTAAAATCACCCTTTCACGTGAACGACTCTGATTCCTCTCTCTTTATTTATGGATTTAAATTCTGTTTTCATCAAATCTCTCTCTAATTCAGCGTTTAATTTGAAGAATTTAAACAAAAAATGGGGGAAGCGAAGAGAAGTAAGAAGGGACCTGGGGTGGGAGCGACGGAGGCCGGTTTGGACATAATGGAGGAAGGTGGGACCGCCGCCGTGGGACTGGGAGGGTATATGTGGGCCGGCATCCCCATCGCGTGTGATTGATGGTAATGATACAGCGGGTACATTGGCATCAATGTGTTCGCCCCTACCATAGCCTGCCCCGGATATATCTGCCTGTAATGCCCGTTCATGTACCCCACTTTCTGTAATTCACCATGAAACGTCGCCGTTTATATATTTCCAGCAATTCTTATTAATTTAAATTATAATTTAACATGGAATAAAAATGCTTACGTGGTTGTAACTGATATCGGTAGCGATATAAGTGGGGCTTGGGGAATATCTAAATATAATTATAAATTTACGTTAATTTAAAAAGGGAAAAAAAAAGGAAATTAACTGTATAAAGATGGGTAATGTTAGAATACGAAAGAGGTGTAGGATCTTTAAGGTGTACCCGTAGAAAGGGACGGCTTGATGAGGCTGATGACGAAACGACGTCGGGTAAGTCCCCGCCGGGTAGTACCACTGCACATGGTTTCCCGATGGTGCTGACGTCGTCCTCGGTCCACCGCCGTTCGATCCTTCAATGGCATCACAAAACCAACGTGAGATCTCCACCGTCCGAAATTTCTAAGAGAAACTACGAAAACGCCATTGTCGAGTAACGAATTGACTAGTTTCATCATGCACAGAGAGAGGAAGAGAGGAATCGTTTACCAGGATGCTGAGGAGCTTGTGGAGGAGTAGCCGAAGCCGACCTCGAGCCACGTCGAGCTCCAAGCGAAGCCAGATTACAGTTAGCTCGGCGGCCATTGATGATCGGAGCCGAATCCTCACAAGCCTTCTTCGCCGATTCCGCGTCCTTGAATGTAACCTAATTTTAAAATAAAAAAACAGAAATCAACAAAAATGAAATCCAATCGATTCACATTGCGATTCAATGAATGAATTCCAGACTTACAAATCCATAGCCCTTGGATCTGCCCGTGAGTTTATCGGAGATGATAACCGCCTCCAGGATCTCACCGAACTTCTCGAAGTGATCTCTCATCGCTTCCTTGGGAGTCTCCCAAGCCAAACCTCCGACGAAGACCTTCGTCAGCGTAGTGTCGCCGAACAGACCTGCATTATTGTTGCTCATCATCGTCGCTCCAGTCGCGATTCCGGCGAAATGAAAACAGTAGAAACGAAAAAAGCTTGGAAAGAAAGCAAAAATGGTGGTGGGGAAGAGGAGGAAGGGATTATATAAGGAGGCGGAAAGGAAGAAGAAGAAGAAGAAGAAGAAGAACAGAGTGGTCTGGAAATAAAGAAATGGAAGAAGACAGAGAGAGACAGAGAGGCGGACAGATAGGCAAATTGCTGAAGGCTATCATCAACGTGAGCACACACACAATTTATTTTCTTTTTTTATTTATTTTTATTTTTATTTTCTGGGAAATTCTTTTTATAGGAAATAGAATAATTAATGTATTTACCTATAAATTACAATTATTAAAAAAGTAATAATCTTAACTTATCAAAACCACACATCTCAATTAATTTCCATATATTGAGTGTACAAACGGGAAGCCTCCAAATAATTTTTCTTGCGAACAACCCTAATTAATTCACCATCAATTATCCGTCTTCTACTACAATCGCACTCTTGTGGCACTAGGACGATGATGGTACGACATTTATTTTAACCCAACGAACAAGTCGGTCGTAAAAAATTTAGGCTTCATGGACAATGTCGACGTCTACTCGAGTATCAAGTCACGTTTGAGAGAAATATTTTATAAATCGTGAACGAGAAAGTACGTTGAAAATAATTTGAAAGAAAGCAATGTTATAAGCTAAAAGAAATATTACGCAACAATAACGAGTTTGATAACATATAACCGGAGTAGACAACAATAAAGTATAAAAGTTCAAGCTTTTAATAGAATAGCGTGTGTGTTTCGTAACCGTAAATTAACGTTTTTATAAACAACATAACCCCTTTAAAATATTTCATATTGACTTGCATGTTCGTAAATTAAATACAATATAATTTTTTTTATTTCTATATAATATATAAACTCAAACTTTCCCCGGTTGAAATTCATGAATCAATCATATGCAATAAATTTTTTATAGGTATATTTTACGAGATTTGTATAAAATAAGGTGTCTTAATCATATCACGTGATTTTACGGTGCACGATAACGTACTTGTTTGGATTTACGGAAGTTTCACCGTACTCTTTAATTTGAGAATATTATTTTAAAATTTTAAGTTGCAGTTGAGTTAGTAACCATTGTGGTATCAATGAGCTTAAAAGTTACCATTTTCAACTGATATTGCTCCAAAATACGGTGAAATAGTAATTCATTTACAAAGAATTTATTTATTTTAAATCATTTAAATAATTCTTATTAAGCTATTTTGTGGACGCGACTTATTTAAATATTGAGTTTAGAAGCAAGTTTAATATATTAAGAATTTTAAAACATAGAGAATATATTTTTAAAAAAAATTAAAATTATAAATAGGAGAGAGTTGGAAAAATGAATTTTAACAAAATTTTAGAAAATTATAGAGATGGGGAAGGGGAAAACAAAAAAGGGCAGCCCGTGCAGAGATACGGGCAGGGGGGGGGGCGTGGAAATCTTGTACTCAAAATTCATTCATTCAATCGGTTTCTCTCTCTAGTCTCTACAACTCAATCATAGCAATGCACGTGAGAAACGCCACGTGACAAACACAGTCAGCTTTCTCTCTCTAGAATGAGGAGCAACGTGGCCAGCTGTAAGAGAGCAGGAGGGGTATTTACGTAAATTAAAGGCGTTGAAGGGCAGTTCATCCCATCCCATGCATGAGAGCCCAGCCATTGCCCCCAGTGCCTTACACGTTCTCTTTCCATTTCAATATCTCTCAATTTTTTTTTTCTTTTTAATTCTATTTTAGTCCTTCAAATTTTTAAATTTCATATTTTAACTCTCATTTCATTCCATAAACATTTGATATTTACCAATTCTACCCCTAATTTATTTTAATTCACTCTACTTTTTTTTTTTTATGTGTTTTTAAAAATAATTTTAATGTTGAAAACTATATAATTTTTCTTTTTTAAAGAATTTATATGAAACCATCGTAAAAATTTCGATCTTATAGTGACTTAATTAATTGAATTATGTTTAAATTAATAGTTTAATCTCAATTTTTAAACGTGAAAAAAAAATAATATATTAGACATTAGTTTTTTAGGATGTGTATTGGTGTGACATATGTATTAGAATATATCAATGGTAGGTAATAAATATTTTTTAAAAAAATTGTAGATTAAAATGGCTTTTTTGAGGGTGCAAACTAAATACTTTTTTAATTCCAAGGATTAAAAAGAGATTAAAAAGTTAAAATTGATTTTTAAAATATAAAAAAGAAATATTAGAAAATGTGTGAGCAGAGCCCTGAGCAAGGGGTCATGTTCCTCTGAGCTGGCCATTTCCTTAATTTTTTAATATATATATTCCCATTTTTCTCTCTCTCAGTCTCGGGTATTTGCAAACTTCCAAAAGGCTAAATGCTTTATTTGAATGAATTAAGGTCTGAGCTGGCTTGGTCTTCTTTCTTGCTTCTGTTTTATCATTATTATTTCTTTTTTACTCACTTTAAGTTTTTAAATCAATACCTATTTGGCATGCTTACTCTTTTATTTATTTATTTATTTATTTATTATTATTATTATTATTATTATTTTGCTGTAAAAGAACACTAAAGGTAGCTTGAGATTTGATGGAATAGTATAGTATGTTGCATGAAGTACTACCACAAAACTAGGTTACTTCAATCTCTCTTTTGGAACGATAATCTAAGCATCAATAAACCTTTAGAAAATTCAATTCATTATATATATACCAATATTCGAGTAACATAAATCTCATCCAAAAGGACATTTTTAAATTTATAAGCAACAAATAAACAGCAACACATTGAAATTAGACTAAATTCGACCTATATAACTTTAAAAATCTCACATCATTAAAACAAAATGTCACCAAATGCCTCATTCTCCTAAATAATTATTGTAAAAGAAAAGAACCCCTGGATTATTTGCCACTAGAAGTAGAACCCCATATTTCTCGAGATTCTTCTAATTGTTCTCGACCAACTAGAAACCAGAAAGAATTCAATTCATTTGATAACTAGAGTCATTCTTTGATAAATGATCCCTATGAGTCAGACTCAATAGAATTTGATCAAGGAAAAGAATAAAAGAATAGAAGAAGCATGTAACTCCTTCATACAGGCCCCATTTAGCTCGGGAGGATATAGCTTAATTGGTAGAGTTCCGCTCTTGCAATTGGGTCGTTGAGATTACGGGTTGGTTTGGCCACATACTGATGTGATAATAAACAAGAATGGGCAAGGAAAGGGAGAGGGAGAGGGAAGGGGCAAAAACGCTTTAATGAAGTCAAATCAAAGAGGCATGAAGTGTTAGAAAGAGTTACCAAAACAGAGCTGTGGGATTCATGAATTTCCGTAACAAATAGGGTCCGTGGAATGCGTTGTTGTCCCAATTGGGTGAGGTGAGTGGATTGACAGATGGGAGAGGCCTCCCTCCACTGCTTTCTTTCAATGGAAAACACATTTAAGTCAGAACATACATAACAGAATGAGAGAGAAAGAGAAGGGTGTTGTGTTGTACCATTGTAAATGTTTCCTCACCAAAGCCCACTCTGTTTGTAATCACATATCACGTGCTACTAACGTGACCTCTACTAGTTTGCCAATGGTGGGGCGTATATCCACCACGTGCTCCTACTCCTTGGACGAATAATGACCACCATGCTTACACAATTGACTCACAGAAATACATCATCATTCACCTTCATTTATCAAATGTTCTCTACAAGATTCTCAAACTAACATATACTCTAAAGTTCGAAACAACAATATCATTGTTCATAAAAGTATAATTACACTGCATGTTCGGCATCGAGATACGAACTTCAGATATCTCGGTCAAAATTACATGTACTATACAGTCGAGTTATATGGCAACAGTAACTATAGTTCTTCAAATTTTCTTTTGAACCTATTTTAAATGGACAGTTTCTTGGACCAAAATCTCTCATTCAGAACATAATCAATACGGATAGAAATGGTCAAAATCATAAACAAACAAGTATATATAAAAAGGCTTAAGCATCGAATCACACAGCTCATCAACTAGTTAGAGGAATTGAAGCATAATATGATCTTACCAAAGTTCTTTTAAAGATGGAGGATAGCTGAGCTGCTTTGATCGGTTTGTTTTCCTCTCTTTGATAATTGTTGGTGTAGGGGAACCGAGCAAGATGGTTGTTAAGAAGATTGCAGTGCCCACAACGCCGTCTCTCCCGCCAAGTCAAAAGAAACTTACAGTTGGCCTACAGTCAGATTCTAGTAAAGCACTTCGATGAAAAATCAACCAACAGAATAAATAGGCATTATGGAATCTGTTCTTTAAGATTTGTTTGAGTAGAGAGAGAGAGGAGGTACACGTATCACTTTCTGAATCATTCAAAACCAAAAGAAACAGAAGTGGGAAAGAGAATAATATATTTCCAGTTGCCTACCAAAGCAACTATACTAAATTGAAGGTCCCAAATTTACAATAACTTTAGCTGACGAGAGCATCAAGAAAATCGAAGCCCACCTCAAAGCCCAAACCAAAATCAAATCCAGAACCAAATCGATTGTAAAGATATATGTAGAAGAGTTTCGACAATCGTGGAAATGCAGGAGATTCCTACTCATTATTCTGCATTGAAGGAGCGATCAAAATGCTGTCCCTGCAGAACATAGAATGTTGAAAAAATAACGGAGTCAGTGAAAATATCATCAGAAATCGCACTTTAACATCTACAATACAGTTGTTGACCGTATATACATGCTAGCATTGTTTAAATTGAGATTATTCATCAGACAACACTTTAGACCTCGACCTTATATTATAATTTTTTTTGAGAAACAAATACATAAAGATGCTACATATTTCCATGCAAAATCTCATACATATCTCAGTAGCACTGAGAGTTATTCCACAAAGAAATCAAGAAAATTGCGCTCATTCCCATAATGATTTCAATTCTCCCAAAACCAAAACGTATTTTTCAAGAATAAATCACTGTTGAAGGACCATCCAATACGGAGCAGGACGCAAAGCAATTTTTTACATACATTTTTTTAAAGGCAAAAACCGTGCTGACAAAGTATGCATAGGAGGAGGGGGGTAAAAAAGTGAATTTGAGATTAACCCGATAATAAAGGTTCACTGTTTATTTCTCATAATGTACTGGATCAATAATGCAAAAATTCGAACAGCCAAGTAAAAATAAACATTTGATCTACCCCCACATGAACATCTCAGAATGCAGATAGAATTCGCCTAAGTAATTAAAACCAGCAAAACACATTTCATGGTCATAAACTACTAGTGTAAAGGCAAATCAGGAAAGATTAAGATATAGATCATTAGATCAAATAAAAGACAAAATTGACAATATGCTACATGATTACTCAATTTCAAAGAACTTGTCAAAGATTAGATGGGCATTAAAAAGTTGAGAATCAAAGCACAATAAATTTCCATATTTTAACACTTCTTTTCATTCTAGCCCATTTTGATACATCTACAGACTTCCACCTATTTTATCAAGAGACTGTAGTGCTGACCCCATAGTTTTTCATACCAAAAAAAAGGGTACTCATAAGACATTTGTTCATGTATGCCGCCATGGAGAAGATTTGTACTCATAACCTTTAGGATACCCTGGTTCTTCGAACTACCAAGCTCAAAATTAGCAAAGGCAGATTATGTCATCATAAATTCATAATCACTGCATCAATGAGAGATCAAATTAGCCAAGCAAGTTCTTTGACTCTATGGTAAAAAGTAAATTAAAGTGGGTAAGGAAAGAAAAGTTCCCTAAGGCTGGTTGTTCCAGAGGCAGAGCTCAATTTGGATATCTGAGACCTGTCACAAATTAATTGATAGAAAGGAAAGTGCTCTTCAATTAATAATGTTAGTTAGGTTGGCGTATAATTTTTTTTTTTCCAATCCTTTGTAGTCTTGTGCCCAAATATAGACTGTAAGAGTGGAGATTTGGAAGACTTAAAGGGAGCCCTTGCTTTTTAGGGAATGGGAGGACTCTAGGTATACAGGAGTTCAATCTGTCACTCCCATGATCATTAGATGCATGGTTGAGAGATTATAAAAATGTTTCTTCACCATGCATTTGATGATCATGTGAGGACAAGTAACAACCATACTGAGTCAGCCGCTCCTATACATTTGACACGAAAATTTTCTTGGCCTTGTTAAGAGATTTAATATCCTTGCATACAGAAGAAATTATAATATGACCCACTACAGAGGAAAATATCTAGCATCATTATTTTATGTCAAATACAAATCTATGAGATAGGTAAACAGATATATCCTCCTATACTAGGACAAATAGCACGGATAATGGTACAATTAAAGTTATTTTATTCTCCTACAGACTGCAATGAATGAATATAACAGGGAAATATGCATATCCTCCCCATCTGTCCCTATTATGACAAGTAGATAGAGAAGTAGTGCAATTCATTTTCTTTTCATCCTAGAAAACCAAGAAGGTGGAACCATGAAAGAAAGATAAGAATTAATATTCAAGCATTCGTTACAAAAGCGAAACCAATAACTATCACATTCAAGTGATGTGAGAACACTGTTCCATTCTTCATTTATAGCTTCCTTCTGAATTAGGAACATTTAAAATCAAATGGGCAGGAAATGGATATGGAAAATTACTAGGGACAAAAAGGGGCTATATAAATATTTACATCTCAGAAAATTTGGTGCTAGGTGTAGGATATTGTTCCAGGCGAATAGTATCTTTATGCAGACAATTTTTCAAGACCATGAAATCTTCTTTCCTGAGTAATCAAACTGTACGACACATTAAGATATGTCCAGAAATTCCTCCAGAATATGGGTTATTTGAATGGTAGAATAATCAAATTTTTATTTAATTATGTATCTTCTTACAAAATTAAATGCATATCATTTAAATATAAACTGCCATTGGCTGCCCTGGTGAAACTAGGCATATGAAAAAAAGTATATAAACTACCTAGGATGAAATCCTACGAGCTTCTGGACAAGCAAATGATATATGAGAAGAAAAGGTAGGATACATATATGAAGGGAAGTGAAGAAACTGGTCTATCTCCTAAGCAACACTCAACAATTAGAGACAATACTGGCAACGGTAAAAAGCTAATAATAACCATGAATTTCAGTCCAATTATTAGCAATGAAAAGGAGGATATTCCTAAATAGCGTGTTGACAAGTTGAGAGAGAAGAGATTATTACTTGAGTGTTAATGTAGGTCAATGCTCCTGGCTGCAAGTACTGCTGCAGATATTTACACCACATGTTAAGAAATGATTACATGGTAAAGAAAGAAATTTTCAATTCATGTTGCCATGAAAATAAATAAAAATTCTCTGTGAAAAAACAAGATTCTGTGGAAAGTAAGTAAACCTGGGAATTTTGACCAGGCAAGGCTCCAACTGCATCTCTTTTAGCAGATTCTTCACCACCCCTCGAAGATCCTTTCGCATCACACTGGACAAGTTTACATTTAACAAGAAAAGCTCAGTATATACATTTCTCCCAAGGACTGCTCAGGTTAGAGGGGGGGTGGGGGTACAATAAACCAGTAGAATACTAGGTTTAAGAGCTGGTTTCAATTACCTCCAACTGAAGCAACACCATAGCCCCACCAAAAAACCAAAAAAGGGAAGAAAAAAGAAAACAAATGTGAGCACATCATAGTGATGAGATCAAATAAATTAAATAACCTCATTAAAAAAGCAACCGAACAAATTTAATTCAAAATGTCGGGGCATAAAGCCTCTCCTGATCAGCTGATGAAAGTTCTAACCACACCCAAATCTCAATCACGATAAGTAATATAAAGTGCGAGAAGAGGTCTAATTCCTTTACTCTGGACGTCTATAACAATCCGCATCAGTTCATGTACAATTAAGTCTCCACGCGAGGCACACGTAAATACAAGCCATGTAAAAGCCAGAAATAAGAAACAATTTTACCTCACGGTACCTAGTAAGGTACGACTTAAGCGGATCAATATAATCCTCGAAACCCAACGTTGCCATGGCCCAAAGCAAATCATCGCCATTAATAGTCTTCCTCTTCTCCTTCTGGCACTTATCACTCGCCCTACATACAAAAACCAAACGAATTACATCCAATCCAATCCAATTCCCCCCACCCAAAAAAAAAAAAAAAAGACCCACGATCCAGAAAGCGAAACAGATCAGAAACGCACTCGCTAGTGATAAAGCTAATGAATTCGGAGACGCATTCTTGGACGGTATCCTTAGCGTCCTTGGCGATCTTGCCATTAGCAGGCAAGGCCTTCTTCATGATCCGACTGATGTTAGCGATCGGAAGGTAACGGTCCTGCTCGCGAACGCCGCCAGTGTGGGGGCTCTGCTCACCGCCGCTCTCATGGCTACCGCCGGCAGGACTAGTAGGAGGGTCCGCCATGTGAGGGAGATCTTGAATCAAGCAGAAGAGTAAAAAAAAACAGTAACAACAATGAATTGGTGGAACCCTAAGTGTGTAATGGAAAGAGAGTACCTGGAATCCAGAGGGAAGAGGGAAAGATGAGAGAATTTGTATTTGGCGCGCAGAGGGAGAGAGAGAGAATGAAGAAAATGGCGAATGAAGATCTGAAAGTGGAAAATGAAGAATGGAGATTGGCGGAATATATGTTTTTAAAAGAAAACGAAGATCGGACGTTGGAGAAGAACACACTCATTAACACAACCTTTTGTCTATTCCTTCATTTTTTTTTTTTTTTACTAATTTTGGAATACAAATTTCATTTTTTTCCTAAACCTACCCGAATTAATGACTTTATTCTCTTCATTTTATTATTTCAATTCCGCATATAAAATAAATATTTGAGTTTTTTTCTTAAAAAAATATAATTTTACATATTTAAAGATGTTCCGATACGAACTTATAATCATGGAATTGACTAGTTCATCTTATTATAGGTTATAAGTTCGTAACCCTAGTTCATCCTCATTTTCTGCACAACAGATTTACTAATTCTTTCATGTCAGTTAGTAAGAGAGATCTTCAACTAAAAAATAGATTCTACTGAACTAAAAAAAGATACTTCTTTCTGTTGGTGAGAGGGATTTTAAACTAAGAAATAGATTTTATAAGCTAAACGAACAAAGGGTATATTGGTCAATTTCAATAATCCGTTTCATTTATATTTCTGGTATAGTATATTAGATGTTATCACACATACAATTCGATGGAATTGTTTGATCAGGAGATCTTCTATAATTTCGTACAATGGGTTATTTCTTGGTTTCATCCCGTCATTAATAATTTTAATATTATTTATTATTCTTAAGTGAGGGTTATTTCTTGGTTTCGTCCGTCGTTAATAACTTGAATATTTTTTAAATATTATTCATTATTATAAATATTTATGTTTCTTTTAAGTCCGACGTAAGTAATGATAAATTAACACGTTAAGTTTAAACTAATTTTATATTTTTTTTAATTGGTAAGAGTTTATGGAGCAGGTAACAGTTTAATTCTTACCTTCCAAAAAAATTTCAAAACTAAATATGAATTTTTGTTATTTAATTTAGATTTTGACTCATAAATATATTAGATTCGTAATTAGTTTATTGATGTAATCTAATTAAATTTAAATAATAATTTGTATGATAACGACAAAATTCTTACAATTTAAGTATATGGACGAAAATGTTGAAATTAAAAAATTATTAACAAAATTAATACTATTAAAGTAAATACTAAACTGAGTTTATGATGCTTAATTTATCTAAACATCACCATCTTTATCACTTTTTAAAATATTTATCAGTTATATGAAATATTTAAAAAAATAATTAAGAAAAAACTTAAACCCATAAAAAAAATTATAATAAAATTAAGTACTGATTTTCTGGGGTACATTTCTTTTCCATTTTAGCTCAAAATATTTATATAATTTGATGAAACAACAAAAATTGATTAGTGGGCCTTTCTTTTGCTAATCAGTCAAACGACAGGGTAAGGTCCATTTCAGTCAAACGACATTGGTAAAACTCTTTAAAATTTACAAAGCAGGGTCCGGTATATAGCAGAATGTTCCAAATTTACATAGCTATATGTACATTGTACAAATTGTAGTAGTGGCGAATATACGAGAGGCTGAAAGCCAAAACTACCAACCTCCGACAACTTCAAGGATCAGCATGCATGCATGCAAGCAAGCAAGCAGTGCTAAAGATTAGCGGCTGATCTATGGATAATGTCATAAAGTGAAAGTAAAATTTCTGCACCGATCAATGCAATGATCAGCCATTCCAAAAAATCTGATTTCCTGTTTTGGAGAATCTCCTGTAGGAAGCGAATATTATGCTGACAACAAAAAAGGAGGAATGAAAAAGTCAGTGGGTGGAGTTATAGATGTTGTCTGAAGAACAAATTCTCATCTAAAGAAGATGATGGCTACCTCCACAAACTTCAATTTGAAATCCAAACTTGCGAATCTCTGGGTTAGCTCAAACTCATCTCTCAGATATTCCCATATTTGGGCATATTTTGCATTCTTCCACGCAATGTCTGATCTGAAAAAGGTATAAAAGAAATGAAAAATTAGGTTCCATACAGGAATCAGTGAACCAAATAACAAGTGCGCCGATCATAAATTTGCTGTTAAGATAGTATTGGATCCACAAGAAACAGCCCGAGGGAATAACTATTAGCGAATATAAATAAAGATCACTTTCCCAGTGCAAAATGACGATGACCCACGAGGAAGCCCAAAATAAAGTTATTACAATAAGATAAATGGAGAGTACTACAAGTCCAAAACAAGCAAGAAAGCAAACAACATCCAATTAACCATTTGAAGAGCTAATTTTCTTCTTCGTTGATCATTGGAAGTACATTGTCTCTTGTTGTGCAGATAAATAATAAAATTTTACATGTAAACTAATAATTTACTGCAGGAAATGACTTACCTTTCAAAAAGTCCAAGCTTGAGAATGACATCAGCAAGATTTGAATTTGCCTTTCCCACCAATTGGAAAAGTTTCTTCCTCTTCATTTTAAACTTCCCAGTTGCTTCCATTTCACGGTTTATGTCAGTGAATTCAGCAACCATCCCATCAACCTTTGAAGCAAATGTCAAGAGCACGATCGATCAGGTTAAATATCATCAATGTAAAATAGTATTAAAATGTCTAGTTAGATATAGTAACTACCTGACGCCCATAGTAATCAAGAGCAATGCTCTGGCCAAGAACACTACCTATGGTACGTATCCCATCAATATTCAAGTACTGCAGCATTATGTAGTCCAATCCCCCTTCCATCCACGTATCTAAGGCAGGCATCTCCCTGACCTCATACTCTACAAACTCATAAAACTTCAAATTCAGTAATCCATACGCTTCTACTATAGTATTATTTTTGTAACGACCCAATTTTTTATGCCCCAAATCACAGGTCACCACATACACTCAAAGGTAAAAAGGGTGGTAAGATTTTCTTTTTGTAAAGTGAGAGATAGGTAATATCCATGAAGTCAAGTCAAAAGAGTTAAAAAACAAAAAGACCTAAGTTTGGAGAAGTAGTATTTAAAAATAATAATAAAATGATAAGAAGGAAGATGACTCGATCTAAAGGGCACCCCCTTTGCACGGCTCCGCACGCTCCTGCCATCAACAGTGGTCTACACTTCATCTGGAAACAAAAAAAATAAAACATAGAATGAGTATAAAAATACTCAATAAGCAACCTACTTGTAGACTCTCGTCATACTTACTTTATAACATATACTTAGGCTATGTGGTCAACTATAATCCCAAGCCATTGACTTGGCTCTAGTCTATTCATGCGCTATAAGGCTTATGCATACAACTCTATAAACTTCTACTACAAATGTACACGCATTACACTCGTGGAAAAAAGAAGCCGTCACATATGAAACCCGTTGGTTGAAATTTTCATTACGCAATTTTTTTTCTTTTTCAGTTTACGTATTGTAAGGAGGAGTCCTCGACCTTCATCTCTATTTTCAGTTATTTCCCTTGGTTCAGGAGAATGATCCTCTCCATTGATGTAGCGATAGTGGTAAGGACTCACTTTCCTTTATCAATGAAGATGTACCTAAAAATTTTCAATTTAGTCTTGAGTACTTTAGCTCAGAGGTATTAAGGTTCCTTTTATTTGAGCCTTACAATTGTTCAAAATAAGTCAAAAAAAAATTTATACTTCTTCACTTATGAGAGACTCATAACTCCGTCTACCTCCACTTATGAGAGACTCATAACTCGATCGCAGACTTTGGCTCGTAACAATTTGGTATCGAGTCAGTAGTTATCTGCCTATTTGCACAACCTCCCAAGTTAGAACAGTATAAGGTCATGGCTCCCCACTAGAACAACTGCAGCTACCTCAGTAGTATACCCTTTATGATTCTTGGGATTCCCAAACCCTAAATCATATATTTATAAACATATAGCATGCTCAACATGCTCAAACAAGGGGTAGTAAATCAACCCAGGCATGCTGGAAAACTTATAAACATATTAACCCTATAAGAGTTCACAATTATGCACGGTAGAAGCTGTAAAACTAAGTACCGTGCTAAACCGTAAACTATTAAGTTTTCTAGGCTTAGCAAATTAGCTTAAATAGGCTTCTAAACATGATTTCTAATCATTTTTTCATGGTCTAGTCAACTCCTACACGTACTTCTTAAAACTTACTCCATGTGGTTACTTACTTGTTTGTCGACTTCCCGAGCTTGATTCGGGTCTTCAAGAATTTCAAATTCTCCAATTCCTTGATATGACCTAATTTAAGTCAAAATAATAAAACTCATGAGAATGGCTCGAAGAATGGACTTGAAGAAGCTTCAAATTCATTAAAAAAAAAAGGGATACAGGTTGAGAAACTAACCGTTGACCATACGGTCATCTTCTCCAACTTGCTTGCGTGCCATCCAGCTTTCCTTCCTTCTCTCTCTTTTTTTTTTTTTTTTTAATTTCGAAAAATTGTTTTATTTATTTTCTTAAAACTCTAGATGTCACAATTTTTAAGTAATACGCTATCAAAATTGCAGGACAACAAACTTGTAGGAACTGGAAGCAGTAAAACAGAAAAACATACTAAAAACCCAAAGCTAGAATTCATGAAGGGACGTTGTCAAGGCTACTTTTTGTCAACGGAGATCGAAAGGCATGTTATTGTTTTTCAAAGTAGATATAATCCAAGACAATCTTATGCATCTAGACAAAGTGACTCGTATTTTTAAACTACTCTACCATTCAAACCAACATTTTTTTTTTATAAATACCATTCTAATCAACTTAGATAGGGGCCATTTCTTATAGATGGTTCTAGGAAAGGGATAATGGCTTATTTCCTCCTCTTTTTCTTACTCCCTTTCTGATAAATGAAAACTTAGTGTCTTATATCACTAGAAGTGCCAACAATAAGAGTGGTATAACTCCGGTAGAAACAAATTTGTATAAGAAATCTGTTACAAAAAAAACAAACAAACAAACAAAACAAAACAAACAAATTTGTATAAAAATACATTTGAAGTTCTTACCATCTTTTCTCATTTCAGGCAGCAATCCCGATGCATGTTTCTCTACAATTTTCAAATACCCATCAACCTCATGTTCACGAACATTAAATAGCACAATGGAGCCATACTGAAAAACTACCATGAAACAGCAGTCACTTCCACTTATGCTGGCGCCATAACTCTGAGACAGAAAATTCTCTTCTAAGTGTATTCCTCCAACAAATCATGAACGACAGTGCACTAGAAAGCAAACTTACGTTCACATCACAAAGATCCCCGAACTTAAGAACTACATAATTTGTCATCCGAGAAGATGGTGGGATAAAGTTGTGTTTGTTCTGATCCACCAAGCGTCTCAAGTCCACACTGAATCATAGAAAATATGTGGAATTCGAATAAGAAACACACAAGTTTACAATCTCCCTAATCCATCATGTGAAACTTCAAACTTCATGGAAACTCTAAGTATACATGATGTTATCTATTATCTCAGTTTACACTTTACAGATTTCAAAAACTACACGAGGAGCAATGTACATGCAAAATTTGACAATAAAGTCAGAACAAACGCGAAGTTAAATCCCTGGATGCCAAATTAAACAAGTCACACTCTCTCAAAAATATAATTAGAACATTCCAGGTAATAAAAGAACAAGAGTGAAAGAAATTGCAACCTAGTCGAGATGAAAAAAGCTCTGACAGGAATAGACGGTCTAGAATCCTCCGCCACTTCATCCGCTTCACCGTCGCTAGCTCCATCCCGAGCACTCCGAAAAGCACCCTCTCCAACCTCCGAACACGATACCGGTTCATTCCACTCCAACGTGTTCACCGAAGTAGTAATGCACCTCGCCAACACCACCGAACCGCAACTCGATCCTCCGAGGCGTAGACTTTCAAGGCCAAAACACAAAACACTCGACAAACAATTAGCATCTGCACGAGAGGCTAGAGGCTTGGATAGAGTAATCAAATGAGGCTTCGGTACCGGCGAGAGGAGGCTCGAACTCGAGCGAGCGAAAAAGGAACGGCCGGAGTTGAAGAGAAAAGTGGATGAAGAAGAAGAAGAAGAAGAAGAAGAAGAAGAAGAAGATTGAACAGAGAGACTTGGAAGGAGGCGTACGGACCTCAGATGAGCGTCAATGGTGCGCCACATCTCCTTGATTTGTGTTTCAGAGAAGACGAGAGGGAAAGAAGTAACATTTGTCAGAAAATCTCCTCCATACAAAGTGTTTACGCTCCAAATTCTGGGCTGGGCCAAACAAATTTTATTGGGCCGTTTGGCAACATTTATTGGGCTTCAGGGCCCAATTTATTTTTACCATTTCATGAACAATACTAATTATTGTATATAAAAAAGATTTACTGGCCTTTTAATTGCTTATTTTTCTTTGCATAACAATAAAAATAAATAAATAAATAATAATAATTATAAGCTATATCAACTAGTCCCCCACTAGTCCTCCTAGAACGAAACCAAACATGTTACTCAAAACGAAGGAACCCTAAGGTTCGCTTCCGAGCAGATCATTTTACATTATTCCGTGAATGCTTCTAAAAAATGAGGATAAACACTGAAATACGAAGATGGGGGAGGATAAGCATAAACAAACTCCAATCGTTCAAGTACAAGACAGTAGAAGACCGAGCGGCACGAATGTCAAGGAAAGAAGCGGTTGTCTTCAGATTCTAAGTATAAATCTTTCCTCTTTTTTTCCTTCTAGTTCCCAAAAAAAAACGTGTTGTTAATTTCATGTAATAATCAGTGAAAATTGGGTGAAGTACCCTTTCGAGCTTAATCGAATTACAGGGCCACAATTGATTACCATTACAGAATACGACAAATACAATTAATCATAATCACGTGGAATCCACAAATCTTAAATTCTATTGAACTTATTACAGTTCCAAAAGAGTCAACCGCACACCGCATCGCTCCGAATAATATCATTACATAAATAATAAAAATAAATAAATAAAAAGAGCCTCCAATAATGGAAGGGCCATACACATGTTCTTCTTATATATACATAGGAATACTCCAAATTTTTCCCTTAGAAAAAAAAAAAGGAAAATACTTAATTAATTAACTCTAATTAAGGTTCAATGGGGNAAAAAAAAAAAAAAAAAAAAAAAAAAAAAAAAAAAAAAAAAAAAAAAAAAAAAAAAAACACAAAATAATTGTCAAGAAATGTTGGGGGAAGGTGTTGGAAGGCAGAGAGTATTGTGGAGGGGAGGGGTATTTTGGGGATAAGGTGAACCAAAATTAGAAGAGGAAGAGAATCCTGATGATGCTGCACTCTTGGAAACATGAGCTTCTTCTCTTGCTCTTATTCCATTACTCCCATTTTCTTGAACCGACATCGGCATCGATATCGGCATTGCCATTGGCCATCCCGAGCTCGTAAGGGTCTTTGACGGGTAGCTTCTCCTCTCTCTTCTTTCCTACCACGAAAAATAAGAAAGAAACAATCTTTTTAACCTCTCTCTTTTTCGTGTCGTTCAAGTGGGTATTGTTTACGTAAAACAACGTCAACGACGCCCGTACCAAACAAAGTCATCTGGTTTGATTTTTATTCGTCTGGAACAAATATCAAAAGAATCAAAATTAATTCTAACCAAAAATCCTAAATGTCTAACATTTTCACAACCAAATAATTTCATTTTGGAATCTCGACTTCGGTTCTATATCTAAATCAAACTCATTTCGAAACCGAACTCAAATTTACTATGCGTAGTATCAACCACTTATTTACGTCGATACCTACCTACGAGTAAACCAACAAAACAAATAGATAGATACATTTCTCGACGTTCTAACGTAAAATCTAAAAGGGTATATTTGTAAAGACAAAGACAAAAACTAAGTACGAGCTCCAAAAGAATGGGAGGAGAAAAATTACCTGATTATCTGCTAAAAAACCGGAGCAAAAACCAGACCACATAGGAGGAATATGCGGCTGTTGTCCACCCACACCATACCCACCACCACCATTGTTTTCTTTCTGCCCACACACACAAAAGATAAGAAAACGACATCAATCAATCCATATTACTATAATATCCTCGAAGTTTGTTCCTTCTTATCCATAAATATATATACGTTCGTCGAAATTTATAGTACAATTAATCACTGTTCGTACCGACATTCTTGAACGAGCTCCGTTCGAGATTTTTTTTAACATATATTTTGTTTTGCTCCGAAGAGATAGATACCCACGACGTGAAATTATATTAAATTAAAGAAAAAAATAAAAAAAAAATTACCATATATATATAGAGAGGTACCTTTGGTGTTTGAATGTTGAGGTTTTGGGAAGAATTTCTTAAATGGTAGTTGAAAATTCCTCCAATGCTTAGATCAAGATTATGCCCATTGCCTGAATTAAAAGTAAATTTATTTTAATAAATAAATAAGGAAGGTGAAAATCTTTTAGTTTCTTAATTTTTTTTTTACCTCCATTGTTTGCATCTACCATTGTCGACCTTTCCTCGATTTCACTGTGGTAAAAAAAAAACGGTTATTTAGTTCTTTCTTTTGAATTTTTACTTTTTTGGAGCATTTTTTTAGGCTTACTTCTTCGTCATAAGTGGACTCGTTTGAGTTTCCCATCTTCCATATTTCTGAAGAGATAATCCTCTCAGCTTCGATCCTCCACGAGAAAATCCAGTGCTTTGTCGACGAAGAACGTGCACAAATTCTTCTTTGCTTAGATTTTTCAGCTGCAAAGTAAAATTTTGTCATTCTTCAATTTCCAAAAAAAAAATATATATATATATATCGTGTTATTTTGGATTGGCTCGTAAATCACTCACTTGCTTCATATCTTCATCGTAGTCGCTTATATTGAAGTTTATATCTGCATTTACTCCCCTAAATTTGATCGCTGCTCGATCATATGCCCTGCTTGTAACAAAACCCATAAATTTTAATATAAAATATATGATATTTACTTCAAAAAAAAACAAAAACAAAAACAAAACAAACCTTGCTGCAGCATGGGCAGTGTCGAACCCACCTGGGAAAATTCAAACCCAAACTGATTGTCAAACAAAGAAATTTAAAAAAATTAATTATTTACAGAAATTGGACTTTTTTTATGGTTTTTTTCTTTACCTAAATAAACTTGTTTCCCACAATCCCTGAGGAAAAAATAAAATAAAATAAAAAATTCTCAGATTGGAAACCACGAATTAAAAAAAAAAAAAAAAAAAAAAAAAAA